>NW_027361838.1:18540000-19140000 GCF_039654945.1 Dendrobates tinctorius | reverse complement strand
CACCTTTTTTCTTTTTGCTTCAGCACCTCGTCCAAGATAACTCTCGGTTATTTTCCATCTTTTTGGGAGTGAACCTTGGAACTGCCCCGAGCTGGCATTTACCTGCGGTCTAGGACTGACCACTCAGGCGTTTCACTGCCTGACTAGCCTGGCCTTTGGCCTGGTGGCTGCATGACTTTGTGTTTAGAATTTTTTTCAGTGTTCTCTGTGTTTTGTTTCCCTTGTCTCCTGTTTTTTAAGGTACACCTTCGAGATGGGTCTTTTTAAAGTGGTTACTGTGGTTCTCTATGTTGCCAGCACACGAGCCCTGATGGGTTCATGAAGATGTTTGTATGATAGCAAGTTTTATAATGTTTAATTATGAGTGTTACCATTATGTCTCTATATGTTAAGGGGTTGAACTCCCCCTGTAAGAGGTCCATCCTATGGAAGGCGGTGAAAAAATCAGGTGCGGAGATATTCTGCCTGCAGGAGACGCATCTGATAGAAGCTGATAATTTTAGGCTGCGTCACCCACAATTCTCTAATATTTACTTCGCTAACAATAACACTAAAAAAGCTGGGGTGTGCATCATCTTTAAAAATACATTAGCCTTCAAATGTATCCGGAGGGTAGCGGATCCTGTGGGCAGATTTCTGATCCTCATATGCACATTGAATCGCGAGTTGCACACTATCACAGGCCTCTACGCCCCCAATCATTCGCAACAGACATTTATCCGCAAAGTACTACATAAAGTGGATGGTCTAGCGCAGGGTGAAAAGATATACTGTGGAGACTTTAATCTCCCCATGGACAGGGATCTAGACTGCTCACGAGGTGGCATTCGGCCTAGGGGGGAGTTGAAAGGCATAGCCAAAGAATATCACCTACACGATATCTGGAGGTACTCCCACGCGAGTGAAAAAGATTATACCTTCTATTCCTTCCGACACCGTACATATACTCGGATAGACCATATTCTGGTATCTCATACAACAAGCCTCCATACTGAAGCGCAATAGAGGGATACGGGATGATCTCTTAGCTAGACTTGACCAGTTGGAATCACTGAATAAAATTTCACCCTCTCAGGCGGTGTCGGATGAGCTATACGGGGTTCGCTTTCAGTTGCAGGAGATTTTGCTTTCTGCTATGCCCGTAATTTACGTAAGCTTAAGGCTGTGTTTACACACAGCGTTTTTTTAGTGGTTTTTACCGCGGTTTTCACTATAAAACCGCTATAAAACCGCTAAAAATAAGCTGCACAGTCATTTCTATGCATTTTGCACTTTTTGTGCACATTGATGCGTTTTTACCGTGAAAAAACCGCATCGCGGTAAAAAACGCAGCATGCACATTAATTTTGAGGATTTTTCCGCGGTTTAGGCTTCTCCCATGCTTTTAGAAACCGCTACGGAAAAAAATGCATCAAAAACGCATCAAAACCGCGCAAAAAACGCAGCGGGAAAAATAGGTGCGGTTTCTGGGAAGGGATTCAGGTTTTTGAGCAGAAATTTTCTGCAACGTGTCCACTTAGCCTAAAACTCACTTTTTCGCCACTGGAGATAGGGCGGTAGCAATACTGGCCCATAGGGTACGGAAGCGAGAGGCTAAATCCAGAATAGATGGTTTACAGGATCAGAATGGGTGTCTGGTTAGGAATCCGATTGATATCGCGGAGACATTTGCAAAGTACGACTCCCATTTATATAACTTATATTCTGACCCTCAGACCCGTCAACCCACTCAGGTAGCAATCGATTCATATCGCAATCAGTTAATTTACCGTGTGTATCCCAAGAACAATTATTATTGTTAAATGCCCCATTTACAGAGGAGAAGATCAAAAAACTATTAAAAGCAGTAAGCTACACACCGCGCCTGATCCGGATGGACTATCAAATGAATATTATTGCACTTTTCAGGAACTTCTGGCCCCATATTTACTGAGGTTGTTTTCAAGTTGGCTGGATTTAGGCAAAGTTGCTGCCCCTAACTTGGAAGCTACTATTACCACTCTCCCTAAGCCAGGTAAGACCCCTGATAGTCCTGGGAATTTTAGACCCATTGCTTCATTGAATTGTGATTTAACGATATATACCAAATTGCTATCCTCCCGCCTTCATTTGATAATCCCCTCTCTTGTCTCTCCTGACCAGGTCGGTTTTGTGGCTGGCCGGGAAACCAAAGATGGTACCCGCCGAATGTTGAATCTTATTAGGATGGCGGAGCTGTCGGGCCTCCCCAGTGCATTCCTGTCCCTGGACACTGAGAAGGCCTCCGACAGGGTGCACTGGGGATATTTGGGAAGTGTTCTTCGGAAGTTTGGTTTGGAGGGCCCCATCCTTTTGGCGATTTTAGCCATATATTCCACCCCATCTGCCAGAGTCCTAGCCCCTGGGTTTGTATCTTCCCCCTTTTTGATCGCCAACGGGACGCGGCAGGGATGCCCACTATCCCCTATTATATTTGCATTATGCATGGAGCCCCTGGCGGAGAAAATCCGTCTTAACTCTGATATCTCAGGTCTGATGGTGGGTCCGGCTACTGACAAGATCGGCTTTTACACGGATGACGTTATCATAGCCTGTGTGGACCTGGAGCGGTCGTTCGCGGCCGTCATGGCTGAACTAGAGGAGTTTGCGGCAGTATCCTATTACAAACTGAATGCATCCAAATCATTGGTATTCCCTGTCGCGGTCCCTTTGGTCACCAAAGTTGAATTGGAGAATAAGTTTCCCTTTCGTTGGACTGATCAAGGTATCCCTTACCTTGGTATAAAGCTCACGCACTCTCACCATATTATAGAGGCGAACTATACTGCTCTATTCAGACAGATAAAGACTGAGCTGGACACCTTACATCAGTTTATGACCTCCTGGGTGGCTAGAATTAATATTTTCAAGATAAAAATTCTCCCCAAGATATTATATTATTTTAGATGTCTCCCTTTGAGGGTCCCAAGCAAAATCATAACAAACCTTCAGCGCTTAACAAACAAATATACATGGGCCCACAAAACTCCTCGAGTGGCCAAGTCCCTTTTGTATTACCCTTATGATCTGGGGGGAATGGGATTGCCAAATTTGATGGCGTACTATAAGGCCTCAGTGGTAGCGGGGCTGCGGGATAAGTGGCAGCTGGACAAAGATCATAGATGGTTGCAAATTGAAAATTTCTATGCAACTAGAGGCTCCACCTGATTCATGCTAGAGGTTGAAGCCTTTGGGCGGCGGCCTTGTAACCTCCCTCTACCGACCATGTCTACTGCACTGCATTTTTGGAGACAGACGGTCCCGACCCTTATTAAAATCCCATTAACTGAAGTGTCACTGAAGGTGCTAGAATTACATATCCCGTATATAGATTTACAGCCATGGGTACTGGCTGGTGTAAAATCACTTCATCAGCTGTTTGATGGCACAGCGATTAAGCCGTTTGACCACCTAGTTGCAAATCATCCAGATATTCGACATAGATTTTATCAGTTTTTACAACTAAGACATGTTATACATACTACACAACCGTCGTACTTCTTTAATACCTACCTCGACCATACAGTAAATGACCTCTTCCTGGTGCCCGGATCAAGTACTCGCAATGTATCTATTTTGTATAGAGCCTTGCATGATCCTGACCCAGAGGTTAAACTGCAATTCATGAGACAATGGGAGGATGACCTGCAGGTCACCCTAGCGCCTGATGGGTGGCGGGAGGCGGTGTTAGAGGTTCGGAGAGTTTCCTCATGTTTAAACCATCTGGAACAATTGAAAAAAGTCCACTTCCGCTGGTATTATTACCCAGTTAAATTTGCTCACTTTGGCCCTCAGTGCTCTCCGTTGTGCTAGAGAGGCTGCGGCATGTTGGGGACACTAAGCCACATGTGGTGGTCGTGCCCGAAATTACTATATTTTTGGGCTAGCGTAGGGAACGTGATAGCTGAGGTAACTGGGATTTGGATGGCCCTACAACCCAGTATGGTTCTATTGCATATCGGTTTAGATGTGATCCCGCATGTGTTGAGAGGAGTGTTCTCACATTTGTTTATAGCCGCTAGACTGGCAGTGGCATCCAAATGGAGAGTGACCAGTGCACCGACCATACAATTTGTGATTGACAGGATGAATCTTCATTGCCAATACGAAAGAGCTCTGGTATTATCTGCGTCATCTGAAAAGAAAAAGTCCCAGATTTGGGAACCATGGCTTGGCAGCCGGCTCTCCTTCAACCCACCGTGAGGATGCTTGCGCTACTTCGACTCAGGGCCTGATATTCCCTGACCGCGATGAACCCTACTATGTGTCTAGCTTATTTGCCACTTTGATATTCAGGAACCTGCACTATAGCAGGTCATTTTCTGTTAAGACCTTTGATCTAAGTAATTTACAGTTGTATACCTAGGTGTACCTATTCCCCCCCCCTCATTATTTTTTCCGGTTGATAGCTACCGCACTTGTTGATGTAGGAGCATGGTAGCCCTTCCCTTTCCTCCTCCCCCCCCCCGCTATTAATCTACTCTGCACTGTTTGCGGAATTGATTTGTTTACCTGTTTAACTATGTAAAATTTTAATAAATATGATTTTGGAAAAAAAAAAGAAACCTTTTGTGATAAGACTTTTTTTTCAATAGAGTAATAAAAATATCAATGGGCAACTTCAAGAAATTTGGAGAAAAATTTTAAAAAAAATCAATTACTACTTTTTGTACTCACTAATAAATCCAAGCATGTAGTGGTTAAAAATAAAGATTGATAGTGACTGCGGAGATGCTGAAGAGATTTTCAAGCTACTTATAGGGGTTTTCTTGGCACGAGATTTTTAAGACCTATCACCTAGAATAGGTCATCAATATTAGATGGGTGACGGTTGAAAATGAGCGGATCTTTTGAAATTCGAATTTGCAGAATTTTCCCACAAATATTTGATTAGTAATTAATAAATTTGTGTCACTCAATAGTGCAAAGCTTGTAATTCCTTGGAAAATACACACTGAGGAGAGGAAAAAGAACCCCATTGAATATAAAATCTTACAATTTACAGCCAAAAAAGAGTCAGAGGACCACGCTGACCATAAGAGCTTACAGTCTACAGGAGAGAGAGAGGACACCACTGACCATAAGAGCTTACAGTCTACAGGAGAGAGAGAGGACACCGCTGACCATAAGTGCTTACAGTCTATAGAAGAGAGAGAGGACAGCGCTGACAATATGAGCTTACACTGCAGGAGAAAGAGAGGACTACGCTGACCATAAGAGCTTACAGTCTACAGGAGAGAGAGAAGACACCGCTGACCATATGAGCTTACACTCTCCAGGAGAGAGAGGACCACACTGACCATAAGAGCTTAGAGTCTACAGGAGAGAGAGAGGACCACGCTGACCATAAGAGCTTAGAGTCTACAGGAGAGAGAGAGGACCACGCTGACCATAAGAGCTTACAGTCTACAGGAGAGAGAGAAGACACCACTGACCATAAGAGCTTACACTCTGCAGGAGAGAGAGAGGATCACACTGACCATAAGAGCTTATACTCTACAAGAGAGAGAGAGACTAACCCCTCTGGAGATGGAAAATGATTCTGGCGTACAAACAGTGCTCCACTGATCTGTAATGGCCCAGGTACTGACCACCACTGTACAAGGTATGATAATCTTTAAGAGGTCATATCTGCAGGACATTATGGGGAGGCCTGCGTGGCAACACACAGTGATGTTAGCCCACTCTCCGGTACTTCCCACCAGTGTGGGAATGGTGCTGGAGAAGTTTTATTTTCTTTGTTAACCGCAAAGCTAATCTCAAAATGTTTGAATTTCAGGAAACTGGTCTCAAACTAGACCCGCCGCAGATTGATCCGCTCATCTCTAGTGGCAGTCTGACAATTAGCACCGCCACTCACCAGCTGTTTTCAGCACCGGCTGCTGCCGGATGTAAACAGTGAACAGAACTGAAAGCTCAAGTCGTTTCACAGTGTGTGGCTATTTCCAGGCTCTTCAGATCAGCCTCCATTCACCTAAGGATAGGTCAGATCAGTGTCTTAAGTCTAGAAAAAGCCTTTAATATAATCCCTATGGAAAGCAATGTCAGACACCTAGAAATTTTATCTCTCCCTACAACAAATGGCCAGGTAAAAAGTAGTAAGGAGTACAGAAACTGCAAAAATAGAGAAGGTTGACCTTATATAAATGCTTTGATTTATTATGCGTGTTTCCTGAAGGAACTTGCTCCTATGATATTTAGTAAAAGAAGTGCACTTCACCTCTTCTTCCATTTCAGCTTTGCATTAGTATTTTTATGGTCCAAGAATTTCAGTCCCGATTTGTCCAGTCAGGAATTTTCTGTACACGAATAAGCAACTGAATGAAGAGACAGTGAAAGGCCTTTGCCAAAGGCCACATTCACATGTTCAGTATTTGGTCAGTATTTTAACTCAGCATTTGTAAGGCCTGTTTCACACTTCCGCTTTTTTGTGATCAGTTGAAATCTGGCAAAAAGGAAAAAAACGGATTCGTTTTGTAACAAATGGATGTCATCGGACCAATTTTTGGACGAATCTGCCAAAGTTGCAAAGGGTAGGAAATTTAAAGCAACTGCGGTCTGTCTGGAAAAGGAGAGAGAGAGAGAGAGAGAGATTTTACGCCGCTGCCAGAACGATATTCAGGGTTAAAAATGCTTCTCGAAGAACATCTTCCGGGCATGCGCACTAGTAAAAAGCGGACCGTCGCTACAAAAAAATGTTTCAGAGTCCGTCTGCTCCACCTGGGAGACACTACAATTCCGACGGATCCGTCCAGAAATAGATGCAACGGATAACCGTCAGTCAAAATCCGCTGCTAATGCAAGTCTATGGGGGAAAAAAACGGATCCGCCAAAAAAGGGGCAGATCCGTTTTTTCCAAAACCTGGCGGATTTTGACTGACGTCAAAAAAACGGAAGTGTGAAATAGGCCTAAGCCAAAACCAGGAGTGGAACAGTCAGAGGAAAAGTATTACAGAAACACGTCACCACTTCTGTATTTATCACCCGCTCCTGGTTTTGGGTTATAATTACTGACGTGAATGTGGCCTAATGCTGATCAGGAGGCCATGCCGGAGGCACTGCACTCTCTTCACCTGTTCTAGACCCATAAAGCAAGAAGCCTCTTTCTCCTACTCTGCTTATCCCAAGTACAGTTTATTTTCCCTGCCGCTATAATAGTTGATCTAATAGCAATTTATGGGAAGCTCTGCCCCAGTCTCTGGGCAGATCACATCAGTAAAGGGGTCTGGTTACACTTTGATGGCTCATGCTCAATTTTCCAATTCTTAAATACAACCCCTTCATAGATAGACAACACCTCACACTACGGTGCTCGCTTCCATGTCATCAGCACCTCCCAAATACAGTGACAGTAGCCTCCAGCAACATGGCATGGGGGCCGATTCTCCCAGGTACCACTTATCAGGAAAATCAGCAATTTTGCCTATGCAAACAAATTGCTCAAGGACGCTAAAATTGCGACTTAGCCTCTGGCACTTGCCATTATTTCAGTTGTACCATACTTTATCACAGTGGATAACATACATGATTTTACCATGAAACTGAAGTGCAGTCCTATATAATTGATATATTTTTGTAATTTAATCTAATTTAACGAGGCAACAATTAGTAAATAAACTGTGAAATGTTACCTTGGAATATACAGCCCTTTGTACAAGAGTATATTAAATGAATGCATGCTTGCAAATGTCTGCAGTACCCCCAACTTAAGATGCCATTTTCATTGCTTACCCACTTAAGAAATCGGGAAAGAAAAATGACAGTCATTAGAGTGACATTCTGATGCCGTTATACTAAAACAACGCTGACACTTCCAATATATCTCCAGAGAGAAATGTGTGACTAAAACACTGCTGCGGTTTCCATCATTTATGCTTGGTGCCTTTTCAGCTTGCCAAATGATATTTTTATTCTATCCTCATTCATGCACCTTTTATCATCCCAGACTTGTCTTCACCAGGTACAAGAAGAATTAAGAGACAGAAATATTTATTGCGGGCAATTTCACTAAAAAGAGCTTTTTTTGGTCAAGAAGAAGCATTTATTTTCAGAGAGATATGCAGAAATTAGCGAAACTGAAGACCCCGCAGAAAACTGGAATCAGCATCCTATTTTATGGATTTGTAATTCAATTAAGTGTGCTTCAGGTTTCCAATTCTTATGTTCCTGTCCTTTGTTTTCTAGTGGTTCAAATAATTAATAATTCTCAAAAATTAAGCTAGTTATACTACGACACTTACTGTAATGTGCAGGATAGAAACTTCCGTATAAAGTATATACATCAGGTCAGCCGCACAACCAATTACTCCATCTTTGCATAATATTAGGTTTGCTGCAGTCATACAATCCAGAGCCACAAAATTCTTTAGAACATAAAGTAAAAACAGCAGAACTCCATAGGAAGGGTTAACTGTGGATCTTTATTCATCCAGCAGCATAGTGAATAAAGACTGAGAATACTACCAATATACCTTTATATAAAAGCATACAGTGGCATGTAAATGTTTCAGCACCCCTGGTTAAAATTACTGTTACTGTGAACAATTAAGTAAGTTGAAGTTGAAATAACTATATAAAAGGCCTAAAGTTAAAGATGACACATTTCATTTGTATTTTAGGCAAACAAAAAAAAATCATCTTTTACATTTTAAAAAGGAAAATGGGCCAATGCAAAAGTTTGGGCACCCTGCATTGTTAGTGACTAGTAGCAACCCTCTTTTGCAAGTATCACAGTTTGTAAACGCTGTTTGTAGCAGCCAAGGATCTTTTATTTCTTGTTTGAGGGATTTTTATCTATTCTTCCTTGGAAAATTCTTCCATTTCTGAGAGATTCCTGGGTCCTCTTGAATGCACTGCTATTTTGAAGTCTAGCCTCAGTTTTCAAAATGTTCAGATCCAGGGGACTGTGAGGGCCATTGTAAAACCTTCAGCTTGCAACTTGTGAGGTAGTCTATTGTAAATGTTGACATGTGTTTAGGATCATTATCCATTTGAAGAAGCCATCCTCTTTTCAACTTCAGCTTTTTTACAGATGGTGTTTTATTTGCATCAAGAATTTGTTCAGATTTCATTGAATCCATTCTTCCCTCTACCTGTGAAATGTTCTCCGTGCCACAGGCTACAACACAACCCAAAAGCATGCTTAATCTACCCCAATGCTTAATGATTGGTGAGATGTTCTTTTCCTGAAATTCTGTGCTCTGTTTTCTCCACACATAACTTTGATCATTGTGGCCAAAGAGTAAACCTTAATGGTCCACAGGACTTCTTTCCAAAACGCATCAGGCTTGAATTTTATGGTGAAGATGCAGCAGAGGTTTCCTTCTGATGACTCTTCCATGAAGGCCATCTTTGTGCAGGTGTCTCAACAGTACAGTATAAGAATTTACCACAATTCCAGAGTCTGCTGAATCTTTCTGAAGGTCTTTCGCAGTCAAGTGGAGGATCTGATTTGCCTCTCTAGCAATCCTACGAACAGATGTCACTAAAATTTTGCTTGGTCTTCCAGACCTTATCTTGACTTCCACTGTTCTTGTTAACTGCCATATCTTAATTACATTTTGAACTGTGGAAAGGGCAACTTGAAAATGCTTTGCTAGCTTCTCACCGCCTTCTCCGGCTTTGTGGGCATCCACCATTTTCATTTTGAGAGTGCTAGGCAGCTGCTTTTTTTGGCATAAGTTTAGAGGAGGCTGGGAAACTTGCATCACATGGCCTTTCCTAACAATGACAGTGAACAAGACATAACCCTAACAGGCAAATTAGTCTGAAATCTTGGTCAAAGTTGCCTTAGTGCATAAATCTCAAAGGGTGCCCAAACTTTTGCATCAGTCCATTTTCCTTTTTCTAATTTTTAAAATGAAAAAAAAAAAAAGTAAAAGAAAAGACAATATATAATACATATTTTTTTCCCTAAAATACCAAGAAATACCATTTTTAACTTTAGGCCTTTTAGAGATCATTTCATCTCCAACTTCCTTAACTGTTCACATTAACAGTAACTTTGATCAGGAGTGCCCAAACGTTTACATGCCACTACACGTACAATCTAGCTGCTCTCCAAATTGGTCCAGTCATGTGACCATGCTGATGGGTTTATACCTAGACCTTTTACAGTTCTAACTGTGATAGTTTTGGCATAGGTGGTTTCTTTCATTGGAGACTGCCCTTCCCGTGGTTGTTCCTTCCTGGGGAAAGACCTGGCTCGTCATTGCTTGCGTTGAGAAACATAGAATCATAGAATCATAGAATGGTACAGTTGGAAGGGACCTCCTGGGCCATCTTGTCCAACCCCCTGCTCAAAGCAGGATTCGCTAAATCATCCCAGTCAGATGTCTGTCCAGCCTCTGTTTGAAGACTTCCATTGAACGAGAACTCACCACTTCTCGTGGCAGCTTGTTCCACTCAGGCTTTGTTTTCACCCGTATTTTTAGGAGGCTCTGACGCGGTATTGTTATTTTATCTTGATGATCTAACCAAGACTAGGGCAAGTCCTCAGGCTCTACCAGTCTAGCCTGCAGACTGAGACAGCTAAAAGGCTGAATTCACGGGACCATGGGCTACACTTCAGGATGCATATAGCTGTGAATACAATGGTGCAAAAGAGAGCCGCTGTCTCCTTCTTCCACCAATCAGCATGTGTGACTGAGACAGTAGAAATATCTGTCACTACATCGCGTCTGCTGTGCTGAGCATTGGTGCACACAGCAATGACCGCAGCAGAGTGTCAGGGGAACTGGAGCAAGGAGAGTGCTTTCTTTTCTTTATACAGCGAGTTAAATGAATAATGAGCACGTCACCAATTTTCTAAGCATATATATTTCTAAACGTGAAATTGACATGAAATTCACACCAGATGTCCCTAACAACCCATTCAATCCACACAGGCAAAGAAATGAAACCATAGATGTCCATAAATTAAGTTATGTGTAATAATGAGAAGTGACACAGGGAAAAAGTATTGAAAACATGAAGAAAGAAAGGTGCAAAAAGTCATGGAAAGTCATGACACCAACTGAATTCTATCAATAATTACAAAACAATCCTGCCACTTAGTGAAAAAATAATATCAGCTGGTTCAACCTATGGCCTGTAAAAAGGTGTCTCATGATCAAGGTGCCACACAAGAAACATCTCATTATGGGTAAAACCATTGAGCTGTCTCAAGACGTTCACAACCTATATTGCAAAACATACTGATGTCATTGGTTACAGAAGAGTTTCTAATCTACTGAAGGTTCCAGTGAGAAATGCTGGGGCTCTAATCCAGAACTGGAAAGAAAATAATTTTACCATATACTGGCCTAATATCAGGTGCTAATTCAGACAAGGGAGTGAAAACAATTATCAGAAAAGTTGTCCAAGAGCCAAGGGTCTCCTGTGATGAGCTACAAAAAGACCTGGAATCAACAGGTACAATTGTTTCAAAGGAAACTATAACCAAGAAGTATCATTTCTCCTTGCGGAGAATGACATGCTAAGCATGTCGAGATGAGGAGACTTAAAGCCGCAATGCTCCTCTGGGAAATATGTTAATTAATTAGCATATTTCTCAGAGGAGCATTGCGGCTTTAAGTCTCCTCATTTCAACATGCTTAGCATGTCATTCTCCGCAAGGAGAAATGATACTTCTTGGATATCGGTCAGACGCCTCTCTCACATCCAAACCAGATCTTACACTTTGCACTGATGAGGGGCAGTACCCCCGAAACACAGTGTCTGTAAATTAAGATTCTGACTTGGCTTTTATCCTAAGTCATGTAACAAGGCTCGTTAAAGGGTCGACATTGACTTTTAGGATTGCTGCTTCCAATAGGTGGCACTAGAGTTCTAGTCCTCTTTCTCTCTGAAAAGACAATTTGCATAAAGGAAACTATAATTAATGCACTCAACCTTCATGGCTTGTATGCTCGCTCACCACGCAAGACTCAACTGCTGAACAAAAATCATGTTCAAGTGCGTTTAACGTTTGCTCAACTACATTTAGACAAGCCTGTGAAATACTGGGAGATTACAGTCTTGTTAGATCAGACCAAAATTGAACTCTTTGGATGCCATAATACACACCATGTTTGGAGGCCAAAAGGCACTGCATATAACCCCAAAAACACCATACCAACAGTGAAATTTGGAGGTGGGAAGATCATGTTGTGGGGCTGTTTTTCAACATACGTTAACTGGCAAACTTCATATTGTTGGAGGAAGGATGAATGAACAAATGTACCCTGACATTCTTAATAAAAATCTGCTGCCATCTACCAGGGTGATGAAGATGAAACTAGTATGGACATTTCAGCAAGACAGCGATCTCAAACACAAAGTCATGGAAACTCTGAATTGGTTTCTGAGAATGAAAATAAAACTGCTAGAATGGCCCCAGCAAATCACCTCACCTGAATCCAAATAAAAAAATTTAAAAAAGGAACTAAAACTCAGAGTTTATAGAAGGAGCCCATGGAACCTTCAAGATTTGAAAAGTGTGTGGAAGAGTTCGCCAAAGTCACATCTGAGCAATGAGCGACTAGTTTCCCTATACAGGAGGCATCTTGAAGCTATCATGACCAACAAAAGCTTTTGTATGAAGTATTAAATAAATTCCAGTAAGCATGTTCAATACTTTTTCCCTGTGTCATGTCTTATTATTACACATAACTTAATTTATGAACATCTATGGTTTGATTTCTTTGCCTGTGTTGATTGGATGGGTTGTTACCAACATCTGGTGAGAATTTCATGTCAATAGCACCTTTAGAAATATATTTACTTAGAAAATTGGTGACATGTTCAATTCTAATGTCACCCGCTGTATGTGTGTGGGATGTGTTCCTGTATATAGGAGGCTATGTGAGGGCTCATACTGTACATAGGAGGGCTCATACATCATATCACAGTGGTGTGTGGAAGGTGCTCATACTCTATATGGGGGCTGTGTGGAGGCTTATACTGTATATAGGGGTCATGTCTGGACTTTGTTTGGGGGTGTCAGCATACTTAAAGAACCACTACATCATTTTCTTTATTGCTGTAGGGGTGCTTTAAATATAATTCCACTGAGGTCACCTTCATTGTTTTTCAGCGTCGCTCCAGTCGGTCTCTGGTGAAAAGTGACCTGCCTCCAGCTCTAGTGTTTCATGGGGCTGGTAGGAAGTCTGGCAGGGAGGTGACTTTTTAATACAAGTGTATGAGAACCTTGTTCTAGCTCTCATACACTTGCATTGAGAGCTTGCGACATAGCTTCTGACTTCTGGCACGTCACAAACTGCGCTCACAAGATGGCATTGCGGGACCAAAAAATGGTGAAGACGCAGGAGGGTAAGTATAAGACTGGGGGCAGGAGACTTACGTTTAAAGCGCCACTCCAGTGCTGAAAAAAAAATGCTGAAGTGGTGCTTAAGTTCTGCTCAATATTAAGTGAATAATATGCTCAATATTAAGGGATGCAATTAATATTTGTCATGATCCCAGTGCAGGTTTTTGTCCTGCACGCCAGGGGTTAATGTCTTGAGCCCAGTGCAGGCTTCGACCTGCACGCCTGGGGTTAATTTTTGTGGCGTCTCTTTGGTTCGGGGAGAGTTTCTTATAGCCCTGGAAAGCTCCAATCCTCATCTGTTATACTTTTGCCTTTGGCCGAGTGTGTTGACCCCTGTGTGCCTGTGTCTTGTGCCTGCCTTCTAGATTGCTTCTATGGTTCTGACCCGGTTTTGTCCCCTGTTGTGAGTTTGCCTCTTGATTCTGTACTGTATATCTGTTTCTCTGGTTTCTGACTCCTTGGCTACGTCCTGACTATCCGTTCTGTCTAATCCTTTGGTATTGTCATGCTATCTCGTGCTTTGACCCCAGCCTGATCTGCTTACGTCCCTGTCTATGCCCCTTGGTAACTTTGTCCTGTAGTTACCCTTTTAGGAGTTTTCCTTCAGCAACTAGCTCTCTGGAGCTTAGGCCACGCCCCCCAGCAGTCACGTGCTTCAGGTCCTGTTTGTCTGAAGCATGCACCTTCACCGCTGCTGCCCCGCTCCAAAGGTATCTTAGAGCACAGTTTGTCTTACTCAGGACACGTGCACTGGCTCAGTAAGCAAGTGCAGTGTGGTATTCCTGACATTATAACTGACCGGGATTAGAGCTTCCCTGGGCTATAAGAAACTCTTCCCGAACCAAAGAGAGGCCACAAAAATTAACCCCAGGCGTGCAGGTCAAAGCATGCACTGGGCTCAAGACATTAACCCCTGGCGTGCAGGTCAAAAACCTGCACTGGGATCATGACAATATTAATATAAAATAAAAATTATAATTAATTTGTTAATATTAATATTGAGCAGAATTAATGTCAGTCTATTGGTTCAGGCCTCCATAACAGTCATGGTGTCTCATGTGGCCCTTGGGAAAAAAAGATTCTAATGCACCATAAAATAATAAAATACAAATCAGCATACATTAAAAACAAAGCCACGGTAAGTTTCCCAATGTCACTCAACGTGAACCCTGGCTCTGTGCTCAAGTAATACTTATGACATTATTTATCACAAACACACATATAATATCAGCTCAACAACTGTGTGAAAGGTGCTTGGTTTTCTCGGCAGTTGGTTAGGCTCAGCGCCTCTTTGCAGAGATACATGAGGTTATTCATCAGATAAGTGACAAATGGGAATCCGTGAATCAACGTACCACAGCGATGATTCTCCCTGCATCACTGAAGAGCAAAATTAGCTTTCATCCTCACAACTTTCCCCAGCTGCTTGTGCTGGACATGCTGAACGTTATCATAGCCCATCCAACCAGGAGCCCAAAGACAACTGGTCACTGTTCAAGGGTAATGGAAATATTTCTCACTCTCTAAAAGGAGCAATGCATTTATTGTCCTATGAAAAAAAAAAATACTTGCAGCAAAGTATGGAGTTCCATCAACAATCCATATATGTAGCTCAATGCATCCAATAGGAGAGTGGTTGGGGTTAACACTAACCATAAAGATTTGGTTTCAATTTACAACTTTCTTGAATAAGAAAATATATTCTATAAAACATGAAAAGTGTACGAAAAGTCACTCATCAGAATAAGAAATGGAAACCATGGGTCTTTGCAGTAGGGTCCGACCAGCAACCAAACCCTGATTATGCTCTGGCGAATGGTATGATATATGCTTCATTCTAGCATTTAACTTGATATTTCAGAGCGAGTCAGCGGCAGATTCTGCTGAGCAGGGGCGCTAGCTGCATTTATCTTTAGGGTGCCAACCGCCACTTCTTTCTGTCTTCTCTACTTATCCTAATGTCCCAGTTGGCCTGTGACCACATTTTATTGTTTGCCCAAACAACTTTTATTTCTCTAATCGCCATGTGCAAATGACCGAGGACTAGTCTGGGGTCAGATTCTGTAATCACGCCCCCACACAGTCTATTCCTGAGCATTACTATGGCCTCCTAAGCATAAGTACTACACTGGTGAAGCCAGGGAGAGTACACCCGGCTTCACTGTGCATGGGAAGAGGACTGACTTACATTGGTACCGGAATTACTTGGAGAGAAGGGAAGGACATCAATAATAACTGGGGGATGTGATTACAGGTACTGAATTCAGATTAGTCTGGGGGAAGCAGTAGTCATCCTAGGTCATTAGGATATGGTGAGTGAAGAAATAAATGGTATTTTAGAAAACATAGGAAGACGATCCAGGACATTACTAGAATTAAGAAATTATCCATGAAAGTGATATGCTTGGCCCTGTGAAACAGAGATTAGTTATCGCTTGCATCGCAACATTCAAAAGCAAATAGTTTAATGCAAATCTTAGGATAATTGACAGACCAAAAAATATTAAATTATATTCTGCTGTTTACTATATAGTAATTTATTCCAACAACTATACAGCTGATTTGGGCTTATTAGCAAAGTTGTACATCAGTATATGCTATTTGGTTCTTTTCACTATACCAATCTATCTATACCTTTACTGAATACCCCATATTGGGAGACCCAAAACTTCATCAAGTCCCAGTTAATTCTATTTATAATAATACATGAGTGTTTTCTTCTATCCTATCTATAACTATTTTGCTTTCTAGCTCTATATGACTAATTAGATCTCTAAATCTCTATCATCCATACCCCAATCCATCCATCCATCCATCGTCCATGCATTCATCCCTCCCACCCTCATCCATCCACTTATCGTCCATCCATCCTTCCCTCATCCATCCATCTTTATCGCTATTATAATCAAAACAATTAGGTAGCATGAATAAAATGATTATTATTTTTTCCAAACAAAGAAAAAGATGTTCTAGAACCCTTACACCAATGTGACACTTTTAAGGCCATCTGCTAGTCTCTTTTCTCCTCCCTCTCGAACACACAGAAAATAAATTTAAGCCAATCCCTGGCTGCAGTGATGTCAAGTCTAAGCCAGTGATTGGCTGATGTTGGTCACGTGTCACTGTGTCAGGACATCACTGCTGCAGCAGAAACTAAAGCCCAGAAGAGATCAAGCAGCATTGGAGAAATTCTGGTGATGTATTTCTGCTTTTAATTCCTTTCTGACCTTTTCCCATCCTTGTCGTAAATATCATATTTTTATTATGACTGACAATGTTTACTTGTAATATCTATGTTGCATAAAAATATTTTATAATCTTAACTTTGATTGGAAACCTGTAACATTTACTTTCAACTCCACCTTGTGTATCTTGTTATTAGTTATTTGAAAACTAAAAAAAAGTTTAAAAAGAAAAAAAAGCAATGAAAATTTGCAAAAGAACATCCCCTTTAGTATGAACTGTAAAAAGAATACTATTCCAACAGCAACTGACACAGATCAGGTAGAAATTACTGTTTGCAATATTTAATTTAGAAAAGCAACAAATATTTACCACCAACTCAATTATGTTTATATGATTTATAATCACCATCATGAAAAACATAAACTCGTCTCATATAACTCCTGCATTACGGCTGCTGTACACTACATCTAACAGTGAAGCATTTGATGGTTCTCTTTCTCTTTTATGCAAAATCATATAATATACAGTCCTGAAATAAAAGTTGTCATTAATTAGATCCTGAGCTTGCACCTAATCAATGGATAATTTCATTCTGAAATCGCTGCGGATGATAATTATCCGGCAAGTTGTCGTGCTCTCAGAATGGTCTTGTATACGGTGTATGCAGGAGAAGCGTCAGTGATTAGTGTGATGGTGACGGCCGCCTAAAGTTCACAACCGCTTCTAGTTTAATTATATGTTCAAGAGCATTTAAATGTAAACGACATTCATCAACTCCCACTCCTAGAATATTTAATGTGAATATAACATCAGAAACTTACTAAAAGGGCAATCTGTATTCAAATATGTGATATAGGTAAATTACGAACAAGCTAAATTGCTGTGTGGGGTGGGGAGGGCGTCCTGACATACCGATAACCCTTTATGAGCATGATGCAACTAGTGTAAAAGATTTCAAAGGTTTTTTTTATATGAACCTAAAAACTAACAGATAGGTAGTTGCTAACTTCTTGCCTGTTCTACACGGCACCAGCACTGAGCAGTCATTGACCGCTCTTGCTGGTGATTCAGCTGTAACAGCTCGTCCTCTTTCGGGCTGCTTTGTCAAAGGGGCGTAACTGCCAACATCTTTATGATTGACAGTCGACTCATCGCAGTTAGGCAGCGTGCAGCCAGTTGTCAATCAGTATGACGTTGGCCGCCATACCCTGTAAACAGAGCAGAAACGAATCCATGGCTCTAAGCGTGTAAAGAAAAAGCAAGTCGGCACTGCCAATACTACTGTCGATGTGAGGCTGTCATGGCCATACTGCTCGTGGAGGCTGAACCCCGAGATCTCTGGTGCTAGTGCAGAAAACACAATGTATGGATCCAATAAGAGGAAAGAATAGCATAGCACTCACCGATCCAGGTGAAAAAGTCTGCTTTATTTAGCAATCCACATTAAAACTTAATGGCCGGGAGGCTGGAGGGAGGAGTGAGCAATGTCTGACGACGGCCGTTTCGTGCTTACTAGCATGGCCATGAAGTTTTAATGTGGATTGCTAAATAAAGCAGACTTTTCACCTGGATCGGTGAGTGCTATTTTATTCTTTCCTCTTATTGAACCCATGGCTCTGTCGACATGTCAGCGGAAGGCACTGAACTGCCGACAGGAACGTTTTGTGACTGCTGTATGCGGGAAGAGATCGTCACCTGGCACGACGGGCAAGAAGGTAGCAACTACCTGCCTGTTAGATCTTAGGCCCATAGTAAAATATATAAATAATTCCAGATAAGCCCTTTAATGGCAATGTGCTTTTACTGTATAGCATGTTCTTTCTGCGTATCCAACAAAAAGTTTCATGCAAATCTGTATTATTATCTTATAAGCTAATATCTCAACTCACAAAAAGAAGACATTCATCATAGTTCAGATTTACTAACATGTATTGTGATAGCAATGTGTACAAACAGAAGGCTGATACTTCTATAAAAATCCATCACTGACGATATCCAGTCATGATATAGATCTGCTGTTCAAAAACTGTAAGGCACAGCATTGTGCTAACCATAAGAGGTTCTAATAAATACCATGTTTATTTTTATTTTTTACATTAGTACTTGTCAATCTAACGGCCCCGTTACACATAGCGACTCACCAGCGATCCCGACAACGATATGAACTTGTCAGGATCGCTGGTGTGTCGCCACATGATCGCTGGTGAGCTGCCAAACAGGCAGATCTCAGCAGCGATCAGGACAGCGACACGCGGGTAACAAGCGACGCAAGTCGCTTAGTTACCCGCAGTGTACGTTAAGATACCAGCGCGCTGGTGCAGGGAGCTGGTAACCAAGGTAAACGTAGGGTTTCTAAGCACCATGCAGCATTTCGAAACCCGATGTTTACCTTGGTTACCAGCTCCCTGAACCAGCGCGCTGGTATCTAACGTACACATCGGGTTTCTAAGCGCCGCGCGGCGCTTAGAAACCCGATGTATACCTTGGTTACCAGCTCCAGCTCGCTGATCGGCAGCGATGAGTGCTGGCCAGCGGGAGACCAACAATCAAAAAAATGTCCAGGCCATTCGAGCACGATCAGCGATACCCGGCAGGGGGGCCGGTCGCTGATAAGTGTCACACACAGCGATCTCGCTGGTGAGATCGCTGTTGCATCACAAAACTTGTGACTCAGTAGCGATCTCACTAGCGAGATCGCTGTGTGTCACGGGGGCTTAAGGGTTTGCATAGCCATTATTATTTGCTCACATAAGTAGATTATCCTACCTGGTAGAAATTGGGCCAGAAGGTGCTTATTGCCAGTTCTGCTCGATTCCATGTGCCGGATGCAGGTCCTGAAACATTCCAGATTGAGCTCCCTTTTTCACCATTGTTAACTGTCACATAAATGTTCATGGATCCAGGAAGAGCCCCACTCTTGCTGGACACAAAGTAATGAAAGTCAATGCAGTGCGTGTCATTCTCTTTCAGCTGAGGTAAGAGCAGGACAGCCTTCTGTCCAACACGTCTTCCAGTTGTATTCACCATCATAAAAGACCCTGAAATGTAAGGCATCACACAGTTAGTACAAAGCAACAGAAGAAGAAAGATGGTTTATAATCTTATATAGTTACGTAGCAAATATATATACTGCTCAAAAAAATAAAGGGATCACTTAACCAACACAATGTACTAGGATGTGTTCCCTTCATTTTTTTGAGCAGTATATATAAATATATATGTATATACACACACACATACCGGTATATACAGTGGGTTCAGAAAGTATTCAGACCCCTTTAAATTTTTCACTCTGTCTCATTGCAGCCATTTGGCAAATGCAAAAAAGTTCATCTGTACTACTAATATTACAAAAAAAATATTCGATTCTAATCATATATGGAACAGAATTCAAACAAATTCGCTCATCTCTACTCCTTAGCCCAATTCATTTTACCTCATGATTCTCATTTGGTCTGACATACACTGCGAGGTCTTACATAGACAGGTGTGTGCCTGTACAAATCAAGTCCTATCAGTTTAATTAAACACAGCTGGACTCCAATGAAGGAGTAGAACCATCTCAAGGAGGATCACCAGGAAATGGACAGCATGTGACAAATATGAGTGTCTGAACAAAGGGTCTGAATACTTATGACCATGTGATATTTTAGTTTTTCCTTTTTAATAAATTTGTAAAAATGTCTACATTTCTGTTTTTTTTCCAGTCAAGATGGGGTGCAGAGTGTACATTAATGAGAAACAAAAAAACGTATTTGAATTTACCAAATGGCTGCAATGAAACAGTGTGAAAAATTTAAAGGGGTCTGAATGCTTTCCGTACCCACTGTATGTATACAGTATATAGATATATATATATATATATATATATATATATATATATAAAAATCAAGAAAAAAGGGCAGCACTACCAAAATAATACAGCAGGTGCAAAACCTATTCAGCAGTGTCCAAACAGCCAAAATGACAAAAGGAAAAAAAATAGGCAGCACTCAAATTGAATGTGAAAAAAGTGGGTACTTTACTGATCCTCAGATGGCAACATTTCAACGGTGACCCGTCTTTGTCAAGCTTGACAAAGATGGGCCACCGTTGAAACGTTGCCATCTGAGGATCAGTAAAGTATCCACTTTTTTCACATTTAATTTGAGTGCTGCCTATTTTTTTTCCATATATATATATATATACACACACACACACACACACACACACACACACACACACATAATGTGACAAAGTCACTGGCACAGTGCTGGAGGGGAGATGTGTTTCACTGTAGCTATTAGCTGAAACCCAGAAGTTTGCTCCAGCACGCTATGTGTTAATAAGGGCAAAGCGGTTATTTTAAGGGCTGGGTTTTTGTAGACAACCACAGAGCAGGTGAGAAGTTGTCAACCTTATCTCCACATCAGGGTGTGGTCTGGGGTTTAATTAGTTGGCCTCCTGAGGCATTCAATGTTCAGTGTGCCTGGAGAGGCTAAAGGCCCCGTCACACATAGCAATCTCGCTAGCGAGATCGCTGCTGAGTCACAACTTTTGTGACACAACAGCGATCTCACCAGCGAGATCGCTCTGTGTGACAGCGATCAGCGACCGGTCCCCCTGCCGGTATCGCTGATTGCTGCAAGAAACCTCTGGACTTTTTTTTCGTCGCTGATCTCCCGCTGGCCAGCACGCATCGCTGCATGTGACAGGCGGGAGACCAGCAATCAGCTGTAAAAAATAATAAAAAAATAAAAAATATTGTTATTCTCACCTTCCGGCGTCCTGCGCAGTCTTTCCGCCTCTCTCCACGCTCCCGGTCCCAGTAATCCTTTGCAAGAATGACTGCGAGACTTCGCGATCCCGCGATAACGTACGTCATCACGGCAATTCTCGCAAAGGATTACTGGGACCGGAGCGTGGAGAGAGGCGGGAATGCTGCGCGGGACGTCGGAAGGTGAGAATAACAATATTTTTTATTTTAATTCTATTTTTGACATGAATATGGCATCAGCGCTAACGAACACAGCGATGCCGCGCGCTCAGCATCGCTGTGCTAATCGCTGGAGAAGCGGTCTGTGTGACAGCTCACCAGCGATCACATAGCGACTTACCAGCGATCCTGACACGTTGATATCGTTGTCGGGATCGCTGGTAAGTTGCTATGTGTGACTCCAGCTTAACTAACCTGAACTGTGTGCTTTTGATAACTTGGAGCGGGTGGATCCCCGCTAGCACTAGGACTGTGCTTTGTGTTACCAGTTTGTTTTGTCTTCCTGTTTTTGCCCAAAGGGCTGTGTTTATTTTTACTTCATCATTTTTTATGCCGCATATATAATAAACCAGTGAAGATCATAGAGAAAGTCTTCCCGTGTCTACCTCTGTGTACAGCTGAGTGAGCCGATCTATCACAATATATACACACACATTGTGTGAAATTATTAGGCAAGTATGTTGACCATATCATAATTTTTATGCAGATTTACCCACTCCAAACTGTAAAAACGTGAATGCTTCTTGGATGAAGCAGATCAGGTGATGTCTATTTGTGTAATGAGGGAGTTGTGGCCTAAGGATATTAACACCTTTTATCAAGTTGTGCAGAATTATTAGGCAACTTGTTTTCCTCCTCAGGCAAAATGGGCCAAAAAAGAGATTTGACTGGCTTAAAACAGTCAAAAATTGTTAAACAGATGAAGCACTCTTGAAATTTCTAAAATACTAGGGGAACGATCACAGAACCATCAAATGTTTTGTTGCAAATAGTCAACATGGTCGCAAAAAACGAGCATATTAAGTGCCAAAAATGTGAGAAAAATCAAATGTGAAGTGACCAGGAACCCATTATCCTCCAATGCTGTCAAATTCCAAAACTGCCACCTGAATCTGATTCACTGAAAATTTTAACACTGATTACACAAGAACCACAAGACTTTTTCTTCACCTCAAGTATCATTTTAATCAGGTTAGCACTGCCAACCTAACAATGCCTGTAGTTTACTTAGCAAAATCCTGCTGATAGGTTCCCTTTAACAGAAGAAAATAAACAATTGAGATTGGAAAATTTACATTTTTCATTTAGTTGCATAATAATTCTGCACACATAAGATATTTTTCTCACTTTAATTTTTTTTAGATATTCTGGCTTCAGGTCTATAAGGGTATGTGCACACACTGCAGATTCACCTGCGGGTTTTTTCCCACGGAACCGCAGGTAAAACCGCAGATAAAGTGACCTGCGGTTTTGCTGCAGTTTTGCCTGCGGTTTTGCCCTGCGGTTTCACACCTCTACTATGTTAAAGGTGTGAAACCGCAGCAGAATTCGCAGAAACAATTGACATGCTGCGGAAAAAAAAACGCAGCTTTTCCGCAGGTAAAAAACCGCAGCGTAAGCACTGCGGTTTTGAAAACCCCTAGGCTAACATGGTAAAGTACCATGTCTGCGGAACTGCAGCAGTTCCGCAGGGCCAAAACCGCAGCAGAACCGCAGCAAAACCGCAGCGTGTGCACATGGCCTAAAGCTTTTGGCTTTTCTGACACTACTGTAGTTGTTAAATAATAAAATGAATCATCAAAGATAGAAATTACCTAATAATTGTGCACATAGTGTATGATGATTACAAAAATGGAGCCTGGATATTTATAATCATCAGCAGCGCATACTTAACATGACTACGTTTTGGTGATGCATTGTCTCTGGTCAATTCATTGATTGTAACACCATGTAACTTCTTTCTTTAGGAATAAATGAAGGACTTGGTGGTATATCTGCCCATCCTTTCACCCAGCCCCAGAATCCAAACGAGCTCAGGCAATGCATTACTGAAACAGTGGAGTTGAGCAGCTAGAATCCCATAACAGACAAGAATGGGACAACCTTTCTTTCCCAGATCTCCAGCAATCAGTCTCTGCTCCTTCTGCACAGTTATAGACTGTTGTAAAGAGAAGGAGAGATGCTACACAATGGCAGATATGGCAATGGCTCAAATCTTTTTAGATGCACTGCAAACAATTTCTAAATAATTTGTTTCAAATGAAATGCAAAAAATGTCTAACTTTCATCCTCTGATGTGTGTTCTATGTTCTACTGCAAATCAAATATGGCTACAAGAGATTTCCTAATCATTGCATTCTTGTCTTTTTACATTTTACACAGCATATATATATTAAAAGCCAAAAAACTGACCAGCTCTTCTTAAAAGAATAAAGCAAGTGTGAACAGGTGCAAGCTGCTATAAAGGCATAATATACAAACAAAAGCAAACAGCAGCACTCTGTAACCTCTAAGTTATATGCAAACGTTGAATATATGAAATTTAAACTGCATTACTGCTATATAGAGTATACTTATAAAAATGAAGGTAATTAGAGCATAAATTGGCCAATTAGTGCTTTCAGACTGCTGATCTATCCTCTTGGTTTTTTTTTTCTATATTATGCAGTCATGGCGGTTGAACCTGTTCACACTTGCTTTATTCTGTTTGGAAGTGCTGGTCAGTCTTTTGGTTTTTTTTGTAGTTTACTATTGGAGGTTTTGACTGCCTCCTTTTTTGACTCTTCATGCCTCCCATTAACATAAGGCTCTGCTCTATTCACTTGTATAATATAGGTACAGGAAAAAAATGGTACCTGTGTCATCAGTGTTTGGGATCAGTGTGTGATCAGTGTTCCACCCATTTTTTCTGGTGTGGCTTAAGAAAACTCAGTTCCAAAGCTTCGCCTATACTTTGCAATGTTAAACATGTACAAAGAAAGCACATGAATGACATATTGATATTGAGGCCACCCGTGCGCTGTACGTGTTTTACACGGACCCATAGATTTGTATTGGCCCTTGTCATCCATGCTGCTGGTAAAAAACGGACATCTGTCCGTGTGGCTTAGGCCTGTTTCACACTTCCGTTTTTGTGTCCGCCAAACGGATCCGTTTCCGTTTTTTTGACGGAAACTGATGCAAACGGATCCGTTTTTAAAAAACCGGATCCGTTTTTTTGACGGATCCGCGGTAACCACTAATGGAAGTCTATGGGACAAAAAAACGGATCCTGCAAAAAATGGCGGATCCGTTTTTTTACGGAAACCAACGGATTTTGACGGATTTGAAAAAACGGAAGTGTGAAACAGGCCTTACACGGACATGTGTGCAGCACCATACATTATAATGGGTACGTGTGGCATCCGTGAAAAAACAGATGCCACACATACTGGAGAAACGTACATGGGAAGGTGACCTAAACTTGTTTTAATCAATGTTGCATCCTACTTGCCCTTTAAATTTGCAAATTATAACCCAGGAGAGGAATGCTTGATAAAGATTGGACTTTTGGTCCCATCAAAGAATGGGCACCTTGCCATGACTGACAAGCACACATGAATTGACCAATATATTCAATGTTTGCATACATCTTAGCACTTACAGAGTGCTGCTGTAGTCTCTGGTTTGTATATATATATATATATATATATATATATATATATATATATATATATATATATATATATACAAACCAGGTCACTGGTAAAGTACTGGATGGGAGACATGAATCACTGAGGTTGTTAGCTTCAGTAATGTAAACCTAGGGAAAATGTTCCCGCACACTAAGTGCTGAGAGCGTTTAATCGGCCATTTTAAGGGCTAGGTTTCTTTACCAACAGCTGAAGAGTGTATGTGAGGCTGTTCACCATATCTCTACCCCAGGGTGTTGTTTAGGAGGTAAATAGTCAGCCTTCTGAGTCATTCAAAATTCAGTGTGCCTGGAGGCAAGAACTCCAGAGCTAAACTGAGATAAACTCTGTGGTTGTTCCTGAGCAGGCGGATACCCGCAACCACATGGGTTTCCCATTATGCCATAAACTTCATGTTTGTTTTGATGAACTGCATTGGTTTATGCCGTACTTCAATAAACTAGCAGAAGATTCAGACGAGAAATGTTCCTGTGTCTACCTCCGATTGAGCAAGTCTAACACAATACATATATATATATATATATATATATATATATATATATATATACACGTGTATTGTGTATGTCATTTTTTCTTCAATAACTGCGATGTTACACAATCCAAGAATTAGAAGAAAAAAAATAATGAAAATACTACAACAAATCTGGCTGTAATCCGCTGCACCTTCTTATACTTATCCCCCAGCTCGCTAACCTTTGCCCGGGGAGACTTAGCACAGTAGACATGCAAATTCAAACATACCATGAATTCTCACATATTTTTAGAATATTGCAGCATTTTAGATTTCCACAGTAAATGGCGATAAAATATAAGCCCAGTACACTGTTATCTCTCATTACAGCTCTAAACCTCTATGCTTGTCAGACCTATTAAATGTACATAGAGTGGATTTTGAAACTTTAGGATGGAAAATGAAGACTGTAATAAAAATAATGCATTGCATTTTCAGAACAAATGCTTCAGATGGATTAATTTTCTAAATGCCTCTAGCAGCAGGAGTGAAAGCTTTATTTTTTTCACAAGAAAAAGTCTTTGTATATACCATACTAAATCTGTATATTAAAGAAACATAGAAAAAGCATCTAAAGAACAATATGCTAAGTACCTCTAAATATGGAGCATATTTTTTTTTTCACAAAAGCTTCTATTATTAAATGCATGTGGTTTTTAAATTCTCCATTATTTTATCCATTTCTAATGCGCAAGGTTCAACTCATAATAAAAACAAATAATATACTCAGATCCATCAGTGTGAAATTCCAGACTCAGATGATTGTGTTCATGATCTGAAAAAAGTCGTCAATCGCAACCTACTACTACTTATATCACACATGGGATGTAGTTCACGAAGACCTGTCAATTGCTCAAAAAAATTGAGTTATATTTTTTTGCCTATATAGTTTTGCCTTCCCCAGGATCAACAATGCAGAACAGCTGCACTAAAAATAGGCTGAACTAGATGGACATAAGGTCTTCCTTCAGCCTTCAAAACTATGTTACTATATACTTTACAAAAATCCTTGAGCTCCTTTGATTCGGCCACTCTTTTACATTTTGTACTGCGTCACTCTGTAGCAGACATATTCACATTTGTTTCTTCTGGAGCAGAGTATGTGATATGTGAATATCTCTGCAAATCAGCGACACAGCACAAAATGGAAATCAGAGGCAGAATCAAGAAAGGTTATAAGTAGCGATGGGCGAGCGTAGTCGGATAAGGTGTTATCCAACTATGCTCAGGTGCTAACCGAGTGTCTTCGGCGTGCTCAAAAAATATGTTCAAGTCCCTGCAGCTGCATGTCTGTTCGACAGCCGCAACACATGCAGGGATTGCCTATTTGTTAGGCAATCAGTGCACGTGTTGTGGCTGTTGAACAGACATGCAGCCGCGGGGACTCGAGCATATTTTTCGAACACACCAAAGACACTCCGTTAGCACCTGAGCATAGTTGGATAACGTCTTATCTGACTACACTCGCTCATCACTTCTTATAAACATTCGTGATTCTGACTACATTTTTTTGTGCAAGTGAAAAAATATCTTAACATTTCAACAAGAGGACACTAAGATCTAAGAACACATGTTAGCAAAACTGGCTAATCAGAAAGATGCGCTGAAATGTCCTTCCATAAACATGCACTATTCAATTGCATTAGGCTCCATTTAGATGAGTCAATAATTAGCAAATGAGCATCCATAAGAAATCTTGTTCCCAATGATCAGATCGTGTAAATATGCTGCTGATCACAGGATGAACAAGTGTTTTCATAGTAATAAAAAATCATCATTATTGGCAGCAGTTAAACCAAGGGAAGCAGGGCACATTCTGTATGATGCAGTATGGGGACAAAACAACTGTACTGTATCAATGATCATTTTGTTCCTATCAGTGTTTGTCAGTAAACGAGCGCCGATCGACTTGTATATAGTCAAACAGCTCTCATTACTGGTCTGATATCAGCTCATCTAAATGGACAATTATTGTACATATTTCTGCCCACAGGTAAAAAGAGACCAGCGGCCACCAACCCCAGGTGCTTATAAGCCACTTATTATTTATTCTTATTATTTATCATGCACATTTATATCCCATACTTATATTCACTGTCCCCGCTGGGGCTCACAATCTAGATTACCTATCAGTATGTCTTTGGAATGTGGGAGGAAACCGGAGAATCCAGTGGAAACCCACGCAAACACAGACACAAACTCCTTGCAGATGATGTCCTTGGTGGGATTTGAACCCAGGACTCCAGCGCTGCAAGGCTGCAGTGCTAACCACTGAGCCACCATGCTGCCTACTTTGCCTTGGCTAGGGACAAAGGAAAGGTGAAATGAAACCAACCTATCCTCTGTGCCCTAATATACAACTCTGGTAAAAATTAAGAGACCACTGCACAGTTTTATAAAAATCAGCTTCTCTACATGTCTGACAGCCATTCCATTCCAGTGTCAGTTGAATTCCAACCAGAGTACACCTCATTCTACTTAATGTGCTTCTGATTAGGTGATCACCTGAACCAAATCTTAACAAAGGAAAGTATAAAAAACCCTGCTGTGGTGTTCACAATCCTCTTGCAACAGGACAAGCTGGATGGCAAACAAGTGCTAGTAATATCCCAAAAGTAGTAAGAATGAAAAAATAACTTTTAACCATGCCAAAAGAATTGAAAAGTCTTGAGTGAGGAAAAGAAGGGCTCAATTCTGGCTTTACTAGCTGAGGGATACAGTGAGCGTCATGTTGCCTCCATCCTTAAAATTTCTAAGACAGTAATCCATTACAACAAGGTCAAGCAGCACACATTGTTGACAACAAAGCTACAGACCGACAGAGGGTGAAAACGATTCTCCACTGACCGGGATGACTGTCATCTTATTTGAATGTCACTCAGCAACCGCAAGATGACATCAAGTGACCTACAAAAGGAATGGCAAATGGCAGCTGGGGTGAAGTACACGGCAAGAACAGTTTGTAACAGGCTCCTAGAGGCAGGGATCAAGTCATGTAAAGCTAGAAAAAAGCCTTTCATCAATAAGAAGCAAAGGAGAGCCAGGGTGAAGTTTGCCAAAGACCATCATGATTGGACCATAGAAAACTGGAGTAAGGTAATCTTCTCTGATGATTCTAATTTTCAGCTTTGCCCAACACCTCGTCGTCTAATGGTTAGATGGAGACTTGGAGAGGCTGCACAAGCCACAGTGTCTTGCACCCACTGTGAAATTTGGAGGAGGATCGGTGATGATCTGGGGATGCTTCAGCAAGACTGGAATTAGGTAGGTTAATCTTTGCGAAGGACGTATGAATCAAGCCACATACAAGGTTATCCTGGAAAAACAGTTGATTCCTTCTGCTCAGGCAATGTTCCCCAACTCTGAGGACTGTTTTTTTTGAGCAGGACAATGTGCCATGCCACACAGCTAGGTCAATCAATGTGTGGATGAAGGACCATCACATCAAATCCTTGTCATGGCCAGCCCAATTTCCAGACCTGAACCCCATTGAAAACCTCTGGAATGTAATCAAAAGGAAGATGGATAGTCACAAGCCATCAAACAAAAAAGAACTGCTTAAATTTTTGTACCAGGAGAGGCATAAGGTCACCCAAAAGCAGTATGAAAGACTGGTGGAAAGCATGCCAAGACGCATGAAAGCTGTGATTAAAAATCATGGGTATTCCACAAAATATTGATTTCTGAACTCTTCCTGAGTTAAAATATTAGTATTGATGTTTCTAAATGATTATGAACTTGCTTTCTTAGCATTATTTGAGGTCTGCAAGCACTGCATTTTGTTGTTATTTTGACAATTTCTCATTTTCTGAAAATAAATACAAAAAGCTTGGAAATTCGAAGACATTGTCAGTAGTTTATAGAATAAAAGAGTAATTTACATTTTACTCAAAAATATACCTATAAAAAGAAAAATCAGACAAACTGAAAATTTTGCAGTGGTCTCTTAATTTTTGCCCGAGCTGTATACATTTGTCATAGAGTTGAGATGAAACATCACTTAATAATGTCTGACCAAAAATTACTCCCATTTTGTTGTTTTTCTTGATCCGGGACACCAAGCAACACCATTTTGTGGCTGTGTAGTCTTTTTACCTAGAGCAGGACTTTCTTCTACGTAAGAGTTTGCACAATCAGCACACACCATAAGCCCAATCATACCTCTGGTAGACCAAGACTGTAGGACACCAAGTCATCATGCAAAGTCTTTTTATGTAGGGCACTCTTGTGATAGATTTGTCATATCCCCTCACCCAACTCACCAGAAAGTGACAATGGTAAGATACTGTGGCCATTGTACTAATCCCCTACTATGGAGGTGACAGAACACACCTGGTGGTTATAAACATTACATAATCACTGATGTTACTTCCCATTTTCTGGCAGCTCCTATGGCTGATTCTCCGGGTGGATTCATCTTCTTGCCTGTTCTATGCAGTTCTATGATCCAGTTGTTTTTTTAACCATATATGCAAAACTAGCCAAATTTAAAGGAGAACCTAGAATTGAGTAGGTGTTCGGATGGGGTGGGTAGCAATATAATAGTAAGAGTTCTCGTAAAACAGGTGAGTTGACATGTCTGCCTTAATGTCCGAATACAAACATGGAACATACGGTCAACCAGTAAATTCTGATCGCTTTAATCATCATTATTTGAAATTTATTTTAAAGGTTTTTCATCCATGTGTCACATTTCTTGATAAAGGCCGGGGTCAGACTAGCATATGACATCGGATGCGATATGCTAATGACCCTCAGCTCCTGCTCTGCTGCGAGCGCGAGCCAAGTGTCATGTGTCTGTGTTCCAAGCCTCTCACACAGAGAGGTTCAGAGCACAGCTGCGGAGGAGGCAGAGAAATGAATTTCTCCATCTCCTCCATTGCCGGGGTCAGTGTACATCGCACAACACTCAGATGATATCCGAGTGATGTGCGCTGTATCACTCGCACCCATAGGCTTATATAGGTGCGAGTGAGCTGAGACTCGGCCGACTGTCGGTGACAATTGCAGCATGCTGCGATTTCACTAGCACGTTGAAAACGGACGAAAAAAAAATGCTGATGGGAGCTGCCCCATAGATGAATACTGGTCTGAGTGCTATGCAATGTTTTATCATTTGACACAATCTGATTATAAGTCATTCAAGACACTGCTTATAACTGGAAAATGTTTAATCTAAAAATGGAAACCTTTCTTGTCAGTATTTTTGTTTTATCAGTTTATGAGTCAGGTTTCTGCAATTTCTTTGCTTTTGTAGTAATAACATTACAGGCACAATGAAAACTCGAAAAAATAATATAATGCATCAAAACTTCATTCAGATTTTTGAAACATATACTGTAATTTAGTAATAATTTAAGCTTTTCAAATAAAAAAAAAATACAAAGTTCATTTTTTTTAATGTTAACAAATATTAACATATCTTCCATAGAAAAAAATCCAATAAATGACATATAAACCCTAAGGCTACGTTCACACATCAGTTTTTTGCCGTCAGGCAGGATCCGGCTATTTTTAGAAAAAACGGATCCGGCATAAATTTTGGAGAACTGTAGAAACGGATCCGTTTTTCTGCTGGATCCATCTAGCAGGTTATATCTGTTTCCTGGGGGCTGGCCAATTGGATCTGAGCATGCGCAGACTTAAAAAACCGGATCCGGTGGCTGGATCCGTCTTTTTCTGGATCCGGCGCATTCCGGCGCCCATAGACTTTCATTGTAGCAAAAAGCCGGAAGCGTCGGATCTGGCGCTTCCGGCTTTTTCGCCGGAGACAAAAACGTTACAGTAGCCGTTTTTTCCAGACGCCGGAATGAGACAAGTAGCTGGATCCGGCAAAAAACGGATGAAACGCAATGCCATCCGGCGCGATCCGGCGCTAATGCAAGTCAATGGGGAAAAACTGGATCCGGCATTGCATTTTGCCGGATCCGGTTTTACAAAAGAAAGCCGGATCGCGCCTGACGGCAAAAAACTGATGTGTGAAAGAGGCCTAAGGCTGGGGGTGCGACCAATCCGGAAGTGGCAGCTCTTTGGAAGCAATGTATGTTCGCTGCGTCCTAAGTGCTGCTGTCTATGGAACGCAGGTGAATCCGGATGTGATCACTGAACCGTGCAGATTCATCGCGTCCAATACATTCTATGGGTGACATTTCTCTTGCGTAGACTAGTGTTTCCGCAAGAGAAATTGACATGCTGCAGTCTGGAGAGATGCGCCGCATGTCTGTCTCCGGGGAAGAGCGGCGGGCATCTGAGGACTCATAGTGGGCATGGGATTTTGTGAAATCCCATTCACTATGCTGTAACATCTGGATGCTGCGGGTTGGACGCTGCACCGGTACGCAGCGTCCAACCCGCAGCGTTTACTGATCGTCTGCACATACCCTGTGAGTTTGCAAATCTTACTTACAATTTGGCAATGAGAATTGTCCTTTGCTACAGAAGCCATCACACTATCTTGGACACACATTGACTTTTTTTTTTACATACTTATATACTACTGGCAATTAGGAGAATCAGTCTGTTTACAGATCACATTTAATTTGCTTCTCAGGCTGCAATTATCTATTACCTGGCGCTAAGTAAATGGCACCTATGGGTTGCATTAATAATGACAGATCGCCCACCGCATTCAGGAACATATACAATTTCCACGCCATGCAATGTGTAGGAAGTTTCTGCCAAATCTAAAGAGTCATTTTCATATTCCCTTCCAGCGATGTGTATATTATATTGAAAAGAACTATGACTTAGAAAATGCTTGTACTCAATTTCACAGAATGAGACCCAGAGGCCAAAGCCCCCTACTCCCTGCTATTTTAGATTTTGATCACATTTTTGAGTAACTTGCCATATCCATTACCCAGGTTTTATACATAAACCTATGTCGTATTTTATATGGATTCGATTTTCCCTTGTGTTGATCGGCATGCGGTGGCTTGCAGGGAATTTGCATAAACAGATAATGCCATGAACAAATGTATTTTCGAGGCGCTTACACACTGAACTCGGCGTTCATCAATCACGGCAATACAAATACAAATGGGTTTGCCCTTTCTTAATGGTGTGAAGTCGACTTCTATCAATCCAGTGAACTTGCTAGACATCCAATCGGCATTAATGAAGGCGCAGAATGCTATCAGAGACCGTGGAAGACAATCACATGTCTGCCACAGTTACACGATCTGTCAATCATTACAAACATGACTGACACGTCACCGCGGTAAATAGATAAGAAGAGAATGACACAGGTATAAAAAACACTGTCTTAAAGTCTTTAGGAAGCCCATAGATCATGACTTTATGAGATAATTGACTCCTAGTTGTGTCCAATGTATAATGACTGACATCTCTAAAAAGTGGAAACTTTACAACTGGGCAGAAAAGTCTTCTCTCTATGGAATGAAAATCTCCATAGAGGATTGAACAATGTGAACCTTTTAAGTTATGAATGCTAGATAGCCTTACATATTCCCCAATTACAACCACATTAGATCTAATCACAAACAGAATCGGAAAGTGAAAAATGAATAACAGAACCTCCAGTAAAAAATATGTATGCACGAAAAATCAAAATGGACTTGTATAAGCAACACACCATACTGCTGCTTTTATGGCAAACCTTTAGACAAGAGGGATGTGTTTTTTAAGCATGTCTTACAGAATGAAGAAGACCTTAACTTTCTCCATCTCCCTTTGTGCACTTTCTACTCTGATTCAAGGACAGGTCTGTTGTGCTGCAATATTACCAGAAAGCAAAATCTGAGTATCAAATACATGGGAAATGCTTCAGCTAAGTAAGTTCTCTTAAAATACAGTATAATATTGAAGTAGTAGACATGTTCTTACTGACCCCATTAGTAGATGGAGTATCTGCCTATGGCCGAGGTCACACTTGCGAGCGTGATGCAAGAAACTCGTGCGAGCCTCTCGCATCAATATCCAGCGCTGCCGACGGCACTCAGACCGGAGTGTGCGGATGCATGTATTTCAATGCAGCTGAACGCTCCAGTCCCGAGTGCCGGCGGCAGTGCCGGGTATTGATGCGAGAGACACGAGCGAGTTTCTCGCATCACACTCACAAGTCTGACCCCCGCCTATCTCTACAACTATAAGGGCGTGGCCACAAGCAGTGTTTTATTCTTAGCATTTTTCAAGGGTAAAAAAATCAGTGCTTTAAAGCACTAGCAAAATGTTGGAAATTTTTGAAATCACATGCTGCTTACTTTTTCTTTCCAGATTTTAAAAACTCCAGCATGTGAATTGTTTCAGAATTTTTCCTGCATTTTTCACCTATTTAAATGAATGGGGAAAACAAGCAAGTCACATCAAAAAGCACAGAAAAGTGTACAAAAATGTGTGTATTTTCTGCTGCATTTTTCTCATCAACACTCTGTTTTTGGTGGAGAAAACTCTTTTTCAGATACTCAAAGTCTGAACATACCCTACATTTCTGCAACTATACATATTCTTGTTTATCTCTTCCGATGTGAGGACAAAAAAAATGACATCACTGCCAAATCTATTACAAGACCAATGGCACCCAACAGACCTCAAAGTCTATAATGGGGGGTACCTTGAGTTTCCATTACGGGGGCTTTATATTGCTGGAATAAATAACAGAGTATGCCTAGCGGAGCCCAATGCATACAAACAATACAGCAGACATTCTGAATAAATGTAATGCTTTTTATAGTAGGAGATACACAAAGTATTGTAACGCACATTACATAACAGCAGGTCCCAGAGCCACATACCAAGGATGCCATTATGTAATTTACAAAGAGTGTGCACAGTGTTTATGAACGAAAATGGATAGTTGGGGACCCCTTAGTGGGTGAAAATGAAACCAATTATTAATAATATGCTCTAACTGAAAAGGGTGGGCTGTCAAGATAGATTCCTAGATAATTAATTACTGTACTGTATACAAGAGAAGCCAGGTTGGAACTATCCGGTTGCCTGGCCACAAGCCTCAATGGACTGTCAGCTTCCTAAGCTTGATGTTACTTCCTCTCTGTGGGTGCCTGCAAAAAGCAGGGTGCCCCTGGTGGGGTAGTCAGCCCTGGAAGCCGCAGAGTCGCAGCTGTTCTAATCCCCGCAATTCAGCTGAAGGGTGAGACTCTGTTTATATTGCACCATTTTGGGTATTCTGCCAGGACTGTTCCATGTGTTATTGTCTGTTGATGGTTCAATAAAGTATTGCCAAGCTGTTTAACCTTCACCCTGTGTTGTCTCAGTAGTGTTATGCGCATGGGAAAAGAAGAGAGAGCATTCAGTGGGATAAGCCCTGGTCCATGCGGTCTCGGGCCAGTGGACAAGAGCACCCGCTGAACCCCCGTTTCTCCACAGGTTAAAGATAGATTTGACTGATAATTACTGTACTGTATACAACAGAATGATGGACGGGTATTTCAGGATGGACAGAATTTGGGGCAAGTGACCAAATACGTTCGTCGACAGCCTGCACTGAATAAAGACCCCCATACACATTAGGTAACTGTTGGCTATATGCTCCTGTGTTCTCTATGCGAGAGCCAGTACTAGGCAACTTATTCCCCATGAAAACAGAAGGATTGGGAGTTGAAATTCATCATTCAAAAATCTTATTTAGTATGACATAATTTGCATGGGGATAGTTCGGGGGCCCCATACATATTAGACTGTTGAGTGATCCTACCGATATCAACGGATTAGGCTAAATTTAGTCTAATATGAATAGAGGAGTCTATGTACAAGATAATACTGGACATGTGCTCAGGTCTAATGTTCCATCACATGAACGCCAGGAAACCTGCCGCCAACATTGCAGGTGTGGGGTGCGAGTATAAGTTTCTTATTTTCCTCCAGTAACTCAGGCACTTAAGAAGAGATTGTCCAAGAAGCGGGAAAACCCCTTATTGCCTTCCCTTTTCATTTCAGTGGTGTAGTTTTTCCCTCTAGTTCCAAGAGCAATAACTTTTTTACTTTTCCATTGTCAATGACATATTAGGACTTGTTTTTTTCGGGAGAAGTTGTAGCTTTGAATGATGCTCTTCAATTTTCCACATAATGCACTTAAGATGGGAAAAAATTTCCAAGTGCGAAAAAAAAAATCCAAAAGGATGAAAAAACTGCAATTACGGTTTTATTTTTACGACATTATTTGTATGGTAAAAATGACCTGGCAATATGATTGGACAGGTCAATATCATTACGGCGATACCAAATTTCTAATTGGTTTATGTCAACAATTTCTGAGATCTGTTTTTATTAATACAATATTGGGGTACATATGATATTTTTGTAACTTTTTATTGAAATTTTTGCAGAGGTGCAGTGACTAAAAAATGGTAACTGTAGTGTCATGATCCCAGTGCAGGTTTTTGAGCTGCACGTCAGGGGTAAATGTCTGGAGCTCAGTGCAGGTTTTGACCTGCACACCTGGGGTTAATGATTGTGGCCTCTTTCTGGTTCTGGGAGAGCTTCTTAAATCCCTGGGAAGCTCCAACCCCTGCCAGTTATACTTTAGCCTTTGGCCAAGTGTGCTGACCTCTGTGTGCCTGTTCGTTGTTAAAGCTTGTTTATATGGTTCTGACCCGGTTCTGTTTCCCGTTGTGAGTTTGCCTGTTGATTCTGTACTGTGCTATCCTCTCTGTGTATGACACATTGCCTGTGATCTGACTACTCTCTGCTTGCCCCTCTTGTACCTTGCAGCTATCTCTGTGTATGACTCACTGGCTACGTCCTGACGATCCTCCCTGTATATGCCCCTTGGTAACTTTGAGAGAAAAAAAAGGACAATGAGTCCAGAGCTACAAACAAAGTGAAAAACTTTATTGAGGCAACAATGGGGAACAGGACAATGAATAAAAGGATTAAGAATGTATAGTAAACAGACAAGTGTCAAGAGATAGCCAGATGCAAACAAAAATCCTGTGCAGCAATGACTAATGACTACAATGGGTAAATAGAATAGCTGGCATTGTACACTAAAACCAGGGCAAAACACATGTGTGCAGAGAACAAAAAGAGTCACTTTGGGGATTGGAGGGCTGTGTGAACCAGTTTGCAAATTTATCGATCATTACCTCAAACCTTTGGTAGAAGCACTGCCCTCCTTTGCCCGTGACACGATGGACGTCCTGGCTAGGATTGATGGGATGTTTCTTGAACCCGATATGCTACTTGTTACAGCTGATATAGAGTCTCTATACACGTGCATACGCCATCATGATGGTCTCGAAGCCTGTCGTTTCTTCTTGAGGGGCAGCAATTGGGATGGCCCTTTGTGTGATTTGATCTTGGAGCTGTTGGAGTATATTCTGACCCACAATTTTTTTATCTTTAAAGAAACATTTTATCTTCAGTGATGCGGCACTGCCATGGGCGCGGCCTGTGCGCCTTCTTTCGCGGGTCTATTCCTGGGTTTCTGGGAGAGGGAGATTTTCGGGGGGGAGGGCGCTCAGGCCGCGGACGGTGTGCAGTGCTGGCTTCGCTATATAGATGATGTGTTCATCATCTGGCAGGGGTCAGAACATCAGCTCCAATGTTTCATGGAAGAGTTGAATTTGAATAGGTTCAACATTAAAATGACTTATAATTACAGCCAAGCGGAGGTGGACTTCCTTGACATCAAAATTGTTGTGGATTCCCACTTACATTTGCAGACAGATGTCTATAGGAAGCCCACTTCCGTCAATTCACTGCTGCATGCACGGTCTTGTCATCCTTATTCCACAATAAGGGCCATCCCAATTGGACAATTTCTGCGCATGCGGCGCATTTGCTCTTCTAACATTAGTTTTGAACGGCAGGCTGAGGATCTTAAAGAAAGATTCCTTGTAAGGGGTTATAGCCATCGGAGTATAAAAAGGGGCTATAACAGAGCGAAAAAATCAGTACGATCTACTCTTTTAAATCCTCCATCAAAGAAAAAAGAATCATGTGACACAGTAAGATTTGTTTCAACTTTTAATGGTGAGTGGGACACGATGAGACAATGTCTCGAGAAACACTGGGATATTCTACAATCTGAACCCAGTTTGAAAGGATCTGTGTCAAGGCGCCCAGTGATGACATATCGGAGGAGTCCTAATCTAGGAGACATACTAGCACATTCCCACTATGTTCCCCAAAGAAAGAACTTCTTTGATTCTCGTGGACCGCCACAGAGGTGTTTTCCCTGTGGACACTGTATCGCCTGTAGGAATGTCCTGCGGACTTCCTCGTTTCAGTCAGTGGACGGAACACGCACTTTCTCTATTCGCCAGTATATTACATGTAATACTACCCAGGTGGTCTATTATGCCATCTGTGGATGTCCAAAAATATATATTGGCTTGATGTCTCGCCAGCTAAAGGTGCGAATTCGAGAACATGTCCGTGACATTATGGCGGCGGCAGATGTACAAGATATATCTCAATTAAAAACTATTCCGAGACACCATAAATCTCATCATGACTGTAATCCAAAAACTTTCATGGTGAGGGGTATCCAGCACATTCAGACTGGGATCAGGGGCGGCGACATTAGACGTCTCCTTGCCCAGAATGAGTGTAGATGGATAACTATCCTTGGTACCATGACCCCGCAGGGACTCAATGAGTCCCTGGGTTTCGCGTCTTTCTTATGAGACTCTTCTGGCCTTTTTTCTTCTTTTTTCCTGCTTCTCTGCATTCCCCCAAAAAATCTACCCTTTTTAAATTCATTTTTGTTTTTATTGTATATATTTATATGATTTTAATGCTTTCTATATTCTTTTTTGCCCGTAGTCATCTACCTGTGAATCTTGCTACTTGGAGTTTTGTTTCCTCATTGTCCAGCTATCACAGAATCCTTTTCTGGAGAAATATCTAGGTTCAGCGGTTTTGCACAGCTACCAAGAAGAAGATGGAGCCCTAAGAGACACACTTATCCTTCGGTCGTATCATACTTGAAATATAACTATTTAAATTATTTTTTGTTATTTTGTTTATATATATTTTTTCATGGATGTATCTATACATACTGTATATGTGGGGTGTAAGTGTCCCTTTACGCAACATTAGCTAGATTACATGTATGATGTATGATTTACAATGCATTGCTTCTGATATGTCATATTAGTATATTGGTTGTCTCCCCTTTTTCCTATAATGGTATGTCTGACCTAGTTGCTTGTGAATCAGCCCTCCTTTTTTATTATTATTTACTATCAGTAAGATTCCTCTCTCCCATTGTCTCCGCATCTTTACTCAAGGGTTTTTTTTTGTTTTTTTGTTTTTTCCTTGCTTCTTATCCAACGCTGTGTTTTGTGACTCCCTCCCTCCCTGCTTCACTCAGGCGTGCCCTGTTGCTGGGAGACGTGCTAGGCGCCAGCCGTCCCCACCGCAGTGTCACTTCCTGCTGGAGAAGTGGGGGTGGAGGCATGGTCTCTCTTCCACAGCGCAGATGCAGCCAATTTGGCTGTGATTGGTTCCCCACATCCATGTGACCTTGGACAACCAGGTATTTGACTGGGCAATGTCATCAGTTAAGCCACGCCCCCTGAGGAAGCGGTTTTACCGCGAAATGCGCATTGGGGTTTCTCCTGGATGTCAGCATTCCCTTGTGACTGTCTAATGGGTATGTTATGATTTTATAACCTTTCAACCGGGCAGATGTGCAATATTGTCTCTCTTTTGACTGATCCTCTTACATTATTGGGAGTGTTATAGCACTCCTTTCATTACGACTGTTATCATGTATTAGAGTGACTCTTTTTGTTCTCTGCACACATGTGTTTTGCCCTGGTTTTAGTGTACAATGCCACCCATTGTAGTCATTAGTCATTGCTGCACAGGATTTTTGTTTGCATCTGGCTATCTCTTGACACTTGTCTGTTTACTATACATTCTTAATCCTTTTATTCATTGTCCTGTTCCCCATTGTTGCCTCAATAAAGTTTTTCACTTTGTTTGTAGCTCTGGACTCATTGTCCTTTTTTTTCTCTCTTAGTTTTTTGAGTTGTCCTACTATCTACATTTCTGGGGTCTAATGTGCACTGGCACAGCATGAATTAACTATTATGTATTTTAAGGGTATTTTCTTTGCTCCCCCCTTGGTAACTTTGTCTCACAGTTACCCTGCTAGGAGTTCTCTTGCAGCTCCTAGCTCTCTGGAGTTCTGACCCGGTTCTGTTTCCCGTTGTGAGTTTGCCTGTTGATTCTGTACTGTGCTATCCTCTCTGTGTATGACTCATTGCCTGTGATCTGACTACTCTCTGCTTGCCCCTCTTGTACCTTGCAGCTAACTCTGTGTATGACTCATTGGCTACGTCCTGACTATCCTCCCTGTCTATGCCCCTTGGTAACTTTGTCTCGCAGTTACCCTGCTAGGAGTTCTCTTGCAGCTCCTAGCTCTCTGGAGAATAGGCCACGCCCCTAGCAGTCACGTGCTTCAGGTCCTGCGGCTCTGAAGTACGCATCTACTCGGCTGCTGCCCGCTCCACAGGTATCTTTGAGCACAGTTCGCTTTACTCAGGACATGCTCACTGGCTCAGTGAGCAAGTTCAGTGCGGTGTTTCTAACTTTATAACTGGCCAGCTATTTTTTTTTTCTTTCCTCACTTCTGCAGCATGGACCCAATGTGTGCTTTATCTGAGCAGGTGAAATGCTTGACTCAGTCACTGCAGAAGCTTAGTTTGGAACACCAAGCTCTGGCCCAGTCCCAACGGCGGGTTGAGGACTCAGTTCAGGGGGTGCTTTCCGCAGGCTTCCAGCAGGTGGGGAATAGAGATGTAATTTTAGTCCCACCCGAATCCCCGGTTAAATTGCCAGATACGTTTTCTGGTAACAAAGATGATTTCAGAGCATTTAAGGAGGACTGTAAGCTCTTTTTCTCTTTGAGATCCCGCTCCTCTGGGGATGAGAAACAGAGGGTGGGGGTGGTTATGTCCCTGCTTAGGGGGTCCCCACAAGCCTGGGCATTTTCGCTTTCCTCTTCTGCCCCTGAGAGAATGTATGTGGATGCGTTTTTTGAAGCCTTAGGGCTTATTTATGATGAGCCTGATAGAGTGTGTTTGGCTGAGGACAAGGTGATGAGTGTCTGTCAGGGGGAGCACTCGGCCGAATGGTTCTGTACTGAATTCAGATGTTGGGCAGCCGAGATTTCCTGGAGTGATGCCGCCCTTCAGAGGCTGTTCCATAGAGGCCTGTGTGAACGTCTGAAGGATGCTTTGGCACTCCATCCTCCGCCTGACTCCCTGGAGGATGCCATGACCCAAGCGGTTGGCATGGATCGCAGACTGCGGGCTAGAGGCGTTATGCAAAGTGAAACACCATTATTCTTCAGTGGAGATGAGACCTGGACTCTTCCTGTGGCTATGGAGGTGAGCGCTGTCACCTGTGAGGAAAAGGAAAGAAGATGCCGCCGGGAGAAGCAGTTGTGCTTCTATTGTGGGGAATCTGGACACTGGAAGAAGGACTGCCCCTCCTGTCCGTCATCCTCCAGGATGGTGGGAAACGACTAGGTCTGGGTAGTAGTCGAGGAGGCTACCCAGACCTTCAGGTACAATTTTCCTCACGTGCAAAAATGGTGCTGCAGGTGGAACTGGAACTTGGTAATGGTCTGGTTCAGACTACTGCTTTTGTTGACTGTGGTTCTGCTGTAAACCTGATTGATACCAAAGTTATGACTCTTAATAAGATAGGGACAGTCAGGCTTCAGGATCCTGTTAAACTTGTGGCAATTGACTCGTCTCCTCTTACCCAGGACGGTATCTGTTGCAGGTCTGAACTTTTTTCTCTAAAAGTGGGTTCCACTCGTGGAAAAACTAAGTTGTCTTGTGCTAGATAACTTGCCTGCAGGAATGGTACTGGGGATGCCTTGGCTTCAATGCCATAATCCTACCATTGATTGGGTTACAGGGGAGATCACTCAATGGGGATGTAAGGATAAATGTGGTAACCTGGGACATCTTCTTAACGCTGTTAAATCCGTATCTGTGTCGTCTGTCGGTCTGGAAGGTATTCCGGAGTACCTTAAGGATTTCAAAGACATTTTTTCCGAAAGTGAGGCTGAGGCGCTGCCACCACATAGACCCTACGATTGTGCCATTGTTTTAGCACCCGGAGCCAAGTTACCTAAGGCTCGATTGTTCAATTTGTCTGGGCCTGAGCGCCAAGCCATGAAGGAGTACATAGCTGAGAGTCTCCGCAAAGGGCATATCAGGCCTTCTGTGTAACCTGTGGCAGCAGGATTCTTCTTTGTGAAGAAGAAAGATAGTGGTTTGCGGCTGTGCCTCGACTTTCGGGAACTGAACAAGATAACGGTTAAGAACACTTACCCACTTCCCCTCATCCCAGACTTATGTAACCAGTTAGCTGGGGCCCAATGGTTCTCCAAGTTAGATCTGGGGGGCCTACAATCTGATAAGGGTTCGGGAAGGGGACGAGTGGAAAACTGCGTTCCTCACATCAGAAGGACTCTTTGAGAATCTGGTAATGCCGTTTGGGCTAACTAATGCACCCGCTATTTTCCAGAATTTCATCAATGTTGTGTTTTCTGACCTGATAGGCCGTTTTGTTATTATTTATTTGGATGACATTTTGGTGTATTCCCCAGACAGCCAATCTCACTTGCAACATCTACAGACAGTTCTCCAGAGACTCAGGGAGAACCAATTGTTCGCTAAATTGGAAAAATGTTTGTTTTTTGTACAGGAACTGTCTTTTTGGGGTTGATTCTGTCCTGTGAGGGGTTTCGTATGGATCCTAAGAAGGTGCTGGCGATCGCTGACTGGGTTCAGCCTCGAGATCTCAAGGGCCTCCAGCGCTTCTTAGGATTTGCAAAATATTATCGAAGATTCATTAAAGGTTTCTCACAAGTGGTTAAACCACTCACGGATCTTACCCAGAAGGGGGCTGAAGTAAAAAATTGGTCTGTACTCGCTAAGGGGTCCTTCTCAGAGATTAACAAATGTTTCATGTCTGCCCCGGTGTTGGTACAAACAGACTCGTCCAAACCATTCATTGTGGAGGTGGATGCTTCTGAAGTGGGGGTGGGGGCTGTGCTGTCCCAGGGTGCCTTCTTCTCCAAGAAGTTCTCTTCAGCTGAGAAAAACTATGAGAACTTCTTGCGGTCAAGCTGGCGTTTGAGGAATGGAGGCACTTTTTGGAAGGGGCGGCTCACCCTATCACGGTTGTCACGGATCACAAAAATTTGGCATACCTTGAATCTGCTAAGAGGCTTACTCCTAGACAAGCCCGTTGGTCACTTTTTTTTTTTCACGATTTCAGTTCTCCATTACTTTTCGACCGGGGTCCAAAAATGTTTAAGCGGATGCCCTGTCCAGAAGTTTTGACCCAGTGTCTCCCCCTGAGCCGCCGTCCTCCATTTTTCCCCCAGGGGTGGTAGTGGCGGGGGTCTCAACTGAGTGTGAACAAGAAATTCTCAGGGCTCAGGCCCTAGCTCCGGCAACCAGGCCAGGGGATAAACTGTTTATTCCAGATTAATTGCGGCCTAGACTTCTGCAGGAGCTTCATGAGTCTAGGCTGAGTGCTCATCCAGGTATCACGGCCACTAGAGAGGCAGTAGCCAGGGGTTTTTGGTGGCCTTCATTAAGGTCCGATGTCAAGGAATTTGTTTCTGCTTGTGGCGTGTGTGCCCGTTCCAAAAGCTCGCATAACCGGCCGGCTGGGGAACTCATACCTTTACCAGTTCCTGATAGGCCATGGACTCATCTTTCCATGGATTTTATTACCGGCCTTCCACCTTTCAGGGACAATACCGTGATCTGGGTGGTGGTGGATAGGTTTTCTAAACAGGCCCATTTCATTCCCTTGGTAGCATTACCCTCAGCAGAAACATTATCAAGGTTGTTTGTGCAGCATGTGGTCCGATTGCATGGGGTACCCCTGAATGTTGTGTCTGACAGAGGTGTGCAGTTTGTGGCCAAATTTTGGAGGGCGTGCTGTATGAAATTGGGCATCTCACTCTCCTTCTCGTCAGAATGCACCAATCAATCCCTGGAACAAATTCTCAGGTGTCTGACCTCCGCAAGACAGGAGGATAGGGGTAATGCGTTACCGTTGGCGGAATTCGCTTTTAACAACCAGGTGAGTCAGTCCACCAACATGTCCCCATTCCTGATTAACTATGGGTTTAATCCGCATTTTGGGGAGTTTTCACGGGTGGATTCCGGTTGTCCAGGGGTAGAGGGGTCTGTTCAACGGTTAAAAAAACTCTGGGCTGAAGTCCAGCGTAATATCTCTCGGGCCCAGGGGAGGTACAAAAATTTTGCTGACAAAAATAGAGCCTCGGGAGACAAGTTTCAGGTGGGAGAGAAGGTTTGGCTTTCCACACGTAACGTCAACTAAAAGGTACCATCAGCTAAGTTGGGACCAAAGTTCATTGGTCCGTACGAGATTATGGAGATAGTCAACCCAGTGACATATAGGTTGCGTCTCCCCGCCTCCTTAAAAATATCCAATGTGTTCCATAAATCTCTGTTGAAATCTGTAGGGTCTGTCAAAGAGGACTCCGAGGCTGTTGTTCCTCCAGTGCGGGTGAAGGGTCAATTGGAGTATGAGGTCGGACATATTGTGGACTCTCGGCGGGTGCGCGGCTCTTTGCAGTACCTGGTCCACTGGAAGGGATATGGACCAGAGGAGCGCTCATGGATCCCTGCTCGCTCTGTACATGCAGATCGCCTCATTCGGGCTTTCCATGCCAAGTACCCGGGGAAGCCTGGGGGTCCAGAGGCCACTCGTTGAGAGTGGGGTACTGTCATGATCCCAGTGCAGGTTTTTGAGCTGCACGTCAGGGGTTAATGTCTGGAGCTCAGTGTAGGTTTTGATCTGCACACCTGGGGTTAATGATTGTGGCCTCTTTCTGGTTCTGGGAGAGCTTCTTAAACCCCTGGGAAGCTCCAATCCCTGCCAGTTATACTTTTGCCTTTGGCCGAGTGTGCTGACCTCTGTGTGCCTGTGCCTGTTCATTGTTATAGCTTGTTTATATGGTTCTGACCCGGTTCTGTTTCCCGTTGTGAGTTTGCCTGTTGATTCTGTACTGTGCTATCCTCTCTGTGTATGACTCATTGCCTGTGATCTGACTACTCTCTGCTTGCCCCTCTTGTACCTTGCAGCTAACTCTGTGTATGACTCATTGGCTACGTCCTGACTATCCTCCCTGTCTATGCCCCTTGGTAACTTTGTCTCGCAGTTACCCTGCTAGGAGTTCTCTTGCAGCTCCTAGCTCTCTGGAGTTTAGGCCACGCCCCTAGCAGTCACGTGCTTCAGGTCCTGCGGCTCTGAAGTACGCATCTACTCGACTGCTGCCCGCTCCACAGGTATCTTTGAGCACAGTTCGCTTTACTCAGGACACGCGCACTGGCTCAGTGAGCAAGTTCAGTGCGGTGTTTCTGACATGTAGCATTTTGATTTTTTTTTCCTTTATACACATTAAATGATTTAATATTTTCATATATCAGACTTTTAGAAATGTGGCAATACCAAATACTATATGTTTATTTTTTTTTAGACTAGCTTGGCCCGTGCAAAATTTTCGCACATTGGTCGTCGGGGGCGCAGGCAATTTCAGAAAAAGTAAGTTGGCAAATGTAAATGTATTTCATGAAATGATGAACACAGACAGGTATTTATATATGAAGATTGGTAATACAATAAATTGGTTTGACAAGTAGAGGCCAAAAATGTCTTCCGGTTGAGGTGCCACCTGCAGGTCATTGTTTATGAAAATGAATGTTTAAACTGTATTTAGTGATAAAATTGTGAATGTGTGGTTTGTTTGGCTCTTTTCTTGCTGAAGGGGGCAAGTTTACCTTTCAAATGGTGTATCATTTGCGTGTGTGGGGCGAAGTAATCAGCAAAAAAGCAGTGCAAGTTTACAAATGTGTTTGCATAGGTGACTCAGCATTTGTGTGTGTGGGGTGAAGTAACCACCGAAAAAGCAGTGCATGTTTACAAATATGTTTGCATATGTGACTCACCTGCAGTGAAGTGTGCAATCTTCCAATGTGCCTGAAATAGACTGGGCAAGCACTTGGGCAAGCTGGAAAAATCCCAAGGCAAATGTTTGGATTTGTTTGTGATTACTGTAAGCAGCTTTGTGGTAGTGTGCTTTGGGGTAGTGTGGTGCCACCTGCAGATCATTTGACCTTTCAAATGGTGTATCATTTGTTTTTGTGGGTGGAGTATGAACGGAGCAAGTGTGCAATTCTGCATAGGCAGTGCAGGTGTTATGAGCTCATTTTCTGCTCCACCAGTTGAGAGTTCCCCTTCTGTTCTTCCTCTGGTGGTGACAGGAGGTAGTGAGGTTGGTTTAAGTGGTAGTGATCTGCCACCTGATGAGGAGGATAACGATTGGATCTCTGGAGTATCAGACTGGATATAAGACAGCCGACGCCCTATCCTGGTGCTGGTGATTCAGTCTGCTTCTCAGGTCTTGGACTTCAGCTCTCTTCCAGTCTTCTTAAGTTAAGTTTGTTTTTTGCTAATGTTCACACTTGCGCTTGTTGGTCAATTCAGTTTCCTGTGTGGTCAGCCTGCCCCTGCTGGGGCCATGCTGAACTTCCACTCCTATTTATCTGTATTTGCCAATTTGCCTTTTTGTCCCTTATTAGTTTGGCCTCTTTTTGCTTTGTTTCAGAATATTTCAGAGTGCTGATATAGTGGGAGAAGTATAGTGACTTCAGGGTTAATTTTGCTATCAGACGTGTTGGACATTATTTTGGTAGGGTTTTTTGGCAGATTGCAGACAGTGGCTTTCCTTTCCTGTCCTTTCTAGTTAGTCGGGCCCCATCGTTTGCTCAGCCTATTTTCCTGCCTTTGTTTGTTTTCATCTTGTTTCACCGTCAATACATGTGGGGGGCTGTCTTTCCTTTGGGGTCTGCTCTGGGGCAGTTAGTTTTCCTCTTTTCCTGCTTTAGGCTTATGTAGCTCTCCGGTTATGATGAGGCGTCTAGGACCATCGTAGGAACGCTCCACGACTGCTGCTAGTTGTGTGGTTAAGATCAGGGATCTGCAATCTGCATAGTTACCAACCTCTCTGGTTTTCTGAGACTTAGCTTGTTGTTTTTTTTTCCTCCTCGGTGACCCATTCATAACAGCATGTTTACAAATGTGTTTGCATATGTGCCTCACCTGCAGTGAAGTGTGCAATCCTCCAATTTGGCTGAAATAGGCTGGGCAAGCTGTTTGGCAAGCTGGAAAGCCCCCAAGGTAAATGTTTGGATTTGTTTGTGATGTCTGTAAGCAGCTTTGTGGTAGTGTGCTTTGGTAAATGATTTGATATTTTGATATATCAGACTTTTAGAAATGTGGCAATACCAAATACCATATGTTTATTTTTTTTAGATTTGTGTAATATCTTCATCTTAATGGGGGAAATTTTTAGCTATTTTTCCTGCAACATTTTAAAACCTCTTTTATCTTTGTACCTTTTAGTCCTATTAGGGGATGTGAATCTTTGATCATCTATTGATTGTACTATATAGAGCAATACTGGAACACAACTGTATTGCAATATTTATCTAAAATGATGGTCTACTATGAAGCACAGAATGTGGCTGGACTTCATAGCAATACCAGCATGGTGGTCTTCAGCGGGCCCCTCACTGGCAAGGAAACCCTATCAGTACTCTGCGATCGAATCACGGGAGTGCAGATGGGCACATGGAATGGCACGCATCTGGGACCGCGTGTCTTATATCTCTCCCAGCGGCATTTAAGCGTCTGACAGCATCGATCAAAGCAGCTTAATTTTAATCGCTGCTACCAGCTGTGCAGCGCAGAGACCACATGCCTTAAATCTCTGGCAGTGGCATTTAATGGGTTAACGACAGTGATTAAATAAGTTTAGCTTTAAAGGGATTGTCTATTAGTAGGACAACCCCTTCTTGATCTGAATGTTTGTTCCCGACTATAGATGTATAAGTAATCAGGAGGAAGTGAGTGGCCAGCCACAGCTTTCACTTCCGCTTGGTTACATTTATGTCCGAAGGTGGGGCCAGTGAAGCCAGCGCGGATTGGGTGCAGGGATCACGTCATAGCAAACGCTCCTGGGGCTCAACATCACTGGAACAGCGCCGGCATGGGAGGTGAGTATAAGTTTTTTTATTATCACAGGGAGAAATATTCCTATCTAGAAGGGTCTAGTAGTGGACAACCCCTTTAATCATTGCTGTGTCAGGGAGATGTCAGCTGTGTGCTGGCTCCTGAGCCCGCTTAATACACCCACCATGTTCTGTGCATCCACAGTGAATGTCTTGAAGGGGTTAAAGAAAGTGAAGAGGGCAGGAATGGCACACATATAACATTGTATCCAATGTAACTAGCCTGAAATGTCATTGTCTGGTCCTTAAAAGAAACTTGTTAGCCGATTCATGCAGCCCGAACAACAAGCAGCCTGAATCAGACACTGGCTTCTACTCATACCCATGACTGACACGTGTGCGTATAGGGCGTCAGTAGAGTGAAGAGCCAGGAACCTGCCTTGGACTAGTCATTTTCTAGACACACAGCCCTCTATTCATTATCTGTGGGTTTTTAAAGTCAGTTTTCTCTTCTGTCTTGTTGCTTTAGTTGCTGATTTTGTGCCAAATTATAGAAAATGGAGCATGCAGTTCATGAATTTTCGTCTTAATTGGTCTTAATTTTTTCTTTAACCTGGTGTACATTAAATCATTCCGGTGTGGGGAGGAGGGTGGTTGGTGGCGGCACATTTGCAACAAATTTGCAACAATTTAGCAACTTTTCGGAAAGTTGCAAGCAATGAATGGCGTGAAAACATCTGAAAACCCTGAACTCTGCCCACAATGGCGACCTAAAAGAAATGAAGATTGGGGGAATATAAAACAGAGTTTAAAAAACAAAACAAATGGAAAGGTGGATATGGAAAAAGCAAAAAAATAAAATTAAAACTAGGCAAAAACAGGCATAAATGTCATAATGAATCGAGTCTGAAATTTCCTTTTCACAGCATGTTTTTTTTCTGAAATGCCGCAGCGTTGAGCTGTAATACCGCAGCCGGTGTCTGATTCCGTGTCTCACACAGCACTAATCAGCTGACAGGTTCTCTTTATAGAACTCTCAAGACCAATAATTTATCCACTAAAACCCACACGGGTCACTCATGGGCCTATCCCCTAATCTGATTGAATGCCGCCAGCCACTGAACTGCAGCGTCCTGTGCCGCTGACGACTTCTAAAAGTAATAATATTAAATCTTGATCTAGTTTAATTTGGCTGCATTGCTATGAAATATCATCTATTTCACAGCTCGTCTATATTACAATTTAATGTTCTGCTTACTTTCTAAGCCACGCAGCTGCAGATATTATGCACGGTTGTCATGTAAAAAAGAAAGAAAGTCGGACCCGGCTCTGATCATTTGCAGTTCATTATCCCCAATATTAGCGGCCTAGCTAATACTATTGTGTTAATGGAGGGCAGTATAGCAGGATAGCAGTTTGGGCTTAAAGTCTACGGATTTCTCTCATCGGCTCTCTAATCCTCTGTCACCATTTCTTGTATTTCAGTAATAAGAATCACAGAGGTCACACAGAGAAAGAGAAGAATTAATGACTGGAAAATGTCAATGGTAGGCAAACTCTTATTACTTTTGTACAGCTAGGATTTTTTTCTAGCAACAGGGGTTAGTTTTTAATGTAAAGCAATTTAACTTTCAGACTGCTAGTGAGAAAGAAAAGAGCGAATCACATCCTTTTAGATATACTAGCAAAGTATGGTTATTTTAAAGGGAATCTGTCACCAGATTTTTGTTACTCCATCTGAGAGCAGCATAATATAGGGGCAGATTCTGATTCCAGTGATGTGTCACTTACTGAGCGGCTTCCTGTTATTTTAATACATTCACTGCTTTCTTTGCTGTAAATCTAGCCGTTCTCTGAATGCTGAGCTCTTAATATGCCCATCACTAATTGGCTGCTTTTCCGCGTTGCTGAAGGGACGTGACTACTGACGTCATGCTGATTGACTGCGCAGAACCGGCTGTCAATCAGCATGACGTCGGCAGCCCCGTCCCATCACCAGAGCAACTCGAAAGATGAAAAGCTGCTCTGCTGATGTTGCGCAGCTGAACTGCTCTGTGCCAGCTACAGGTAGAACAGGCAGGTAGCTGCCTCTGTTAGCATCTACCTGCCTGTTTTTTTGTTTTTTTTTACTATGGGCTAAAAACTAAGTCCTTAATAAACCCTTTAATTACCAATTTTACATCTGGATAATATGGGAAGGTACCTAATGGATGATCTTCATATAAACAGGCAAGGCTAATCTTTTACTTTAATCTTGGTTCTAAACCTAGTTTATATGCTGCGATGAAGTTTTGTACATCAAGTCCACAAAAGTCCCACAGTAGTTTTGGTTTACAACCATTGGAGAAAACAGCGTTTAGCAGCCTTGAAGCAAATGGTGATCAGGAGAAAAATTTAGATAATTATGCCCTATGCTTGCAATTACTTGTAATGCTTTTTATATTACTGTTATCTCTGCTTGGGGATTAAAGCCAATGAAGCAAACATCAAGGTCATTCCCACCTTAATGTAAAAAACTTACCAGGAATTAACACAGAGGCAAGGAAAGTAATAAAATGTTGTTTAGCTTTCTTTACTAATCTGTAACAACAGCACTAGCAGAATATACAAGTTTTGATGACTAGTATTGATACTTACTATGGGACTGTAAAGTAATCCATCAGTTATAACATGGTTTATTTTTACAGGTTTTGCTATGATGTTTCTTTGTGATCCTTTTTTGTGCAATTGTCAGGTTTTTTTATTCTGTACAAAATATGTTAATATGGAAAAACTTAATATACAATATGCGGAAAAAAAGAAATCTTCAACAAGGTGATCATTAAATGGTTTTCAAAATACTAAAGATTTGATCAGACAGTATTAGCTTAAAGGGGTATTCCCATTTCCAAGATCCTATCCCAATATGTAGCAGGTATAATAAAAATAATAACAAATACCTCCAATTAGAAATGTAGTATAGCTTTTCTGATTGCCTATGCCTCTTTCCTCATGTGCAGGGCATTGCAGGACCTTAGGTATCCATGGTTACGACCACTGATATAGTGACAGTTAGCTAGTTGCTAGTGGTAGTAACCATGGATATGTAAGGTCCTGCAATGCCTGCACATCAGGAAAGAGACGCAGCAAATCAGAAAAACTATACTTTTCTAATTGGTATTTGCTATTATTATTATTAATATTACATTTACTACATATTGGAGATGGGAATACCCCTTTAAATATACACTAAATTATCATCACTAGAAGAAAATCTGTCACATTAGGCTGAAGTTATGATATAAAATAGGCCTATATGTCGGCTGGAACAACAGACTAGGATTTTGTGAATGTCCTTGGACGACATCCTAGGCACCTATAGTGTTTATAAGCCCCTTGAGACATTATGACGTCACGGTTCATGAGTTTGTCGCACCATCATTAAATTAAATCAAAAGGACCATGTAAAGGCCACAGGTGCCTAAAATCCCAGAATGTGAATACTGGCCAAGGAAGTTCACAGGACCCTGGCCCGGAATCCATTTTGGTGCTTTGTGGCAGTGTGACCAGGGCCACCAAGACTCCTCAGTGCATTATGATTCGTGAAAGGGAAGCCAGGTTGAGTGGACCTGGTGGCAGGTAGTTGTATGTTAGAGCAGGATGTGATGCTATCTTTTTCCATTGAACAGCTTTACCTTCCAACATGGCTGGATGAGATACATGAGCATAAAGATGGGCTAAATCAGAATGGCTGCATGAATATTGTGATGTAAACTCATAAGATGGACATTTCTACACTGAGAAGTGAATATTACACAAATCTGTCCATTACAAGTAGGGGAGCAACGACAAAATGTAACTTCCCTATATGTTTTTCTCAATGCATCACAAGACACGTACAGTGATGCTTGAAATTCTGTGAACCATTTTGAATTTTCCATATTTCTGCATTCATTTGACCTAAACCTAAAAAAGATTTTCACGCAAGTCCTAAAAATATATAAAAAGAAGCAAATCAATCAGATGAGTCAAAAATATTTGACTTTGTAATTTTTTGTATTGAGGAAAACGTCTGTGATTGGAAAAAGTATGTGAACCTTTGCTGACAGTATCTGCTGTCATGATCTCGTGCAGCAATAATTGCATCTAAATATTTCAAGTAATTGTAGATAGGCTTGGAGGAATTTTAGCCCATTCCTCAAAACAAAACAACTTCATCTCTATTATATTGGTGGGTTTTATCCAATGAACTGCTCACTTAAGGTTTTTCACATTCCGATAGGATTAAGGTCAGGATTTTTACTTCTAAAACTTAAACTGTATTATCCTTTAACAATTTTTATGAAGAACAACTTGGGTGCTTTGGGTCGTTGTCTTGCTGCATGATCTATGTTCTCTTGAGATTCAGCTCATGCACAGGCATCATGATATTTTCCTTCACAATTAGCTGTTGAAATTCAGAATTCAATGTTCCCTTAATGAAGGAAAGGTCTCCTGGCCTAGATGCAGTAACATAGCCCCAAACCATTACACTACCACCATTGTGTTTCACGGATGGTAAAATATTTTTATGCTTTAACTAGCTTGGCTGTTATGAATGGGTCATCGAGGAGGATAGCAGGACCAGGGTAAAGCCACCAGAAAACCAGAGAGGATGGTAACTAAGCGGATTGCAGACCCCTGATCCTATCCACACAACTAGCAGTAGCCATGGAGCGTACCTACGATGCCCTAAACGCCTCGGCACAGCCGGAGAACTAACTCAGTCTAAAGCAAGAAAGGTGAAATCTAAACTGCCCTGGAGCAGACCCCAAAGGAATAGACAGCCCCCAAACATATATTGTTGGAGAGACAAGATGAAAACACAAACGCAGGCAGAAAAATAGACTGAGCAAATGATGGCGCCCAAACTGACTAGACAGGACAGGAAAGGAAAGACACTGTCTGCAATCACGCAAAAACCCTGAAAAATCCAACACGTCTGATGCACAAAAAACACTGAAGTCACACGACTTCTCCCCCACTACATCAGCACTCTGGTATATACTGAAAGCAAAGCAAAAAGAGACCAATATAACAGGGGACAGAACAAACTGACACAAGCAGTACATATGGGCGGTGATCCAGCACAGCCCCAGCAGGAGCAAGCTGACCCGCACAAATCAGAGATAGACAAAACCAGATCAAATGCAAGAAGATTAGCAAATGAACCACTTAGCTGAACCATGCAGGAACAGAGCAGGAGGCATCAGACATCAGACCTCAGAAGGCACAGGAAGAAAATCACCAGCAGGGATTGAAGGAAGTCAGCTGTCTTAAATACACCAATCAGAAACCCCAGATCTCCAATCGTCATCATCATTATCAGGTGGCAAGCCTCTGTCAATCTGACCAGCTCCACTACCTCCAGTAACCACCAGAGGGAGCCCAGAAAGAGAACTTGCAACACCTCTGTCAATCTGACCAGCTCCACTACCTTCAGTAACCACCTGAGGGAGCCCAGAAAGAGAATTCACAACACTTGGCCCCTGCCAAATTTTCGCACATTGGTCATCGGGGGCGCAAGCAATTTCAGAAAAAGCAAGCTGGTCAAATGTAAATGTATCTCATGAGATGATGAACACAGACAGGTATTTATATATGTAGATTGGTAATACAATAAATTGGTTTAATAAGTAGAGGCCAAAAAATTTCTTCCGCTTGAGGTGCCACCTGCAGGTCATTGTTTCTTTCTGAAGGTTTATGGAAATGAATGTTTAAACTGTATTTAGTGATAAAATCGTGAATGTGTGGTTTTTTTGGCTGTTTTCTTGCTGAAGGGGAAAAGTTTACCTTTCAAATGGTGCATCATTTGTGTGGGTGGGGCGAAGTAATCAGGGAAAAGCAGTGCATGTTTACAAATGTGTTTGCATATGTGACTCAGCATTTGTGTGTGAGGGGCGAAGTAATCACTGAAAAAGCAGTGCATGTTTACAAATGTGTTTGCATATGTGACTCACCTGCAGTGAAGTGTGCAATCCTCCAATGTGCCTGAAATAGGCTGGGCAAGTACTTGGGCCAAGCTGGAAAGACCCCAAGGTAAATGTTTGGATTTGTTTGTAATGTCTGTAAGCAGCTTTGTGGTAGTGTGCTTTGGGGTAGTGTGCTGCCACTTACAGGTCATTTGACCTTTAAAATGGTATATCATTTGTTTGTGTGGGCGGAGTATGAACGGAGCAAGTGTGCAATTCAATAGGCAATGCATGTTTACAAATGTGTTTGCATATGTGACTCACCTGCAGTGAAGTGTGCAATCCTCGAATTTGGCTGAAATAGGCTGGGCAAGCAGCTCAGCAAGCTGGAAAGCCCCCAAGGCAAATGATTGGATTTGTTTGTGATGTCTGTAAGCAGCTTTGTGGTAGTGTGCTTTGGGGTAGTGTGGTGCCACCTGCAGGTCATTTTGCCTTACTGCAGTTTTATGAAAATAAATGTTTAAACTGTATTTTGTGATCAAATCATGGATGTGTGGTTTGTTTGGCTATTTTCTTGCTGAAGGGGGCAAGTTTACCTTTCAAATGGTGCATCAATTGTGTGTGTGGGTGCAGTATGAACGGAGATACAAAGGAATCACCGAAAAACAGTGTTTAGTGTTTTTCTTTCTCCAAACAGAACTGTTATGAACGGGTAGCCGAGGAGGAAATAAAAAACAACACAAACCAAGTCTCAGAAAACCAAAAAGGTTGGTAACTATGCAGACTGCAGACCCCTGATCCTAACAAGCAACTAGCAGCAGTCGTAGAGCGTTCCTACGGTGGTCCTAGACGCCTCGTCACAACCGGAGAAACTAAATAAGCCTAAAGCAGGAAAAGGGGAAAGCTAACTGCCCCAGAGCAGACCCCAAAGGAGAGACAGCCCCCCACATGTATTGACGGTGAAAAAAGATGAAAACACAAACAAAGGCAGGAAAATAGGCTGAGAAAACGATGGGGCCAGACTTAGTAGAAAGGACAGGAAAGGAAAGACACTGTCTGCAGTCTGCCAAAAAACCCTACAAAATGTCCAACACAACTGATAGCAAAATTAACCCTGAAGTCACTAGACTTCTCCCACTATATCAGCACTCTGAAATATTCTGAGACAGAGCAAAAAGAGGCCTATCTAATATGGGACAAAAAAAAGGCAATTTGGCCAATAAGAGTGGAAATTCAGCACAGCCCAGCCGGGCTGGCTGAACACAAAAAACTGAAAAGACCAACAAGAGCAAGTGTGAACATTAGCAAAAAACAAACTTATCTTTGGAAGACTGGAACAGAGCTGAGTCCTAGACCTGAGAAACAGACTGAATCACCAGCAACAGGATAGGGCGTCGGCTGTCTTATATCCAGTCTGATTACTCCAGAGATCCAATCACTATCTTCCTCACCAGGTGGCAGATCACTACCACTCAAACCAACCTCACCACCTCCCGTCACCACCAGAGGGAGAACGGAAGGGGAACTCTCAACTGGTGGAGCAGAAAATGAGCTCATAACACAGAACGCTTCTTACTTCATCTTAAAAGTTCTACTTTATTTTCATTCATCCACAAAATATTCCAGTGGCCTTCTGGCTTGTCCACATGATCCTTAGCAACCTGCAGACAGGCAGGAATGTTCTTTTAGGAGAACATTGGTTTTCTCTTTGCAATCCTGCCATGCACACCATTGTTGATTCGTGTCCTCCTGATGGTGGACTCATGAACACTTCAGTTCCTTAGAGGTTACTTTGGGTTTCTTTGTGACCTCAAAGACTATGAAACACCTTGTTCTTGGAATGATCTTTGTTGGTCAACAACTCCTGAGGAGGGTAATAATGGTGTTGAACTTCCAAAGTTTGTTTATAATCTATAACACTGTGGATTTGTGGAATCCAAACGCTTTGGAGATATTTTTGCAACATTTTTCAGTCTGATGAGCATCAAAGAGTCTTATAAAGTCCTCAAAAATCTCCTTGTCCATGCCCTAGTCATGTGTTGTGAAGATCAGACTTTGATAGGTCTTGTACTTAAAATAAAATAGATCTACCACTCACACCAGATTGTCATCCAATTGACTGAAAAAACTGGACTCTAACTTCATTGTCAAATTATCTGCTAATTGTAAAGTTTAACATGCTTTTTCCACACAGACATGTGACATTGCATTATTTTACTCATTGAAAAAATGTTGTAGTCTAATATTTTTGACTCATTTGTTTTATTTGGTCTCCTTTGTCTACTTTTAGGACATTTGTTAAAATCTGGTGCAGTTTTAGGTCAAAATGATGCATAACCATGGAAAATGCTGAATTGTTCATAAACTTTCACACACCACTGTATTTGCAAATTTATTGATTTAAATGTGCAAATTTGTTCGATTAAGCTGAATATATAGAATGAATACTAAATAATTGTGTATTATTTACTAATTGTAGTGTAGGAAGATGGACCGGGCCAGTGGTGCCTCTCCAGAACCAAAGGGACTGTCACCATTGTTGCAGGAGAGAAGGCATTCAGAATTGGATCAAGCTTTGCACTGGACTGAAGGGGGCATGACTGAGATAAAAGGGGCTGTGCGTGGGAACAGGGAAGACTTGGTGGGAAGACAGAGTACGCAGCAGAAGACAATTAACTTTCCGTGAGACGACTCCTGGATACCATTCCTCACTGTTGTACTCTGCTAGACATCTCCTCTGATCATGAAGGCATTGAATGCGTGCATACACCTAACGCTGAGACAGAATTGACCGTGTGTCCCTTTCTGCAAACCAGCGTGGGCGCACGGCCTACCCTTGAATGGCGTTGTCAGCCGAAGCCGGCTGCCTCACATCCCGCCTCCAACAGTTAACTCTGCGTAACTCCGATGGAGTTAGAGACTGCTCTGCGATCCCCAAGTTGCCTCATCTCCGCAGGACCTCACCCAAGGGAACCCGAACACACCGCTTTCATCAGAAGACAGTGCCTCGACTATCTTTAGGACCAAGCCAGAGACTTCACACGCTTTCTTCGGAGCCACTGTGGAAGCACCAGCCAGCATCGCCCTGAAAACTTCAGACTGATAAGTTTGCCAGTTACTTAGCAACTTGATTGTTTCCTCCTGTGTTTTATGCATTCCACCTTCACCTCCTTCATTACCAAAAACCTCCCTGCATGGAGTATTCTCTGTAATAAATCCCCTTTAACTCCTGATCTGCCTCCTGCTCATCACTGCATCCCGCGTTCCTGTGCTTTCCTACAGTATTAAAAAGAGAGCATGGCTTTTAAGTGCATCAAAGTAACAGATCTATAAATCCCACAACACAGAACTGAAGTTGGCTGGACTCAATGAGGGGCACAGAAACTGAGTCTTTATGGTACACTTACATATTTTAATACCATAAAATAACTGATAAATTATAATGGGTCATATTTTTATTCTGATGGACAATTTTTCAAGACAATCAATGATTTCTATTTGAAATGTCTGTACCTTCTCTGATAAAGAGCAATGCCCTAATATATTGTTACTGGAGTAATGATTAGTGTTGAGTGAGTATACTCGTTACTTGACATTTCCCGAGCACGCTCAGGTGATCTCCGAGTATTTGGATGTACTTGGAGATTTTGTTTCTGTTGCCGTAGCTGTATCATTTGCGGCTGCTAGACAGCCTGAATACACGTGGGGATTGCCTGTTTGTTAGGGAATCCCCACATGTATTCAGGCTGTCTAACAGCGGCAAATCATGCAGCTACGGCGACAAACTAAATCTCCGAACACATCAAAATAGTCGGAGATCACCTGAGCATGCTCGGGAAAACCCGAGCAACGAGTATACTCACTCATCACTAGTAATGATCCTATAATAAGCATTGATATCTACAGAAGTAAAACATCTCAGTTGTACACTGTATAGGGATTTATGCTCTCACGTAGGCATTAGAGCTCATACAGGCACCAGAATCTTGTGTCCACACAATGTGATGCTATAAACTTGCCCAGTCCTTTAATGAAACACAGCTTTTTACGGTACACACATAACAACAAAAAAAATCAAAGTCCTTTTCAATGCAGGTAAAGCAATACTATGGTCTCATCCACACAGCAACTTAAGTCCTACTTTAGGCTCAGAGGGCTCACATTCACTGGTTACTCAGACAAGGCTGAGCCGGACACACAAAATGGCTATTGTCCCTAGCAGCCAGAGAGATTCTGGCTTGTTTCTCTTCAGCTCCAACACAACCCTCTCTGCTCAGCTCCCCCAGCTCACTGACTCAAGTGAACATGAGGCCTGGTTGTAGTCATAGCTAGTCAGGTGCCTTTAATAAGGACTTTGAAAGGGAATCTGTCATCCCATTTTCGGCCTATAAGCTGCAGCCACCGCCATCAGGGGCTTATCTACAGCATTCTGTAATGATGTAGATAAGCCCCCCGATGTAACCTGAAAGATAAGAAAAACAAGTTTGATTATACTCACCGGGGAGCGGGGGCAGTGGGTGTCGCGGTCCGGTCCGGGTCCTCCCATCTTCGTGCGATGACATCCCCCTTCTTACTTCTGCAGCGGTTCGGTCTGGCGCCTCCCATCTTCTAGAGATGATGTCCCCCTTCTTACTTCTGCCGCGGCTCCTGCGCAGGCGTACTTTCTCTGCCCTGTTGAGGGCAGAATAAAGTACTGCAGTGCACAGGTGCCGGGAAAGGTCAGAGAGCTCCGGTGCCTGTGCACTGCAGTACTTTACTCTGCCCTCAAAAGTACGTCTGTGCAGGAGCCGCGGCAGAAGTAAGAAGGGGGACGTCATCTCTAGAAGATGGGAGGGGCCGGACCGGACCGCGATACCCATCGGACCGGACTGGATCCCGGGGTGAGTATAATCTAACTCGTTTTTCTTCTCTTTCAGGTTACATCGGTGACTTATCTACAGCATTACAGAATGTAGTAGATAAGCCCCTGATGGCTGTGGCCGCATCTTATAGGCCAAAAATGGGTGACAGATTCCCTTTGATGCTAGGTTTTAACCCTGTCTTGCCTGGATTTTCTACAGCTGTTTATTGCAAGTTTACCAGTACTGCTGCATCATTAGGAGGAACTTTCCAATAGGGTGCACACCTGATGGGTGTCGTTCCAGGCTTTGTTTGCATAAGGAAAACAACTGAGGACTTTGCATTTAGCTTCTATAACATATAAAAAAAGCCATCGGCAACATGTTCCATAAAATGATAGTTTTCTTCACAGGTAAAACGTAAAAAACACATTCAGAGTCAAAGTGGAGAACAAAATATTTCAAGGTCTGAAGCATTTCTGACCTTACGGTCCTTACTAATATTCCATATGGATTGTGAATACGGGGTATGTTTTCAAATTTTGCCTTTGAAGAAATAAAGACTAGCATCGTATGGAAGATTGTGCTTGTGTTTTGGGGGATATATTACTGGTGCTGGGAGGGAAAAGAGCTGATGGGCTTTTTCTATTTTATATCTGCATTTAGCATGTTATATGAAGCATTTAAACTGAGAGAATTAAATTAGTTACAATTATCCCACAATCCATGACCTAAAACTGACTTTTAAACATTTTTTCTCTATAGCAACCCACACTGTGTTAATTTCATGTTACATACACGCACAATGACTACATATTTTTTTCTTCATTTAACTACCCATATGTATAAATGTGCCACCCACTTACCATCATAAAATACAGGTTTTCTTTTCTGCTGCTTCATGGGGAAGAATAGACTAATATTTCCTTATCTAGAAATTGCTAGCCTCCTACCTCTGAATAGCACCACTTCTGACATCCTGGAGTGCTCTTTCGTATACAGTTTTTATTATTATATTTAATATGTAATTATGTTTCCTATAATGCTCTTCTTATGCGCTCCCACTGGAAATATGTGGTTTATTATTCAGAAGAAAAAATAATATATTATTATCCATTAATTTGTGGAAAAACATCAAACAAATGAAAACAGCAGAGTTAATAAATGATGCATTGGCAAACATAGTTCTTTATGTTTCTTACAAAATAACTAAATAGTATAATGAACTGTATTTATTTACTAGGCTTATACCCTTACCAACCATTACTCTATTATTCCAGGGAAAGTCAGCCAACACAAGGTAATATTATTCTAGGAATCTCTGAAGAAGGCATTTTATGAATCAGAAGAACATAGCATATAACACTATAATGACATGAAATCTTACTATCCTGCTGTCCATATGTCCGGAGTTATCGATTGAGATCATCATTCCCAACTGAATCCTTGGGTGCAAAGCAGCGTTTTACCACCATCAACCTTTCTTATTCCATGGTGACCTCATAACCAGCTTAGTTTTAACTTCATAACATCCATTTTATTTACAGTGCCTGACATTTCATGACATCTCTGTCACGGGTGTGTCAGAGGCTGCAGAAGGTCTCAGTGGTTGGCCTTGCAGACTAGTGGCCACCTTCCCCGGCCTTAATGGTGTCATTTGAATCTAGGTGTTTATAATTTCCAATTTCCTGTGGGGAGTTGAGGGTGTAATTTCCTATTTGCACTTCCCTGTTGAGGCTAGGAGCAGTAGCAGTCGGCTAGCGTCCTCTTTGGAGTTTGAAGGACAATGGTGTTTCTCTCTATGTCTACTCAAGTTAAGTGTTCCCCTTGTTTTGCGTATCCTAGCTGTCTTTAGTGTTAGTGAGGTTCGACCAGCGCACACACCCCTTCCTTCCCTAATCAGAGCTTACTGCTAGGGTCTGACAGAGAATAGGTATCTTGCTTGGCGATAGGTGCAGAACCTATTTAGGGTCTCTTAGGGCAGACAGGGTGATGTTAGATCTGCCTAGGGGTCTCCACTCCCCATTTCCCTAGTGTTCGTCCCCCCTTCCCCTTATCCCTTTGTGTTGCACTTAGTCTGTTCTACACTGTGTGTGACAATCTCCTTCCCCTTTACATTCCATATTGGTAACTCATCGGTTCTCTAGTGATTGGAGGATCGCGTGTTTAATCTTTGGATGACGAGGGACTGTTTTTCATGCTTTTCATTTCTCTGAGGGTTCACATGAGTATGCCAAGTCTCATACATATGCTTTGGTAACTCACCACTCAGATCAACTTTCACCCAAATTCCTTCTTCTGTGGGCAGAGGACTTAGAAAACTCACTTTTCTCTGAACATAGGGACATAAAACTTCTATCACTTTACAATTGCAAGACACTAGTTACAAAATTTTATGTAGTTGGTAAAAAGTCCCGTCAAGGCTACACATACTAATTCCCTCAGTAAGACCTAACTGTTAGCATTAAAAAAGTCTGGGAGTGTATAAATATGAAAATACTTTTAATTATACACATATATAAGAACAGACTACAATTATTTAGTTCATGTGATAAACCAGAACAGAGATCGAACAATACGAATCCGGTCCCCCCCCGAAGAAGCTACCGCAAAACGCGCGTAGTGGCGCGTGCCTGCACATCGACTCCAGCATGGGTAACAGTTGAGCAAACTTTTTCCATCCCCTCCTTGTCCCCTCTCTTCTGGGCAAATTAGCCATGTTACTATTAGATGTGTGGCGGCGTCTTGGAGTTAGATGCCAGAGGGTACACATGCGTTGTGGATGGAGCAACTAACCTGGCCTTTCATGTATCTAATTTGACTGCACTGGCAGCACATATCATCGTTTGATGCTCTTTTGTATTAGTATGGATGATTTTACCATGATATATTTGCTGTACATAGTGGTCTACTCTTTTCCCATGCTGTGTGATCATGTAATGGCACGTTTTTTCATAACCGATGCACCTTGATTCGTATTGTTTGATCTCTGTTCTGGTTTATCACATGAACTAAATAACTGTAGTCTGTTCTTATATATGTGTATAATTAAAAGTATTTTCATATTTATACACTCCCTGACTTTTTTTGTTGTGGATTATAGGCTCCATGTTCTCTGTGTGTTTATCAGCTAAGAGGAGCTCCATAGGGTACTTACCCAATCCTAGGTAGTGAAGACTAGGAATTTGTTATTTATTATGTATTCTGTGCTTGAGATTGCGTTTCTTATTTTTTTTTTTTTCTAACTGTTGGCATTGCAGGGTCAGAAAGGTTAGTCTCACTCTCTCTATATTTTTTGTTCTTCACCCTCTCAATTCCTTTTGGTAGAATATAGAACGCCTGATCAAGAAAATTATAGACTACTAGCTGAAGAGCCCGGCGTTGCCTGGGCATAGTAACCAACTGTGGTTAGTTATAACAAATTATAGTGATTATATTGCACATAAAAACATTTCACATCATATATTCAACACTACAGATTTGCAACACAAATTAACTAAACGATTACCCAAGTATCCTCTCCTGTGTGATACTTTCTGCTGAGCTGTGTATCTAATCCTATCATGTGTGTTACTGACTGCTGAGCCATGTATCTAATCCTATCATGTGTGTTACTGACTGCTGAGCCGTGTACCTAATCCTATCATGTGTGTTACTGACTGCTCAGCTGTGTATCTAATCCTATCCTGTGTGATACTGACTGCTGAGCAGTGTATCTAATCCTATGCTGTGTGATACCGTCTGCTGAGCCGTGTATCTAACCCTATCCTGTGTGATAGTGTCTGCTGAGTCGTGTATCTAATACTATTCTGTGTGATACTATGTGCTGAGCTGTCTATCTAATCCTATCCTGTGTGATACTGTCTGCTGAGCCGCGTATCTATTCCTATCCTGTGTGATACTGACTGCTGAGCTGTGTATCTAATCCTATCCTGTGTGATACTGACTGCTGAGCTGTGTATCTAATCCTATCCTGTGTGATACTGACTGCTGAGCCATATGTCTAATCCTCTATGTGATACTGACTGCTGAGCTGTGTATCTAATCCTATGCTGTGTGATACTGACTACTCAGCCGTGTATCTAATCCTATCCTGTGTGATACTGACTGCTGAGCCGTGTATCTAGTCCTATTCTGTGTGATACTGTCTGCTGAGCCGTGTATCTAATACTATTCTGTGTGATACTGTGTGCTGAGCTGTGTATCTAATCCTATCATGTGTGATTCTGTCTGCTGAGCCATGTATCTATTCCTATCCTGTGTGATACTGACTGCTGAGCCGTGTAGCTAATCCTATCCTGTGTGATACTGGGCTCCCCCTGCAGTCTGTGTCAGAGGGTGGTCTGTGTTGGCACGGTAATAAATTGTGTTATTTCCAGCTTTACAGAAAGGATGATAACACCATAGAAATAATAAGAATAATAGGCAAAATTGTTTGGTGAATTGGAACACGTGGGGTTAAAATTTTGCCTCACAACATAGCCTATGACGCTCTCAGGGTCCAGACGTGTGACTGTGCAAAATTTTGTAGCTGTAGCTGTGACGGTGCAGATGCCAATCCTGGACATACACACATACATACATACACACATTCAGCTTTATATATTAGACTAGCTGCTGGCCTGATTCTAAAGCATCGGGCACTCTAGAATATGGCCAGCAGCGGCAGATTAAAATAAAAAATGTGATATACTTACCATCCGACGGCCCCCGGAATCTGTCCCTCCTCTCCACGCTGCCGGCATCTTCCGTTCCCAGTACTGCTTTGCGCCAAAGACCGCTGCTGACGTCCTCTCGCGAGAGCGCGACGTCATCAGTGGTATTTCGCGCAAAGCAGTACTAGGAACGGAAGATGCCGGCAGCGTGGAGAGGAGGGACAGATTCCGGGGGCCGTCGGAAGGTAAGTAGACCATTATTTTTTATTTTAATTCTATTTTTTACACGTTTATGGTACCGAGGGTCCGAAGGAGTCTCTTCTCCTCCGGACCCTGGGTACCGGCTAGCGCCAGGCATCTCCGGCTGCGTCGCCGCTGACACCCGTGCGCCTGGAGATGACCCACGGCAGATCAGCGGCTAGCGCTGCTGATCTCCCGACGGCATGGTAGCGGTGGCGTGCGTCCTGCTAATTGTGGACTGCGTCTGCGCACTGCGCCTGTTGCTGATTGGTTGCGGCCTGGCGGCCATGACCAATCGGTGCAGCGGGATTTCGGTTACAGACAGACATGATAAGGCGTTTATATATATATAGATACTGCGCCTTCGGGCTCTAAGCTGTTTCTTCTCCATCACTGTGAAATTCCGGTACAGGCGAATATAGCTCCATACCCAGTTCTTAAAACTAACCCTACACATGCCAGGTTAGGGGCCTTTGATCCAGACCCTATTTCTTTTCTTTCTCTCTTTTCCTTTAAATTCTTTCCTTTGCTTGCCCCATAATTTGTTTTCATGATTGCTTCCACGTGTTATTCTTGGTCTTTGCTGTCTATAACACCATTACCTGTATGCTGAGCTCTGTAAAAACCCCATCCACACCATTGATTGTTATGCTTTCTGTATACACAGTGCATAGGCAGAAAGCTGCCAATCACTGATGGGGGAAGTGATTGGAAGACCTGGCAGAGGTTTACTAGAGCAATGGCTGTAAACTCCTGCTGATAAACAAGTCATTTTATAAAAAAAAACTACACTAAGCATCCCCATAATTGATACATTGCTGGAATCGGGGTCTCAGCCCCAATAGTATGCTGCTCTCACATGAGGCAGCAAAAATCTGGTGATGGCTTCCGTTTCAGAGCTAAAATACTGAGGATTGTTGGATTATCTGACTGTGCTGTTACAGGCGGCAATATGAACACAATGAATGGACAGAAATGCTGTCTCCATGTACACATACATATGGCCTCATAAAAAGAATCTAATAAAAAAAATATATATACAGAAATCCACACTACAGATTATTTTTTATATGGATACTGCATCATATTCCGCAACAAAATTAACATGGGAATTGCCCACAAACTAACTCCATTGTTTTTAAAAGGAAACCCAAGTTGCCCTTCATACGACTATTGATTGGATACGGATATCTTTGGGGGCAGTTTAATAAAATGCATATATTTTAGCGGAAAAATCATTTTTGCAGTTGGGTTTCATTAAAAATATTGCATTTGCTTTTACAGGCTCTTTGTTTCCCTGTACATTGCTGGCTGTAGAATGCATTCACGAGGAATCCGTCACTCATCGTGTTCTGACAGAGCATGCTTCTGTCTTATCTGCCTTTTACAGAGCTCCTCTCAGCTGATTTATGACCAGCTCAACATTGATGTGGTTCCTGGTCATAAATTTCAAACGAGGAGCTCAGAAGAAGACATAATAAGGCAACAATCAGAACAAGCTCACTGACGTATTAGCCAGCAATAGACAGTACAACACAGAGGCTACAGAAAGCAAACAGAGCAAAATTATTAAATGCGTTGTCAACTACTAGGACAGCCGTTTCTTGAACTAAATGTTTTGCCCCGGTAAAATAAAAAAACCTATACTCGCCTCCGGTGTCAGCACCGTTTCCGTGGTGTCGGCACTCACACTCCCGTGTGCCAGGCTTTAGCTGATCTCTGACTTCTTCTTCATGGTCAATCTGTACGTAGGTGGGGCCAGTGACGCTAGTGCCGATTAGGTGCCACGGTCACGTCACAACACCACATCATAGCCCCGGGAGAGCGGGTGCCGACATCGTGGGAATGTTGCCGGCATGAGAGGTCACTACAGACTTTATTATTTTATTGGGGCCAAACATTTAGTTCAAGAAGGGGCTGTCCTAGTAGTGGACAACCCCTGTAATGAATCCTAATTGCAAAAATGATTTTTAGCCCAAAATACATAAAAATAAGTTTAAAAAAATTGTGTCCATGTTTTTCACCCCAGATTTAACAATTCACTTGTCACTTACTGAAGCACCCACATGAAAATTAAGGCAAGAAGTCATGTGGATTAGACGTACTGAATGGAGCTCATCCACGTGAAGTTTTCTGCTAGCTAAAACTACAAATCTGAGGCAAAAAATCTGCCACATTTTACACTGCAAACACTACAAGAAAGGGCTCATTTACACGACCGTATTTTCAGACAGCACACGGTCCAATGATATTCAATGGGGCGGTGCATTTTTTTTCACTGACCAAATCTGCGTGTGAAAAAAAAAAATCGCAGCATGCACTAACTTCTTCCGTAAATCATATGAGACTCACCCATTCAATTCTATGGGTGTAAAAAAAATCATTGGATGCCATAGGGAGCCACAGTACAGCATCCGATCTTTACAAGTCCATTGCAGTTCTGTAAATGGTCTCCTAAATAATTAATAGAAGCTGCCGCATAAAAGAAATTGCATACAGACTGAACACAGATGAAAAATTAGAAAAAAAATTGTTGAGTTTTCTGGATTACATTTTTTTAAATGCCCGTGTGACCCGACCCAAAATGAGTGCTCGCGCCCTGGAGGAACAGCAGCTACTATATCTTCCCTTATCATACATTTTCTAAATGCTGGCAATCAGTAGCAATCCTTCAGTCTCCAATATACATGCTCAGCAAGCACATGGTTATAAAAGAATAATTGACTCCTAAGGACTGCTTATGAAAAACATTTTAAATAGAATTTTTTTATCACAACTTTCTCATTAAAGTTTGCTGAAACGACCTATTTCTCCATTTCATTGTATTTCCCTGCAAATCCCTAGGAATACTTCTGCTAATATTCATATCGCAAGGATGCATCGATTCTAAATCATTTGCCAATGCCCGCCAAATAGGAGCAAGAATTAAAGGCACCAGATGTAAAAACAATTAAGAGATAATATAAAACCTGGGATGCCCCTAGTGCAATAAGAAGAAGCTAATCTACGTGACAGGAGGTTTGACCGGTCAGGACAGGTTACGTTACTACAAGAGATTGGATAATATGAGGGCACTTAGGTCATTGGTCTAGACAAGCGCTGGTTTAAGATGGGTAGAGACAGATGGAAACGTCAAGCACATAATGAACAGATGCTCTTAATGCATAATGTAGTTGTAAGGTGAAAATCGCATATTTCTTAACTCGTTGCGGTGCCCGAAGGTACCGGTGCCACTTGAGAGGAGCATGATGGTAAGAAGCAGCGCTGTGTATAACTGCACAACAATGTAATAACTTCAAGTGAGAGCTGCCGTATTATGCAAAGGAGCACATGACCGCTGAGGTCAGTGATTGCCTGCAGCGGTCATATGTTTACGGACAAAGCAACACAACTGTAGAATGAATAGTGCTAGAGTGGGGGAGATTCAAGGAGAAAGTAAAGGCAATTTCTGTATTCTAGAACATTCCCTTTCTCTACTGAAAAACCCCTTTATTAACATAACACAGAAAACCACATAATTATCAGTGGTTTAAGTAGATATTCATGTCTTGTGTTAATGTCTGAGATAGGAATAACCCTTTTAGTACAAGCGTCAGTAACAAAATATCATATTCACTTACTTGCACATAAGATTGTCCATATACAGCCATAACATTATACAATATAGTCGGCCATTGATGTCCAGACAAATTGCATTCTATATATAGCATTAAATGTGGAAAATATCTTCAGAATTTGGTACAGAGATGAACACTCCTCAGCACGGCTGCTAAGCTGGCAGTCGCTCTCTATTTGGATATGCCCTAAGGCATGCATCATATAAACTTTATATCGTTGTGGCTTCATGAAAAAAATATTATCCTTGGGTATCTTAGCCAAAGACATAATATATCTATATAAAGGAAATAATGAGATGATAAAGCTAGATGAATGATTTTACAACCCAAACTATTAGATGCCAAAATCATGTATTAATGATAGCACTGGGCAGTTCAAGTTGATTAATCACGTACTAAAATAAAAAGCTTCTGATTTCCACATGTTGGAGCGCTCTCAGTCACAATGTGTCCACTCGCTTCATTTTGGATCAACATTTGTAAATGATTTTGTAGCTTTCTTTAGTATACAGGTATTTGCTCTGCGAACAATCGCCAACCTGATGTAATCCCAAGCGCCTCTTCTTATCCTGAGTGATGCATGCATGACGTCATGGTAGACCTACTATTCACAAGAAGCGCTGGGGATCACGACCAGCAGGAGGTCATTTGCAGGACTCTCTTCCGACAGCCACGGAGCACTGTTTAAGCTAAGACACTCGAAAAGTGAAGGTGTCAGCCCCTGTGTATTGTAAATCCAAAGAACTAGGCACTAGTGATGAGAGAACATGCTCATATAAGGTGCGATCAGAGCATGCTTGTGTGCTTACCAAGTATGCTTGAGTCCCCTCAGCTGCATGTCTTGCAGATGCTAGACAGCCACAGCACATCCAGCGATTACCTGTTTGTTAGGCAATTCTTGCATGTGATGTAGCGGTCGAACAGCCGCAAGACATGCAGCCGCGAGGACGCAAACATATTTTTTGAGCAAGCTGAAGACACTCAGATGACGCCTTATTCGAGCACTTTCGCTCATCACTACTAGGCACTCATAGGTATGAGACAGGAAATTTATATGCAATCCAAAAGTGAGTGTACAACGTTTCAATCAATGACTCTGACCTTCAAGTGTTTTTTTTTTTTTGCACGACATGGATCAAGTTGCGATAAAGCACTAGAGCAGTGTTTCTCAACTCCAGCTCTCAAGACCCACCAACAGGTCAAGTTTTCAGGATATGCTTAGCATTGCACAGGTGATTTCAACACCTGCTCAAGCATTAAGTCCATCACCTGTGCAATACTAAGAAAATCCTGAAAACATGACCTGTTGGTGGGTCTTGAGGACTGGAGTTGAGAAACACTGCACTAGAGGAAAACACACAGGTACCTACGGAGCTCCCACCAATGTAACCGTTCTGTGTTTCTCCCATAGAGCCTCATCATAACTTGATTCATGATTCTCTGCAAAAACCATCTGTGCACCTGATGATGGTCAGTCAAGGATGGAAATGTTGCACACTCACTTTTGGATTGCAAATAAATTTCCTATCTTATATCTATGACTGCCCAGTTCTTTTGGATTTATGGAGTACTGACCAGATCGCTGGACCAAGGTCCTGTGAATCAGTTCTCTCATCTCTAATTGGTGCCTTACTAAATGACTACTAATCAGAAGAGTTTTATGGAATTAGGGCACACTGAAACACACGCTAGTACTACCTCGGACACACGTCGCACATATTGCCAGCTATATCAAGGACAAAAAAGTACAATGTTCCTATTTCTCTATTATCGCAACGTTTTGTACAATAATGAGCAGAGTCAAGTTAGGCTTCCACTTAATATTTGCAGCTGGCACAAGATGGCAGTCACATGTGCTTATTTCAGAGTTAAGTGGAAGTGAAGGGCATCGTTTTCACTTGTTCCCTTATAAAATGAATTGGAAGGCTATTTTGCCAGTTTCATACTGTGCTTTGTCCATGGCAACAGCAGAACTTCATCAAGTTGACAAATGACATTTGGCCTATTGCAGATTCTGTGACTTTCATTGGTTTCTCCTAGTCGAGAAGTCTGATTATTACACTGATGAGGGTAAATCAGTACAGTAAGACACATTAAAAAGATCCTAATAAATGAAATCTTCATGAATTCTACTTTTAGTCGCAGACCCATGACTAATCTCCGGGTCTAATCTGCAGATACGGTATCTGATTTCTTTACAGACACCAGTAAAAGCATGCTGGGAACAATCCTACCACATTCAATTAATCTGATCAGACAAACGCTTGACACGTAACTTTTTATAATTCCAATGGATGGTTATTGAGGCTCCCTACATACTGACTTAATTCCAGAAATGAATGCGTAACCTCACTTATGTGACAGATGTCAGGTAATGAACAAGGATCTAATAAGCAATTTAATAAACGGTGGAAAATAAAATTTCTGCTTTGCATAATAACTCAAATGTATATCACACTCAGTTCTATTTTACCGCTAATACGTTGGAACTGAAAAGTATACAACAATACCATATCCACATGCATGATAAAAGTTATATCAGTTCTGCTAAGAATAATAACATTAACCCCTTTTGAGCCCATCGTAGGTCATAAAATGTTCATCCTGATATCTGGTGGAAAAACTTCCAAAATGGAACTCACAGCCACTCAGATATGAATTTTCAGTTTAATTACAGTACACCAGTTTCATCAGGTCTAAGATCTTTTTAAAGTGGCTCTGTCACCAGATTTCACAATATAAACATCATACAGTATATTGGAACAGTGTCCCCAACCAGTGTCACATGTGGCATGCCGGTCCGTGATGTGTAGCTCGCGGCTGTCCGACAACTTGGTGCCTTAGCACCAGATCTAACAAAGAGTTCTAAAGAACAGGTCTTCAGATGGTGACTTTTATGGGTAGCCCTGCATAGAAGATCAGATCTGGATACACATATACTGGCCTACGGGTTGGAGAGATAAAGATGGTGTTAGGAACGGCGGAACGCACTAAATAAAAATAATAATAAAGTGCGTTCGCCGCTCGGGGTCCACCGTGCAGTAGGTGTTACAACCGCTGCTGAGTAATGGCAGACGAGCAATATGGCGATATAATGCGCACGGGTTCAACTTCACCCGAAGTGCGCAGAGCAGGCTCTGTTCACACACAGAGGCGCTGCAACAAAAACATACAAAAGGTTGAGCCTGTTAGAGTCACAGGCCTCAGGTAAATGCACACACGGTACAAGGTCACAGGAGCAGGAACTAAGACAGAGGGGCTGCGTCCCTCTAGACCTACCGTGTGTGCGGCGACGCTTCTGCGAACGCCAAGAAGGGCTGCAACTGCAGCGTGGCGCAGGACACTGCCGCTGGAAGACACAGCTACAAAGCCGGCGCTATGTCAGACGCTAGCGCAGAGGTGCGGTGTGCACAGTGGCCTAAGGCTTGCCACAGACTGGCGCAGACTACTGAACTACAGTAATTCCCTAACCAGATGCGTAATATCAGAGGGAAGGGGTTTCATAATAAGTCAGTCACCAGAATCATACATCCGTCACTATTCACACATAGCAGTATAGTCTATACTAGCGCATGGTGGAACGGCCATGCGCAATTTTTATAGCCGTGCGGAACCTTTCAGATCTCCGAGATGGACCAATGAGATCTGGAACAGGACCTGGACACATGACTCCCGATCTCCAATGGGAGATCGTCTCGTGAGCATGTCCAGTAGGAGCACAGAGGAACTTAGTATCTGGAGCGGTCTGCTGCAAAGTAATCTCCTCTGCAGTAGAAAGACAGCAGGAGACCACCGAATGTGAGGCTCTGGATTCCTGCAGAGCAGACGCAGAAAACTGACGCCTAACTGATGATAAGCTGGACAGGGGTTGATAACGCGAGGTAGAGGGGGTGCTTGATGCTGGATGCAATAGTGTGGTGGGAGTACCTGATGCAAGAATACCAAATGGGGTAAAGTGGGAACCCCTGGACGTAAGCCTATTGCCTTGAGTGATTTCTATAGGAAGTTTTGACAGTAATTACACCAGTATTAGGTGCTCTGTGTATCACTACTGTGGTGGTAGTTGGGGGGGCAGGATCTGAATTTCACTGTTCGAGGGGTGGGCTCTGGATGTAGTAGATATGGCCCTGTCCCAACTATTTTGAGATGTGTTGCTGCCATCAATTTCTACATTATTAGTTTTTTTTTCAAATAAAATGAAATAAATAAGTAGAAATAACTTTCCACTTTTGATCTGTGTTCTTTATTCTATTGTGAATAAAATATGGCTATAGGCAATTTCCAAATCATTGCATTCTTGTGTTCTTTACATGTTACACAGCATCCACACATTTTGAGAATGGGGGTTGTTTAATAATAGCTAGAGCAGAAAACGTGTTTGATAGACCTGCGGGTCACATGTGGCTCCCGAGCCACAGATTGTGGACCCATGATATATATTGTATTTTGGAAACTTCTGACACATCCTCTTTAATAATGTTTACTGTTGATATTATGTTATCTGGTGACAGATTATTTAGAAGAATTTGCCCACTAAAGCATTTCTCACCACTCCACAAGAGAGATGATAAATGCATGATCCCATTTTTGGGACCCCCACTGATCCCATGAGTATGGCTTCTGTGTAAGCTATACTCAGTCGTCTCATACACAATGAGTAAATTGCACGTGTGCAACCATGCCTACCTGTTTGAGTGGGGACACAGAACCCTCACTTGAGATCCATAGGAAACCCTGAGATACATCGTGTGCACAGGTGATAATTGATGCTAGTGGGTCAACCACCTTAATGTGACCACACTTTCTAAAGTCACACATTTATCTAAGAATGTTCCTATGCGGCAGCCAAACTGGACTCATGACGGTCAGCTAAAGACTCGGACGCGTCATTCAAAAGGAAGGTTTCCTAGACAGGACAATCCTATTAAATCTTGTAAAAAAAAATAAGCATAAAAGCGAATACACTTTTCACTCCAAGAAAACCTCTCTGTATTTTTCTATAACATTTTATTTCCAGGAAGAAATATAGTACAATAAATGGATCAAGCACGGTGACTCACAGCTACCGCAGGAAGCAAAGTAAAAGTGTCGTTAAAACTTTAACCAGAAAAAAAAAGACAACAAACTTTGTTCTGTAAAGTTGTTATTCCTTGAAGGAAAACCTAAGAGTGCCACATGCTGCACCTAAGTGTCCATTAAGGGAATGCTTCAGGTTTATACCAAGCTCTTGACATGCTTGGCACGGCACACAACATGGAGCACAGCAATCGAGATGCCTGGAGTGAATACGACTTGTTCTCTCAACATCGCGGATTCCTTAATCATTTACTGATGCCATTAAAAACAAGCTCCATTCAATTAGCCATTTAATATCAACCAATTAATCATTATTGGAGAATGATATTACCTGCGACACCTCAGTATACTTTAAATAAATGAAATTATGGTAATGCAGCTATTATATAATGAAGTATTTATGGCTGTACCTGCTCGGGTGAAATGATGTATGCTGTGAAGGACATGATGCTAAGATCAAGCAATCTTCAAGAGTTCTTCTAGACAGCAAGTAAATGCTCGGGATCAGTCACATTAAGAAGTGCTGGAACATTTGACATTTTTCCTATTGTAACACCTGTCCTATAGTAGATTGCTTCACTGCTCATTACAATCCATTACTGAGCGACCAAGCAATCCAAACTTTCACTATTTCAGCTTCTGATGATGGGTTTTATGCAGGGCTAGAGAATCTTCTGAACTATTGGAATTGCTAACAATAGAGGAAGACCTACCATGAAGGTCAGTCCTTTCAAAAGGACTATTTAACTTTAGTTATGATTATGCCGTGATTTTACCGGGCAATTGGTGCACCCATACAGTTCTACTTTCTGAACAGAGATTATCTGCCATCGGTGAAGTACTACAAAAGCAGTTTCAAAGAGAATTACTTTAATATGGCGTCCTATAATGCAGAAAGTCTCATAGGCCAGTTACAGAACTCCTTGATAATCCAGACATACTGTATGCCAGAGGATGAAAATTTGAGAACACCACCTACAGAAATCTGACTTCAAACCAGAGATATTTTTTTTAAACTGCATTTGCCTGGAAGTGTTTAGATATTTCAAAAAGTGAACTATATCTTTATGCGACTCTTCACTAATGGGGAATGTGTAATAATCTGGCTAAAATGAGATTTAGGGTTCGCTCACACTGGCGTATGTTCTCTCATGCGAGAGAATTGGGCCAATTATACTAATGGCATTTTACAGTTACACTATAAGTATACATTGGATGTTGAACAGTTTTGTAATGTAGCATTACTTACCTTGTACAAATCCTGAGTTAGGCTTCTTTTACACTAGCCGTGCTTTGCGGGCCGTTTTTGCGGCCCCAATAGATTTCTATGGGGCTGCAAAAAACAGCCCGCAAAAATTAGTCGACGCGCCGTATGGCCACGAGGGCCGTATTTACGGCCATGAAAGAATATCAAGTTTTCTAGATATTTTTCACGGCTTAAGGACACGGCCCCCAGTGAAATCAATGGAGCCGCAAAAACAACGGACCGTGAAAATTACAGCAATATGGCCCGCAAAAAAGGCTCGAAAAAACACGGGAAGTGTAAAAGAAGCCTTACAATCTGTATAATAGCCTACAGCTGAATTCATAATTCTGCTGGCTGCTATTGGAAACTGACAACAAGCCTAAGGACTGACATATCGGCTTAGGTATGGACCTCTCAGAAAGCAAATCAACAAGAGGATGTTCTGTACAAATATTAAACCAACAGTATAAACTGGGAGATTGCTATGTTGGAGAATTGCAGCTCTGGAGGATCCAGGCTTATGATCAGTACAAGACAAGAAACACATATAATGTTATTTGCTAAGTCACTTAACTTCAACATATGTTACTTATGAGTCCATACAATCTGAACACTTAATAGCTAACACTGTATTTATTTCTGGAGAAAATGTGCTAATTAAACAGTAGACTAATAAATCATTGCATCACTAGCTTTATAAACTTTTCAAATGAATTCTTACAGACTACAAGGAGAAAACAGGCGCAGCGATCTCGTACTTCACTCCATCTTCTGAGGTTAAGGAACACAATATCACGCAGAGGTCCCAGCTCATTAATCTGACACTGATTTGACAAGCCAATATAAGCAACCGCAAACAAGCCATCATTATTATCTCACATAGGCAGGAGCCGTGTCAATCACAACCTCAGGATACAATCACATATCCTTGGTCCATAAACCCAGGTGCTGTTTTTCTATGATCAAGGGGAAGTAGACGGGGACCTTTTTCAAAGACAATAGGCTGCATCCTTACATGTTTCCAGTTAAATGTGGATATAATTGTGCCATTGCACCGGTGATTTCCTCCTGAATAGTTTATTTCTTCATGTCAGTGAATTATTAGCAGACAACAATTAGGTATAAACTTCTGTCTGGAAACAGAAATAATACTCTTACAAAAGATTACTAACAATGTATCAAAGTGAATTCCATTATCATTCTCTCTACATTAGAGAAAACTAAAAACATAAAACAATTCTGGAATAGTGCAAAAAAGACATTTTTAAATGTGCAGGGTATAATATAAAGCAACATGTATTATACACCTAATTAATTTATCTGTACCATGGTCGCCAATAGGGTATTACTTCCCTTACTGTTGTATGGTGCCCGATGAGCAGAAGGATAGAGGGGCGAGAGCGTTTCCAGTCCCGGTTCCTCCTATTGTGCTTCTGCTCACAGGGCACCAGGGTATAATAATGGAGTGTGTGCCGAGGCACTGCCATAGGCGGCTCACATCTCAGTTCAGAGAGCCTTCCTGAAGCTGCATGGAACAGCCGCACAGCTCCAAGGGAGTCCTTCCCTCTCTTTTGTGATGTGCTGATGACTGCGTACACTCAATGAGGTCATCGCGTACACGCCGGCATGTATGCACGCCACTGGCAAGGACACCAGAAGTGGAGCTGCGCCTGCAGGGGATCGAGTGAAAGGCAAGTATGAAAAACTTATTTTTTTAATACGTGGGCTTGTGGGGGGAACAAATAATGATGAATTGAGGGTGTGGGATGGAGGACAATGAATGATGATTTATTGAGGTGGGGGAGCACATGTATTGATGATTTGGGGACAGCAAATGATGAATTCAGGGTGGGGTACAGCAAATGATAATGAATTGAGGGTGGAGGGAAGAGCAAAGGATGATGAGTTAAGGGTGGGGAAGAGTATATGATGAATTGATTGTGTGGGAGAGAAAATGATGCTCTATTGAGGATGGGGGAGACCAAATGATGAATTAGAGTGGGAGAGAGGATATCACATACTGAATTGGATAGAAGAGAAGCTTGTAGATATAATGAATAGGGGGAGTGGGGAACACAGAGTAGGGGGAGTTGAGGATGCAAGAATGTGACTGGTAATGAATTGGGGGAAAAAGTACAAGTGTTAATTAATTTATATATTTAATGAGTGTGGACAGTGGCTATGTGTAATTTATGGGGGCACAGTGGTGGATTACAATTTATATTTGGAATGATGGGTTGCATAATAACTAATTATATTAATGGTGGGTGCACGTCTGTATTCAGCTGTGTAGTGTAGAATTTGAGGAAAAAGTGGGGAATGTGCTCTAGAAGCTTTAGGAAACTATGTGTTATTTTATGCAGAAACAATAATATCACTTGTGATCACTGTATTACCTGTACATTAACACTATATACAGAGATCCTGTGTATAATGTCACTGGTGATCACTGTATTACCTGTACAATGACACCATATGAAGAGCTCCTGTGTATAATGTCACTGGTGATCATTGCTTTACCTGGACACTGACACTATATACAGAGCTCCTGTGTGCAATGGTACTGGAGATATCCGTATTACCGTATATACTCGTGTATAAGCCGAGATTTTCAGCCCATTTTTGGGGGCTGAAAGTCCCCCTCTCGCTTATACATGAGTCATATACTCGGGGGGTCGGCAGGGGAAGGGGATAGGGGGTGTCAGAGATCATACTCACCCCCTCCTGGCTCTTCTCTGCAGCCCCCCTGCTTGCTCCAAGTTCTCAGCGCCCCTGATCTTCCTGCTTCAGCGGTCACGTGGTACCGCTCATTAAACTCATGAATATGCGCATATTTATGACTTTAATGCGTGGTACCTCGTGACCGCTAAAGCAGGAAGAGCACAGCGGCGCAGAGAACATGGAACAAGCAGGGGCTGCACTGCAGAGACGAGCGACAGGAGGGGGTGAGTATGAACAGGGGAAGCCATATTCACCTGTCCCCATTCCAGAGCCGGCAACGCTGATGAGCAGCGGGCAGCAGGACGTGAGTATACAGTTTTTTGTTTTTTTTTTGTAACGGAGGCAGCGGCAGCAGCAACATGACGGGGCCACTCACTGTCCTCATTATCTGGGGCCACGCACTGTGCAGCATTATCTGGGGCCACACACTGTGCAGCATTATCTGGGTCCACGTACTGTGCAGCATTATCTAGGGCCACACACTGTGCAGCATTATCTGGGGCCACACACTGTGCAGCATTATCTGGGGCCACTCACTTTTCAGCATTATCTGGGGCCACACACTGTGCAGCATTATCTGGGTCCACACACTGTGCAGCATTATCTAGGGCCACAGACTGTGCAGCATTATCTGGGTCCACACACACTGCAGCATTATCTGGGGCCACTCACTGTGCAGCATTATCTGGGGCCACACACTGTGCAGCATTATCTGGGGCCACTCACTGTGCAGCATTATCTGGGGCCACACACTGTGCAGCATTATCTGGGGCCACTCACTGTGCAGCATTATCTGGGGCCACTCACTGTGCAGCATTATCTAGGGCCACTCACTGTGCAGCATTATCTAGGGCCACACACTGTGCAGCATTACCTGGGGCCACTCACTGTGCAGCATTATCTGGGGCCACACACTGTGCAGCATTGTCTGGGGCCACACACTGTGCAGCATTATCTGGGTTCACACACTGTGCAGCATTATCTGGGGCCACTCACTGTGCAGCATTATTTGGGGCCACACACTGTGCAGCATTATCTGGGGCCACACACTGTCCTCACTATCTGGGGCCACACACTGTGCAGCATTATCTGGGGCCACTCACTGTGCAGCATTATCTGGGGCCACTCACTGTGCAGCATTATCTGGGTCCACACACTGTGCAGCATTATCTGGGTCCACACACTGTGCAGCATTATCTGGGGCCACACACTGTGCAGCATTATCTGGGGCCACACACTGTGCAGCATTATCTGGGGCCACACACTGTGCAGCATTATCTGGGGCCACACACTGTGCAGCATTATCTGGGGCCACACACTGTGCAGCATTATCTGGGGCCACACACTGTGCAGCATTATCTGGGGCCACTCACTGTGCAGCATTATCTGGGGCCACTCACTGTGCAGCATTATCTGGGGCCACACACTGTGCAGCATTATCTGGGGCCACACACTGTGCAACATTATCTGGGGCCACTCACTGTCCTCATTATCTGGGGCCACTCACTGTGCAGCATTATCTGGGGCCACGCACTGTGCAGCATTATCTGGGGCCACTCACTGTGCAGCATTATCTGGGGCCACACACTGTGCAGCATTGTCTGGGGCCACACACTGTGCAGCATTATCTGGGTTCACACACTGTGCAGCATTATCTAGGGCCACTCACTGTGCAGCATTATTTGGGGCCACACACTGTGCAGCATTATCTGGGTCCACACACTGTGCAGCATTATCTGGGGCCACTCATTGTGCAGCATTATCTGGGGCCACTCACTGTCCTCACTATCTGGGGCCACACACTGTGCAGCATTATCTGGGGCCACACACTGTGCAACATTTTCTGGGTCCACACACTGTGCAGCATTATCTGGGGCCACACACTGCAGCAGTATCTGGGGCCACTCACTGTGCAGCATTATCTGGGACCACTCACTGTGCAGCATTATCTGGGGCCACTCACTGTGCAGCATTATCTGGGGCCACTCACTGTGCAGCATTATCTGGGGCCACTCACTGTCCTCATTATCTGGGGCCACTCACTGTGCAGCATTATCTGGGTTCACACACTGTGCAGCATTATCTGGGGCCACTCACTGTCCTCATTATCTGGGGCCACTCACTGTGCAGCATTATCTGGGGCCACACACTGTGCAGCATTATCTGGGGCCACACACTGTACAACATTATCTGGGGCCTCTCACTGTCCTCATTATCTGGGGCCACTCACTGTGCAGCATTATCTGGGGCCACTCACTGTGCAGCATTATCTGGGGCCACTCACTGTCCTCATTATCTGGGGCCACGCACTGTGCAGCAATATCTGGGGCCACTCACTGTGCAGCATTATCTGGGGCCACACACTGTGCAGCATTGTCTGGGGCCACACACTGTGCAGCATTATCTGGGTTCACACACTGTGCAGCATTATCTAGGGCCACTCACTGTGCAGCATTATTTGGGGCCACACACTGTGCAGCATTATCTGGGTCCACACACTGTGCAGCATTATCTGGGGCCACTCATTGTGCAGAATTATCTGGGGCCACTCACTGTCCTCACTATCTGGGGCCACACACTGTGCAGCATTATCTGGGGCCACACACTGTGCAACATTTTCTGGGTCCACACACTGCAGCATTATCTGGGGCCACACACTGCAGCAGTATCTGGGGCCACTCACTGTGCAGCATTATCTGGGACCACTCACTGTGCAGCATTATCTGGGGCCACTCACTGTTCAGCATTATCTGGGGCCACTCACTGTGCAGAATTATCTGGGGCCACTCACTGTCCTCATTATCTGGGGCAACTCACTGTGCAGCATTATCTGGGGCAACTCACTGTGCAGCATTATCTGGGGCCACACACTGTGCAGCATTATCTGGGGCCACACACTGTGCAGCATTATCTGGGGCCACTCACTGTGCAGCAAAACTGGGGCCACCCACTGTGCATCCTAGGCTAAGGGTACCATTACACTTAGCGCTGCACCAGCGATCCCAACAACGATATGGATCGCTGGTGCATCGCTAAGTGGTCGCTAGTGAGCTGCCACAGGCAGATCTCACCAGCAACATCGCAGGGGTCGGGGTCACTACCTACCTGTCAGACGCGGCGATCCTGACGTCCTCCCGTCCACGTCCACGCGTCGCTCGTCGGCGCCACAGGAAGCCCAGCAGGAAGCTGAAGACGAGAAATGGTCCAGGACATTCTCGCGCAACCAGCGATGAGCAGCGGGGGAGCCGGTCGGAGGTAAGTACCAGACATAGCGATATCGTTAGCAATATCGCTGCTACGTCACAAAATCAGTGACGTTACAGCGATATTGCTAGCGATATCGCTATGTGTAACGGGGGCTTTATACGCGAGTCAATAAGTTTTCCCAGTTTTTTGTGACAAAATTAAGGGGTCGGGTTATACACGAGTCAGCTTATACACGAGTATATACGGTACCTGTACACTATACACTATATACAGAGTTCCTGTCTATAATTGGCACTCATGGTAATATTATTATTGTGTTTTTTTATTAATGAACAGTTTTATCATATTCGGCCACTATGTGGTGGTAGTAGGTGGTCTGGTCATGATGTGACAGTATTTGCCCCTTTTATGTGGTATTATTCAGTCACTATGTGGTGGTAATATGTGGTCTGGTCATTGTGTGACAGTATTTCTCCCTTGTATGTGGTGTTATGCAGTCACTATATGGTGGTAATTTGTGGTCTGGTCATAGTGTGATGGTATTTGTGCCTTGTATGTGATATTAATTGGTCACTATGCAGTGGTAATTTGAGGCCTGGTAGTTGTCCCTTGTATGTGGTATTATTCGATCACTATGTGGTGGTAATGTCCCTTATGTACCACTATGTGGTGGTAGTTGTCCCTTGTATGTGGTATTATTCGGTCACTATGTGGTGGTAATATGTGGTCTGGTCATGGTGTGGCAGTAATTGTCCTTGTATGTGGTATTATTTGTTCACCTTGTGGTGGTAATGCATGGTCCAGCCATGGTGTGGTGGTATTTGTTCCTTGTATGTGGCATTATTCAGTCAGTCACTATGTGGTGGTAATATGTGGTCTGGTCATGGTGTGGTATATGGTGTATGTGGTATTATTTGGTCACTACAGTATGTGGTGGTAATATGTGGTCCAGCCATGGTGTGGTGGTACATGTTCCTTGTATGTGGTATTATTTGGTCACTATGTGGTGGTAATATGTGGTCCAGCCATGGTGTGATGGTATTTATCCCTTGTATGTGGTATTATAGGTCATTTTAAAAAATGTATGTGACACATTTCCATAAAGAAAAATATACTTAAAAAGAGTATTGGATATTTTAAGAAATGTTTAAGTAAAGTAGGGCCCTGCCAAAAGAGTCTGCCTTCTAGTGGTGGCTGCTTAAAAACTCTTTTGGCCAAAACAAAAGCTGCTGGCTATGTATGTGATATGGGAACTGTTAATGTATGATTGGTGAGGATGTGGTGCAGAAGAGGAGTTTTTCCAAGAGTGGGTGGTGGGGCTGTGGAAATTTCAAGGGGTGGAGGTGGAGCTGGAGTGGAGCCTGGGCAGAGTCTCAAGGGGACCTAAAAATTTTGCCAGTATGGGGCACTGAAGTTCCTGGTGGCAGCCCTGCCAAAAACCGTTAAATAGTATGATAGACTAAATCCACCAGGAACTTTAATTTAAAGAGAAGCAGGAAATGTCATTATATTTTTTTGGTGGTGGCCTGGAGAGCATTTTTGCAATAGAAGTCAGTTGGTGGAAGTCCCAAATAAGCGTATATGAGGAACAGTATCTTAGCATATGCATAAATTAAGTCTATAGGCATTATTTAAACAACTGACAAAGCAGATCAAAGACTTTACATCATATCTTGAAGAATACCACATAAATTCTATTGCAAGTGATGTACCACACAATGTCAGCAACGTCTCAGCAAAATTAATAAGAACAACCACAATATCACTGATAGATAGTCCCAGGGGGCTGTTTCATGTATCAAAATCACATGAGCACAGGGCTCATCCTAACTAGACAATCAGTCCGCAACCTGGAGACTCTCTGATAAATCACTTATGACCCGTCATGAACTGAAATAGTAGTAGTAACTGGTATACTATAGACGAACGGTCTCAAACTCAGCCGAGTTAATTGGCCGCACATAAAAAAAATTTGAATATGAAGGGTGGGTTGCTTTGTTTGTGGGAGAAGGCAACATTTTCAGTAATATTATTTTTCTATATGACTCTTTGAACATCATCTCTTGTTTTTGTTGTATTTTTATTCTTTTAATGGTTTATATCATATGGGTTATGGTACAGGTCTTCTCTTTTACTTCAATTTTTACACAAAACAGCATTTTTAGTGGCCAAATATTAGTCCATTATTTTTTCATTTTTTATTTTACTCTTTTTTTTTTTAAATGTTTGTCTTAATTTTTGACCCCCAATCGGCTTCATAATTTAATATAGTTTTACAATTAGCCCCATGTACTAATTCTGTCTCTAATCCTGCCAATGTCCTCTGTCCGGTAATAAAGTCCCCAATCCTGTAATAATATCCACAAGCCTGTAATAATGTCCCCTGTCCTGTAACTGTGTCCCCAATTCTGTAATAATGTCCCCCATCCTGTAATAATGTCCCTGTAATATAACAGTATCGCCAATCCTATAATAATGTCCCCTGTCTTACAATAATGTCCCATCCTGTAATAATGTCCCTCGGCTTGAATTAATGGTCCCCATCCTGTAATAAGATCCCCAATCCTGTATTAATGTCCCCAATCCTGTAATAATGTCCCTCAGACTGTAATAATGTCCCCTGTCCTGTAGTAATGTACTCATCCTGGTCCCATCTTACAGTAATGTTCCCATTCTGGTCCCATCTTTTATAGTATTGTCCCAATCCTGGTTCACATCTTGTAGTAATGTCACCATCCTGGTCCCATCTTACATTAATCTTCCCATCCTGATCCACATCTTGTAGCAATGTTCCCATCCTGGTCCCATGCCATAGAAATGTTCCCATCCTTATCCCCTTCTTGTAAAAATGTCCCCCATTCTGCAGTTCATTACATACGCATAAAGAAAAAAGAAATCTTCTATTCCTGACTTCGATCCCTCAGCGAAAAATGACCTCTTCCTCCTCCACAGCCGGGGTGCTTAGCAACGATGTCATGTGCGGCCACGCCAAGAAGCCGACGTCAGCAGCTGGCCTCTGATTAACCAGTGGCTGGTATTGATATTGTGGTGCAGAGAGCTGGTCTCTGCACCACAATACATTTCAGTTGAATATATGTCTGAGTACGCATGTACAGTTGAAAATAAGTGCTGGACACGAATGTCTCAGGGGCCGGAGGGCCGTACAACTGACTCTCGGTCTCCATAGGGCTCGTGGACTACGTGTTTGAGATCCCTGTGCGACAGAGTCACTGGCATAGTTTGTGAAGGGAGATATGTGTCACTGCGCATATTGCGGTCAGTAAAACCAGTAGGAACCTATCTTATGGGCTGGTTTTATTGGACCTTCATAGAGCGGGTGGGTGGAGGTCCATCGTATCTCCACATGCAGGGCCCTGACAAGACCTGTGTGATGTCATGGTCATGTGACATCACATGGGTGGTAAATACCTGGCCATGAGAGCCAGTGGGTTGTTGTGTTTTGGGAGAGGAGGTACGGTACTCCCATGTAGCTCCAAGGAGGAGCTGAGGACAATGTGTGGGGTCTGTAGGTTGAAACCTGCAGAGAAAGGACTCTGTTGAACTTTGTTTTGTTTTTCCATTAAGCCAGGAAGGCTCTGCTTTAGTTTTCTGAAGCCTGCCTTGGGTGTTTTACCACCAAAGTGTTCCTGTGTCTACCTGAGGAAGCAGCTAAGCATGTCAACCCCTCACACCTGCTATAGACCATAGCGGTGCATAATAAGTGAAGCCTCATACATACTGTAGTCTGTCTTATGGATTCATACAAGTTCCAGATGGCACAAATACCTAATATGAGACCGACAGATACCTCTAGTTTTTATACTAAAGCACGGAGAAAATGATTAAAAGGGAATCTGTTCCAGGTTTCTGCTATATAATCTGAGAGCAGCATGATGTAGGGAAATAGACCTTGATTCCAGCAATGTATAATTTACTGGTCTGCATGTGGTCATTTTGAAATAATCACTGTTTTCTCTGCTGTAGATGTAGCAGTGCTCAGAATACTGAGCCCCCTATAACTCCACCCACACTAGTTGTCTGGTCCACTGATATTCTTTAATCCAGTAACTATGAGGATTTTAACACATTTAAGCTCTGATGAATCCATTCTTCTGTAATAAGCTCATAAATAATGAAAAAAAAAAAAAAACATTACATACTTTAAATGCTTGATTAATCTATCTATACGTGAAAAAGCACCAAACACACTACATGATAGTCTCCCCATTGTGTAAAATGTCAAGAATCCGGCATTATATGCTCATTCATGGACCCGGTGAGGTTATTATTTATTCAGCACTGGCAATAAATCTTGTAAGTACTAGTGAAAAAAATAGCCTGCAAATGTATTGTAAAATCAGTCATTGCCGAAATGCTGGGGGGTAAGCAGATAGTGAAAACTGATGACAGCAATGGCCCAGATTCAGCGTTGCCTTTGCACCTGTTTTTTGACTAGCTTTTTGCCTTTTTTTTTTTGTTTGCACCCAATTCTATTCTTATTCTGCGTGCACTTTTTTAAAAACTCTATTTTATATGTGCTCCCCTGTTTTGTTTTTTTCCCACTTTGTGGGTGTAGTATAGCAATTCCAGATGTTTTCGTCCAATTCATTTATTTTATTCATCAGTATTCATCATAATCTAACTTAATTTCACTCCATTCCTACCCTGGTGTATTTTCGAGTATGCCAGAATTTTGGTGAATTTTCTGCGACTTTTGGTGCCAGAATGCTACAGTTCAAGTCAGGAAAGAAGTCAATTTTGACTTTGCGCCAAATTCATGAATCATGTGCGCCATTTTTAGGAAAGGTGACTAATACCAGAAGACAAAAAATGAAAGTGACTTTAAAAAAAATAATCTTCAAATGATGATTTTGGGGCCAATGTGTTTAGTAAAATGTTTATATTAAGCAAAACCTTCCGCATACATTGTGTGTTGCCCGACATTGTTATTTTTATGTGTGTTCCTCAGTACTACAGCACTCGGGTATTTAGCCTGTATAGGCCACCAATAAGGAGACTTCCGCTTTGTGTCAGGAATAATTAGAATTAAATGCATTTTACGACAAGTGCCTAAATCCCACTGACTGTCAGCGAGGAGTGTATGTGGGTTGCTGGGAGTCAGGAACTAATAAGGCAATTAACCTTCAATGTCTAAAAAAAGAAATAATGCTTCCTCGCCTTTGTTTTATTTCTTATTCAATGTGTTTCCTCTTTTTACTTTTTCTCACCATCTCTGTATTGATCTCATTAAAGCTTTGTTCATACCACATGTGATTTCTCCATTATACTGTATGTACAAATGAGTATTCTATTATGTATGTATTATATTGCCAGGCCACATGTCCAGTCTTTTGAAATTTCTTCTAGGTTCCGAAATCAATCAAAAGAAGATTTCTTTTTTTTCTTCGGGCAGCTTCCGCTGGCTCGGAATTTTGGAATTCTGCGGACATACCCATAAACCTCTGATTAAAGCCACTGAATAGCCATAGAGGCGCATGTTGCACCTTAGATACATTGTTACAAATATATATATATATATATATATAGTGGCCTACTTTACAGGCAAGTGAAGCAGAGTGATGGATACCAGCTCAACTTTTGGGTTTGTGAGATCAGTAGAGGGCTATGTTAGTATTCTGCAAGGTGAAAAAAAAATACTCCTAGTAAAATAAAAAACACAATATTTTTTTAATGGAAAAAAAAGTGCCACTATAGTGTATGTGTTTCATATTTCTTTTTTTTTACTTTCAGAAAAATATTAAAGGAGGCTGAAACTTTCAAAAATCAATGAGGGGTTAACGGGAACCTGTTATGAGAAAAAACAATGTTCATCTACAGGTAAATACTGTTCCAAAGATATGCTGCTGTGTATGGGGATGTTTAGCTGCAGGGAGGAAACGATGTTATATCTTCCCTGCCTGCCTTCCAGTCATCGAGGTGGTGCTGTGGAGGTGAACAGTCAGCGCTGTGATCATGCCCAATGGTGACTGAGTGCATGAATGCGCAGAGCAGAATGTCGCTAAAGGATCCGTGGATGTGATTAGAGTGCTTGTGGACATGTTGGGTGTAATGGCAGACATATAACACGCTGATTGTTCGCTGTCCAAACGGCTGGAAATGAGAGGTTGCAGGGAGATCATAACTTCATTTTCTCCCTACAGATAAACATCGTCTTTTCCAGCCGCAGGTGAATAGAACAGTATTTACCTGCAGATTAGCACTCTTACGGCTCGTGCACACAACTAGAAAAATGAGCGCTCGCCGGCGTTTTGACAGATAACGCTCATTCTCGTGTTATTCTATGAGGCGGTGCACAAGTCCGATTTTTTCCTTGGACCGAGTGGTTCAAGGAAAAAAATCTCACCATGTACGAGATGCATCCGATCATCGGATCGTGCTTGTCCAATCATATCCGGGGGTCTGGGAATAAAAATTGGACCAGACACAGAAGATATCTGAGTGTGGTCCAGTGTTCATGGACTGACAGAATGGAGAAGATGGGAAATTTTGTTTTTATTCCCCATGTCTGAGAAAATCGGATCAAACTCTGATCAGAATGTGATTAGCGTAATCGGACCGATTTTCTCTGTGGCAAAGAACACAGTCTTGTTACCCGAGCCTAATATTGTTTTTTCATGACAAGTTTCCTTTTAAACAAACGCAGTACACAACTAAGAAACACAAGTGTGAAAAACCTGATGCAAATAATGAAGAGGATGAAGCACTTGCACTAAGAAACATACCTCCACCGATCTAGTAGTGACGGCTAGTCTTAAATGAGTGGTCTCCTTCCAACAAACTTTTTCCCAAAGGCTTAACGTCGGAAAAACAAGCAAACTGAGCATTACACCCCCTCCCTGGGCCCGGTGCTTTGTCTGCGCTGCTCTCCTGATTTCTATTGTTTGGGTACAGGGATGATATCATGGCATCAACCCTGCAGTCAATCACTTTGCTCAATGGTTCATGTCATCTACATCGGCAGAGACACTGAGCTCAGTGATTGGCTACTGCGCTACCAACATGATGTCATCATGGCTGCCAACCAATGGAGACTGGGGCAGCAGTGGAGACCTAGCACTGGACCCTGGAAACAAAGTAAAGCTCAGTTTTCTTTTTTGCTGATAGCTGAGCCTATGTGAAGAATTTTGTTCTAAAGGGACAACCCGTTAAGGAGAAGTCATCACTCTTAGGCTGGGATCAGACTTAGTAACCAATGTTATTTCTATGCACTACTGCTTTTACTTATTTACGTACAGCAGGGTATTTATTTATTTTGTTTCTGTCTTGGGTTTTGTCTGGTTTTCGGCCAGTGTGAACATGCTCCTATTTTGCATGATTACCAACTTAACTCCGGTGCGAAAGCATCAGATGCAATATGCTAATGACGCTCGGCTCCAGCTCTGCTGCGAGTGTGATCTGAGTGTCATGCTATTGTGCTCTGATTTTCTCGCGGCACAGATGCGGAAGAGAACGGAGAAAGTGATTTCTCCATTTCCCATCTCAACGTATATGGGACTGCACTCGGATGACATCCAAGTGTAGTCCGATGTTTCACACGCACCCATAGACTTGTATGGGAGCGAATGAGCAGAGTCTCGCTGCCAATCACAGCATGCTACCGAATCGGCATGAGAAAATAATCGCAGATGTGATCCTGCCCCACAGAGTAACATTGGGCCTAGTGCCAGGCGATATTTTATCACATAGCACTTGGCTGTGTTATACACTCGTGTGACCCCGGCCTTAAAAGCCTGGAAAATGTGAGTGTTAACAATCTCTGGACATTGTGGCAGAATGTGCTGGCCGTACACCCACATAAATTAATAAAACTAACAAGCACTTGGCTTTTTCTGGCTGGTGCCTCTTCTCAAATGAATCGACATACATCAATAAGGAAACTTTCTGAAACTTTTATCTTTAAGGAGATCATGGATTGCTACGGCTCAGAGAGTCAGATGCATTAGTAAAGACATTGATTTGCACGTGAGGTTCGTGTGATGGACTGAAATAATTATAAGTACCTATGTTGTGGGATGAAATATTGACTGGAAGACGAAAACCAAATGTCACACAGTACAGAAGCAGACACCAGGGCCCTAGATCCAGTTTACAAAGTTGGAAGGGAACTGCTGTTTATCAGATGATATATTGACATGTTGCTCAGCCGTGGCTTCATGCTATGCAAAAGCCGATATGACCCAGCATGCAGGCATGCATCTAGATGGTCTCATTTCTACTGTCAGAGCATGAAAGGCAATTTGTAATCACCGCTGCTCCATTTACACGTAACACATAAAATGAATATTTTATTTGGGAGACAAGGGATGGAAAATGTTTCCCATCTAAGTGTGCGGTAGAACCATTACGACTTACATTAGGCGTAAACAGCAGTTTCCCCATTGTTGTACATAGAAGATATTGTACCATATACAAGAATTAATAAAGGATAGCTGTCCACCTTAGGCCTCATTCAGACGCCGGCTTTTCACACGTTCTATCCTTTGTTTCCATTGACAGAACACATACCATTGTAATCTATGGAGCCATTCACATGTCCGCAAATGAACATGTCCTCATTTTTGATCCGAGCAATGTAACAGATGAGTTAAACGCAGCGTCATAACGCAATATGAACCCAGCCTAAGGGCCCCATCACACATAGCGACGCGCCAGCGATCCTGACAACTATATCAACTTGTCAGGATCACTGCTGTGTCGCAACATGATCGCTGGTGAGCTGCCAAACAGGCAGCTTCACCAGCGATCAGCACCAGCGACGAGCGCTGGCGTCGCTGTGTACCTTAGTTACCAGCGCGCTGATGCAGGGAGCTGGTGACCAAGGTAAACAGCGGGTTTCTAAGTGCCGCGCGGCGCTTAGAAACCTGCTGTTTACCTTGGTTACCAGCTCCCTGCATCAGCGCGCTGGTAACTAAGGTACACAGAAGGTTTCTAAGCGCTACAGCGGATTCAGTGGATTACGGCGGATTCCCTGGACTACGACAGACTTGCATGGCTTTTTTTTATAAATTAGTGAAACAGGGAAAGTTGGAGGGACTGTTTTTTCAAACAAAGTATTTTTTTGTGTGTGTATTTTTATTACTGGGTCAATAATGAGTGTAACTCACAAAAACCTTTCCATTACTAACCTCAGGTCTTGATGCCAGCAGTAATTTTTGACAAATCACACTGACATCAACTTCACCTACCATTGCCCTGATTGCCAATGCAACAAGGCAATCAGGAAGAGTTGGGCAAAGCGCCTGTATTGGCACATCTAATGTGATGCACCACTTCTGGGGTGGCTGTGGGCCCAATAACCATAGACCTTCCCAGCCTGATATCAGCTCACGGCTGTCTGCTTTACCTCTGCTGGTCATCAAAAATTGGCGGTACACCGCAGCTTTTTTTAAATTACTTATTTATTAGATTAAATAAGACTAAACACCCTTTAGTGCTATATGAAATGCAATAAAGGGTGCTATTTTGTTATATGTAGGAGGCTTATGAAATTATCTACAGTACATCTATCTATTCTATCTATCATATATCTAATATCAATCTATCATCTATCTATCTATCTATCTATCTATCTATATCTTTATGTAAGATTGCTTTATTAGTTTGAAAACTAGCTTCAAGTTACATAGCGTATTACAGTATATAAAAGATGATGTTAAAAACACATTGCATTCGCATGTCATATGCATGCTAGGCGAGAACAAAAATTGCACTTGCATGACATACGAAGTGGCATATGCAGAACACTCACATGATACTCATCCTACATTTCTGGATAAACATCGGAGCAATTTTTTATGCAGATGTGAGCGATGCCAAAGTATTTTTGATCAGTGTTTCATCAGTCAATTCAGTATTTCAACTAAATAAAAAACAAATCTGAACTGAGAAAAGTAAGTTAATGTGTATGCACAATGTAAGTGCATATTAACACATGACCATTAACCAGAGAAAACAAAAAACACAAATATCCTGAACTAAAAAGTAAAAAATATACTGCAAATAATGCATAAAGGTAATAATAATAATAAGGGTATTTAGTAAACATAATTTTGATCAAAATAATGTACAAGCCATCCCGCCACGTCACGGCAACCCTTGTGGGACAGTCCCTACTCTAGTATTTAAAACCTTTTCACTTGCCAAGTGGCGTGAATGTGAATAAGGGTCGAGCGGCTGAACCACTAGTAACATCTTAGGCCAGACTGGATGGCTTTCCCAGCTCAGAAAGAGGGCGATCACTGTAGATTTTCTCTGTAAATTTCACTTCTGGTTTTGGCATACAAACAATGATGAAATACTGACAAAAAATACTGATGTGTGAATATGACATTGTTAACCCCTGAAAGCATCATAAAGGTGGTGTGAACATGATGGGGTAATGCATTTGTGAGGTGCCGATGTCTTGTCATGGCAACTGAGGGCCTGCGAAGGCCCCCATGACTGCCATCTTAGTACTCTTTTGAAGCCCAGACACACGTCACACTTAATAGGAGACCTTGTTTTTCACTATATATTGTAATACTAAAGTATTATTATTATTATGCATTTATATAGCGCCATTTATTCCATGGCGCTTTACATGTGAAAAGGGGAAATATAGACAAAGTGTAATATATACAAGAGTAATATACAAGTGTAAGACAAGGGACACACAAGTACATAAGGAGAGGGGACCCTGCCCGCGAGGGCTCACAGTCTACAGGGATGGGTGAGGATACAGTAGGAGAGGGTAGAGCAGGTCGTGCGGTGGTTCAGTAGACCAAGGATCATTGCAGGCTGTAGGCTTGACGGAACAGGTGGGTCTTCAGGTTCTTCTTGAAGGTTTCCGTTGATGGTAAGAGTCTGATGTGTTGCGGTAGGGAGTTCCAAAGTATGGGGGAAGCACGGGAGAAGTCTTGTATGCGGTTGTGGAAAGAGATAAGGGGGCGTAGAGATGGAGATCTTGGGACGATTGAAGGTTGCGTGTGGGTAGGTACCTAGAGACCATGTCACAGATGTATGGAGGAGATAGGTTGTGGATGGCTTTGTATGTCATGGTTAGGGTTTTGAATTGGATCCTCTGGGCAACAGGAAGCCAGTGAAGGGCCTGGCATAGCGGGGAGGCTGGGGAATAGCGGGGAGATAGGTGGATTAGTCGGGCAGCAGAGTGTAGGATGGACTGGAGCGGTGCTAGAGTGCTAGAGGGGAGGCCAGAGAGTAGGAAGTTGCAGTAGTCGAGGCGGGAGATGATAAGAGCATGCACTAGTGTTTTTGTGGTTTCATGGTTGAGGAATGAGCGGATCCGGGAAATATGCTTGAGTTTGAGGCAGCAGGAGAAGGCGAGGGTTTGGATATGTGGTTTGAAAGAGAGCGTAGAGTCAAGGATCACCCCAAGGCACCGGGCATGCGGGACTGGGGAAAGAGAGCAGCCGTTGACATTGATGGATAGGTCTGGTGGAGGGGTAGACTGAGATGGGGGAAAGATGATGAATTCTGTTTTGTCCATGTTCAGTTTGAGAAAGCGAGCAGAGAAGAAGGCTGAGATAGCAGACAGATATTGTGGGATGTCAGACAGTAAGGAGGCGAGGTCGGGTCCAGATAGGTAGATCTGCGTGTCATCGGCATAGAGGTGGAGGTGATACTGCAAACCGTGGGATTCTATGAGCTGTCCCAAGCCGAAGGTATAGATGGAGAATAGTAGGGGTCCTAGGACAGAGCCTTGGGGAACACCGACAGACAGGGGGCGAGGTGAGGAGGTGGTGTGTGAGAGGGAGACAGTGAATGTACGGTCCGTTAGGTATGATGAGATCCAGGATAGGGCCAAGTCTGTGATGCCAAGAGATGAGAGAATCTGTAGCAGGAGGGAATGGTCTACGGTGTTGAAGGCAGAGGACAGGTCCAGGAGAAGGAGGACAGAGTAGTGTCACTTGCTCTTGGCGGTTAGTAAGTCGTTAGTGACTTTAGTTAGGGCAGTTTCAGTTGAGTGATGCGGTAGGAAGCCAGATTGTAAGCGGTCAAAGAGGGAACAGGAGGAGAGGTGGGAGGACAGTTCAAGATATACATGCTGTTCCAGTAGTTTTGAGGCGTAAGGGAGAAGAGATATCGGCCGATAGTTAGACACAGAGGATGGGTCAAGGTAGGGCTTTTTGAGGATGGGTGTGATTGAGGCATGTTTGAAGGATGAGGGAAAGACACCATTTGTAAGTGAAAGGTTGAATAGGTGTGTTAGAGATGGGATGAGGACTGTGGCCAAGTTAGGGATGAGGTGGGACGGGAGTGGGTCGAGGGCACAAGTGGTGAGGTGTGATCTTGACAGAAGGGTAGAGAGCTGATCTTCTGTCATGGTGGAGAAGCTGGCTTTTTCAGAACAGGGCTGAGCGGTTAAGAGGGGCATTGGGGACTGCGGGTATTGTAAAGTATTGTAGTATATAGAATAAGCAGTCAATTAAAAAAGTGTTTAAAATATTACAATAATTAAAAAAGTTACTGCCACACTTCTCCCAAAACTACAATAAATAGTGTTCAAAATGTTATATGTACCAAAAACTGTTGCCATTACAAATATCAGCCCGCCAACCAAAAAACAAGTCAATATACAGAAAAAAGGTTTCTTTCACCACTTAAATGATAAAATAAATCTGTAAGTACTGTAATCTCTTTTTCTAAGATAATAACAGCTATATTAACCTCCAGTGTGAGCGCTGTTCCCACAGTGTCGGCACCACCTCTCCTGGGGCTCCCGTGACACTGTCATGTCACGCGAGCACTTCAATCAATAACCAGCAGCTTCAGTCTTCCCTCCTTGGAATAAATCAGATATCCGGAGGAAGTGAGAAAGTTGCAATTGCTCTGATTTCTTCTGGATGTCAATTAAGTCCAAAGGAGTTGAGAGTGAAGTGGCCGCCAACTGAATGCAGGGCTTGCATGACATAATAAAGTCACGCGAGCCTCAGGAGAGATGGTGCCAACACCGTGTGAACAGCGCTCACTCTGGAGGTTAGTACAGCTATTATTAATTTAAAATGGGGAAATATAGGGATTAAGGAGATGTTGTCCGAGTAGTGGACAACACCTTTAAAGGGGTCATTCAAAATGACAAATCATTGCTCTCACACAGCTATGTCAGTGGAAAAATAAAACATGGATTTTTGTGATAACTCACCGTAAAATCCTTTTTTCTGAGATGATCATTGGGGGACACAGGTACTATGGGGTGTATGCTACCGCCGCCTAGAGGCTGACACTAAGTGGAAAAAAATGGTTAGCTCCTCCTCCGCTGTATACACCCTCGCCCCGTTTGCGGGCGGAAACCAGTTTAGTGCAAAAGCAGTAGGAGAACAACAAAAATCAGCCTTAATGCAAATAACAATGTTTAGAAAAGAACCACCCTAATATCAACAAAAAAGCACATTAATTAAATAAACAAGAGCCAACTGGCTATCAGGGTGGGTGATGTGTCCCCCAATGAACGTCTCGGAGAAAAGGATTTTACGGTGAGTTATCACAAAATTCCATGTTTCTCCTTCGCCTCATTGGGGGACACAGGTACTGTGGGACGACCTAAAGCAGTCCCTGGGTGGGAAGTTGACTCACCGTTCCAAGCTACATGCACCTCGTGTCTAAAGGTGCACCTCGTGTCTAAAGGTGCGCCACCGCTGCTTGGAGAATCCTTCTACCCAGGCTCGCATCTGCCGAAGTCTGAGTATGGATATTGTAGTGTTTGGCAAACGTGTGCAGGCTGGACCAGGTTGCTGCCTTGCAAACCTGTTCCGTCGAGGCCTGGTGCCAAAGCGCCCAAGAGGCACCCACTGCCCAAGTAGAGTGTGCTCTGATCCCTGCTGGAACCGGCGCACCCCTGATGTGGTAGGCCTCCTGAATAGTCAGACAGATCCACCTGGCTATGGTAGATTTTGAGGCTGCGAGTCCCTTCCTGCGTCCCTCGGGGAGCACAAACAGCGTGTCTGTCTGCCGAAAAGGTGCCGTCCGTGACACGTACCTCCTAAGGGCTCTTACCAGGTCCATTGTATGAAAAGCCTTTTCCACGCGGTGTACCGGTGCTGGACAAAATGAAGGCAAGACAATATCTTCATTAATGTGAAACGAGGAAACGACCTTCGGCAGAAAGGGGGGAGCTGGTCTGAAGACCACCTTATTCTTGTAGAAGGTGAGAAACAGTGATCAGCAGGACAGGGCCGCCAGCTCCGAGACTCGCCTGATGGAAGTTATGGCTACAAGGAATACCAATTTCCAGGAAAGGTACGACAAAGAAACATCTTGTAGCGGTTCAAATGGAGCTTCCTGCAGAACACTTAGGACCGGGTTAAGGTCCCAGGCGTCGAGGGGCGCCCTATAGGGAGGTACCAAGTGGGAGACTCCCTGGATGAAAGTTTTCACCTGCATATTGGTAGCAATTCTGCGCTGAAAAAGGACAGATAAAGCCGATATTTGTCTTCTAAGGGAGCTCGGGGCCAATCCTGAGTCTAGGCCAGACTGGAGAAAGGCCAAGATATTGGGAATAGAGAATCTTAGTGGAGAATAACCGTGGTCTCGACACCAAGCAAAGAAAACCTTTGCACACCTCCAGGTGTGATGGTAAATTCTCGCCAAGGTAGGCTTCCGGGCGCTAATCATTGTAGCGACCACCTCGCGCCCAAACCCCGCCTGGGTCAGAATCCAAGATTCAACGGCCATGCCATCAAACACAGAGCCCCTGAGCTCGGGTGGAAGATCGGGCCCTGGGACAGTAGATCTGGGCGCTCTGGGAGTCGCCAAGGAACGTCGGCGAGCAACTCCACTAGGTCAGTGTACCACGCTCGACTGGGCCAGACTGGGGCTAGCAGAATTGCTGGAACCCCTTTTGTTTTGATCTTCTTGATGACCCTCGGAAGTAGTGGCAGCGGGGGGGGGAACAAATATGGGAGGCGAAACTGGTTCCATGTCTGAACCAACGCATCCATGGCGACCGCCTGTGGGTCCCGGGAGCAAGCAACAAACCTGGGTAGCTTGGCATTCAACCTGGAGGCCATCAGGTCCACATCCGGTATTCCCCACCGTTGGCAAATCTGCTGGAAGACCTTGGGGTGCAGAAACCATCCCCCGGACGCAATACCCTGCTGTTTGAGGAAATCTGCCGCCCAGTTTCCCACGCCCGGGATGTGGACCGCCGATATCACCGAATGGTTCCTCTCGGCCCAGTGAAGAATGTGCCCTACCTCGCGCATGGTTGCTCTGCTGCGGGTGCCCCCTTGATGATTTATGTAAGCCACTGCCGTGGCATTGTCCGACGGGGCGGCCTGCTAGAAGGTGCTGAAACTGTCGCAGAGCCAGCCAGACCGCTCGTATTTCCAACAAGTTGATTGGGAGGTGTGCCTCCTGTTGCGACCAATGTCCCTGGGTCGTGTGGTGGCGAAAAACCGCTCCCCAGCTGAGGAGGCTGCCGACGGTTGTGACTACTAACAAATGGTCTGGGGGAAAAGGCTTCCCCTGAAGCAGGGAGGAACTTGCTGTCCACCACTCGAGTGACTGCCTGACCTGAGAGGATAACCGGCACCGGTGATCGAACGTGAATGGGTTCTTGTCCCAAGATGACAAGAGGGCGTGCTGCAGGGGGCAAAGATGAAATTGGGCGAACGGAACCGCTTCCATTGCTGCCACCATTTTTCCTAGTATCCTCATCCCGAAACGAAAGGTGTGAGGGACTGGTTGGAGAAGTGTCCGGACTCCCTGCTGGAGCGCTAGGGCTTTGTCTCGAGGGAGAAATACCACCCCTCGGCAGGTGTCGAAGATCATCCCTAAAAAATAAATCTTCTGGTCTGGGACAAGGGATGATTTCTTCATGTTGACTAACCACCCTAAGCGGGAAAGGGTATCCAGCGTGATGCTGACACTCTCCTCGCATGCCCGAAACGAAGGAGCCTTGACCAAGAGGTCGTCTAGGTACGGAAAGACGACTAAGCCTCGAGAGTGCAAGATGGCCATGACGACTGCCATGACTTTTGTGACACCCTGGGGGCGGTGGCTAGCCTGAAGGGCAGCGCTGCAAACTGGAAATGTAGGCCATTGATGGCGAAGCGTAGAAACCTCTGATGTGGAGGAAAAATGGGGATGTGCAGGTAGGCGTCCTGGATGTCGATAAAGGCTGTCACGCTCGCGCCTTGGCTGAGTGGCGCGAGCCAGGGGGATGTGGCCCCACTGTGCCACAAACCAGACTACCCTGGAAGGGGCGTAACTACAGCAGCTACCTCGGTCTTCACTGGAGCCTTTGATGGTGAGGTCAGGCTTGTGCGGCAGGTAGCTGCCGGGTGCCACTCCAGGGTGGTGTCTGGCTGTGGCTGCTGATCCCACTCGGGAACAGGACACCTGGACAGGTGCGAGTGGCAAGTAGGCTGAGACACAGGGCAAGCCGGCACGGCTTGGAGACACAGGACAGGCGGGCACGGTTTGGAGACACAGGACAGGCGAGCACGCCTTGGAGACACAGGACAGACTGGCGTGATATGAGAAGGGGCATGTAGGGACCTGTTCACACAGCAGGTGCAGGCAGGAGGGAGTGGTGTATATTGGAACAGGATTTGGACGTGTTCACACAGGAGGTGCAGGTATGGATATAGGCAGGAGTGTGGAGTAGGCAGAGCCACAGGAGTGCGGAGTAGGCTGGGCGGCTAGAGAGCCGTGCAGGCAGAGCGGCTAGAGAGCCGTGCAGGCAGAGCGGCTAGAGAGCCGTGCAGGCAGAGCGGCTAGAGAGCCGTGCAGGCAGAGCGGCTAGGGTGCAGATGCACAGATAGAGCTGCAAGGGTGCAGATTCACAGATAGAGGTGCAAGGGTGCAGATTCACAGATAGAGCTGCAAGGGTGCAGATTCACACAGGGAGGACACAAGGAAAGATACAGCAAGGAAGGAAGCCACGGACAAGGAGAAAGGGAGACTAAGGTAGGACAGAGCACAGACAAGGTACTGGAACCAAGACTGTTATGATGAGTCACTGAAGGAGGAAAAAACAAAATACCAGCTAAGTCCAGAAAAACCAGAGAGGTTGGCAGCTATCGGATTGCAGACCCCTGATCCTATCCACAACAACTAGCAGTAGCCGTGGGGGGTTCCTACGGTGCCCTAGACCCCTCGATCACAGCCGGAGAACTATATAGTCTAAAGACAGAAAGGGGAAAAACTAAACTGCCCCAGAGCAGACCCCAAAGCAATAGGCAGCCCCCAACATATAATGACGGTGAAGCAAGATGAAAACACTAACACAGATAGAAAGATAGGTTGAGCAAATGATGGGGCCCAAGCTAACTACAAAGGACAGGATAGGAAAGCTGCTGTCTGCCATCCGCAAAAACCCTATCAAAATGAGCCAACCGACTGATAGGAAAAAAAGGCCCTGAAGTCGCTAGGCTTCAAAAGACTATATCAGCACTCAGGTATATTCTGAAGACAGAGCAAAATATCAACAGATCAGAGACAAAAAATGGAATTCAGCTCACCCCCGGCCGGGATGGCAGAACTCCCAAAAAACAAGGCAAAACAAAAACAAAACTGAAGAGTATAAAGCAGAGCAGAAAAACTTAGCTTTGAGATGCAGGAATTAGACTGGTCTCCAAGAATCCAGCAGGAAAATCACCAGCCAGGAAGAAGGGCGTCGGCAGCCTTATATCCAGTCCTCAATTCCAGCCACCCAGTCATCATCTAGCTGCCCATGTGTTTGGTAATCAGCCTCACTACCTTCCTTCACCAGAGGAGGGAGTTCATCAGACCTCAATGGTGAAGGGAAAAATGAACTCACAACAGTACCTTCCCCTTGAGGAGGGGTCACCGAACCCTCATCCATGCCACCAGGGCGATCCGGGTGATCCCGATGAAAGGCACGCACCAATCTTTCGGCATGAATATCAGAGGCAGAGACCCAGGAATTATCCTCCTGACCATAACTCTTCCACTTAACCAAATACTGGAGTCTCCGTCTAGCCAGACGGGAATCCAGTATCTTCTCTACCTTATATTCCATGTTACCTTCAACCAATATAGGGTCAGGAGGTGCCACCACAGGAACTACTGGTTCAACAAACCTCTTCAACAAGGACTTATGAAACACATTATGAATTTTAAATGTGACAGGAAGAGCCAACCGAAAAGAGACCGGATTAATAATCTCCAAAATCTTGTAAGGTCCAATAAATCTAGGCTTAAACTTAGGAGAAGCCACCTTCATAGCGATATTTTTTGATGACAACCAAACCATATCACCCACCTTAAACTGGGGACCAACGGTCCTATGCCGGTTGGAAAACCGCTGGGCCTCTTCCTGGGAGAGAGACAACTTATCCACTACTTGGTCCCAGATCTGGTGCATTCTCTCCACCACAGTGTCAACACCTGGGCAGGCAGAAGGCTCCACCTGCCCTGAAGAAAATCGAGGGTGAAAACCAAAGTTACAAAAAAAAGGTGACATCAAAGTGGCAGAACTAGCTCTATTATTTAAAGCAAATTCGGCCAAGGGCAAAAATGAAACCCAATCATCCTGATCGGCAGAAATAAAACATCTCAAATACGACTCCAAAGTCTGGTTTGTTCTCTCCGTCTGCCCATTGGTCTGAGGGTGAAACGCAGAGGAGAAGGACAACTGAATTCCCAGCTTGGAACAGAAAGTCCTCCAAAATCTAGACACAAACTGAACTCCTCTGTCAGATACAATGTTCTCAGGAATCCCGTGCAAGCGAACCACCTGTTGCAAAAACAAGGGCACCAACTCAGAGGAAGATGGCAACTTAGGGAGTGGTACAAGATGGACCATCTTAGAGAATCTATCACAAATCACCCAAATAACAGTCATTCTCTGAGAGACAGGCATATCAGAGATAAAATCCATTGAAATATGGGTCCATGGCCTCCTGGGCACCGGCAAAGGCATCAACAAGCCACTAGAGCGAGAACAAGGTTTAGACCGGGAGCAAGTCCCACAGGACTGCACAAAATTCCTGACATCATGAGACAAGGCGGGCCACCAAAAAGACCGACTCACCAGATCTCTAGTACCAAAAATACCTGGATGACCAGCCAATGCAGAGCAATGAACTTCAGACATCACTCTCTTCCTCCACTGGTCAGGAACATACAACTTTCCACTGGGACAACGCTCAGGTTTGTCCTCCTGAAACTCTTCCAGAGCACGTCTCAAATCGGGCGAGATGGCAGAAAGAACTACCCCCTCGCCTAAGATGGTAGCAGGCTTAGTCACAACAGGAGAATCAGCAAGGAAACTCCTAGAGAGGGCGTCTGCCTTGACATTCTTAGTGCCCGGAAGAAAAGAGACCACAAAATCAAAACGTGTGAAAAACAAGGCCCACCTAGCCTGTCTAGGATTCAAGCACTTGGCCGACTCCAGGTAAATCAAATTCTTGTGGTCAGTAAGGACCACGACTTGGTGTTTGGCTCCCTCCAACCAATGTCTCCACTCCTCAAATGCCCATTTCATGGCCAACAGTTCCCGATTCCCCGCATCATAGTTACGTTCGGATGGGGAGAACTTTCGGGAAAAGAAAGCACAAGGATTCATTTTAGATGTCACAGGATCTTTTTGGGACAACACTGCTCCTGCACCAATCTCAGAAGCATCCACCTCCACCTGAAACGGGAGTGAGACATCAGGTTGCCGCAAAACCGGAGCAGAAGTGAATCTTCGCTTCAGCTCCTGAAAGGAAGAAACAGCCTCCGGAGACCAATTCAGCACATCAGCACCCTTCATAGTCAAATCAGTCAATGGCTTGGCAATAGCAGAAAAATTAGCTATAAATTTCCGATAAAAATTAGCAAAACCCAAAAACTTCTGGAGGGCCATCAAAGAAGTGGGCTGAACCCAATCATAAATGGCCTGTACCTTGGCCGGGTCCATTTCAACAGTTGACGGAGACAAAATAAATCCCAAAAATGAAATCCTCTGTACCCCAAAAAGGCATTTCGATCCCTTGACATACAGGGAATTCTCCCTCAAAATCCGGAACACAGTCCGAACATGTTCCACATGAGAGTCCCAATTCTTGGAGAAGATCAAAATATCATCCAGATAGATAATCAAAAATTTATCCACAAAGTCTCGGAATATATCTTTCATGAAGCACTGGAAGACAGAAGGGGCATTAGTGAGCCCAAAAGGCATCACCAGGTACTCAAAATGTCCCTCCGGAGTATTAAACGCCGTCTTCCATTCATCCCCCTGCTTAATGCGGATAAGATTATACGCCCCCCTGAGGTCAAGCTTGGTAAACCAGCAAGCACCTCTGACTCTAGAGAATAGATCCGAAATCAGGGGTAACGGATACTGATATTTAATAGTAATTTTATTGAGGGCACGATAGTCAATACGCGGCCTTAATGAACCATCCTTTTTAGCCATGAAAAAAAACCCAGCACCTAAGTGTGAAGAGGGTGGTCTAATATGACCCTTCTCCAATGCCTCCTTAATATAGGATCGCATAGCCTCTTGCTTGGGTACAGACAAAGTGAAAAGCCGACCCTTGGGGAATTTACACCCCGGGTTCAGCTCAATTGCACAGTCATAACTCCTATGAGGAGGCAAAGACGCAGACTCATTCTCACCAAATACATCATAAAAGTCAGCCAAATAGTCAGGAACATCATGCAACTGGGGAGAGGTGGAGAAAACAGGAGCATCACTAAGGGCACACCGACAACCCCAACTCACCACAGACACAGATTTCCAGTCCAAAACTGGATTATGAATTTGCAACCAGGGAAACCCCAGAACAATGGTATCATGCAAATTATGCAACACCAAAAATCTGCAATTTTCTTGATGGTCTGGGGCGACCCGCATTACCACCTGGGTCCAAAACTGAGATTTATTCTTCGCCAAAGGAGTAGCATCAATACCCCTCAAAGGGATAGGCGTCCGCAGAGGTGTCATAGGAAATCCACAACGTTTAGCAAAATCCAAATCCATCAGGTTCAGAGCTGCTCCTGAATCCACAAAAGCTTTGGCGGAAAATGTGGACAGGGAGCAGGTCAGAGTAATTGCCAGAAGAAACTTAGGTTGAACACCACCCACAGAAAACGTGTGTGCACAACGTTTCTCTCGTTTAGGGCAGACAGAAATAATATGCGAGGCATCTCCACAAAAAACACAGCTTATTACGCCTTCTGAACTCCTGATGTTGCGCCCTAGACAAAACTCTATCACATTGCATAGGTTCAGACATTTGTTCAACAGGTGGTAACATCTCTCGTGTAGTTTTGCGTTCACGTAAACGCCGATCCACCTGAATAGCTAATGACATAGAATCGTCAAGACCAGAGGGAACAGGAAATCCCACCATAGTATCTTTTACAGTTTCTGACAAACCCTTCCGAAAGAGGGCTGCCAAGGCACCATCATTCCAGGTAGTAAGGACCGCCCACTTTCGGAATTTTTGACAGTACAACTCTGCCGAATCTCGACCCTGGCTTAATGCCAAGAGGGTCTTTTCAGCCTGATCAATAGCATTAGGTTCATCATACAACAACCCCAAGGCTTGAAAAAATGCGTTCACATTATTCAGAATAGGATCATCAGGTTTCAAAGAAAACGCCCAATCCTGGGGATCGCCGCGCTGCAAAGAGATGACAATTTTAACCTGCTGCGCGGAGTTCCCCGACGAGTTAGGCTTCAAGGCAAAAAATAATTTACAATTATTCTTGAAATTCAAGAATTTAGACCGATCCCCAAAAATACATCAGGAGTAGGAATCTTTGGTTCAGCAGCATGTGAATGAGCAAGATAGGTGGAAATTCCCCGCACTTCAGCAGCGAGCTGCTCCACACGATCAGACAATTACTTCATCTCCATTGAGATAAAAATTCCCCCTACGGCCTCAGAGATATAGAGGAAAAAATCTGCACACAAAAAAAAAAAAATTCTGACACTTTTTTTTTTTTTTTTTTACAATTCTCTCCTGCTATTGAGTACCCTAGGATCTGCGGTAGGGCTGGTGAATGACGGTGAAGCAAGATGAAAACACTAACACAGATAGAAAGATAGGTTGAGCAAATGATGGGGCCCAAGCTAACTACATAGGACAGGATAGGAAAGCTGCTGTCTGCCATCCGCAAAAACCCTATCAAAATGAGCCAACCGACTGATAGGAAAAAAAGGCCCTGAAGTCGCTAGGCTTCAAAAGACTATATCAGCACTCAGGTATATTCTGAAGACAGAGCAAAATATCAACAGATCAGAGACAAAAAATGGAATTCAGCTCACCCCCGGCCGGGGATGGCAGAACTCCCAAAAAACAAGGCAAAACAAAAACAAAACTGAAGAGTATAAAGCAGAGCAGAAAAACTTAGCTTTGAGATGCAGGAATCAGACTGGTCTCCAAGAATCCAGCAGGAAAATCACCAGCCAGGAAGAAGGGCGTCGGTAGCCTTATATCCAGTCCTCAATTCCAGCCACCCAGTCATCATCTAGCTGCCCATGTGTTTGGTAATCAGCCTCACTACCTTCCTTCACCAGAGGAGGGAGTTCATCAGACCTCAATGGTGAAGGGAAAAATGAACTCACAACACAAGACTCAAGGGCCAGGATATTCAGCCTCCTGGCAGGCAGACAAGGTACAAGGCATGACAAGAAGTATTCCTCCAGAGAAGGAGGAAATACACAGAACGGGGCCTGGCTTCCTCAGCAGCAAGATACTAACTGAGATTAGACATTGCACAGGCAATGTTTCAGTGGGTGTGGTGAAACTAAATAGTCAAGGGCTCTAGGTGATTGGTCAGGCACAGAATAGGCAGGTGCACCCTGACTGCATAAGAACCAGAGAGTTCTGGTGCCGCCCCCCTTTACACACAGTCAGGAAACATGGAGAGCAGAAGCACGGAGCACAGGACTGGCAACAGACAGATTTCACACCATGGCTTGAAGTAGAAAGTAAGTTGGTGTGCGGGGGATGGGAGGCCATGCAGTGATGCCAGCAGGGTTGTTACAGTACCCCCCCTTTACGGCCCCCCTTCCTCAAGCCTGCCAGAATGACAAAAAGAAGGAGTACGGGACCACACATAATCCAAGCTGACAGGGCATCCTTCTGATGAGACGAAGTAGGTGTGCCATCTGGAATCACCGAGTGCCAAGTTTCTTCGTGCCCAACAGCTTCCAACACAGAGGGTACAAGGACTTCTTTCTCCTGATTGGCAGAAGGCAGGGACCTGGAAGCTTCAGACTTGACCCCTACATCAGCCGGCCAGCTAGAAACAGAAGACACCTTCACCGAGTCCAACTTCAGCCTGACATGCCAGAAAAATTGGACTTCCTCCTCCCAGTTAGTGAGAAACGGAGATATGTAGGTCACTTTTCCAACCTCTTCACCCACCTTCCAAATGGAAGCTGGAGGCATACATACAGGGAGCCACTTCAGCCTGTTACCCTGAAAAAACTGGTCCTCCTCTTCCAGGTTAGAGGGTGAGAAAATCTCTGTCTCAGTATTTTCACTCACTGGCCACACGGGGGTTGAGGGCAAATACTTAGGACCTGTCTTCAGCCCGTAATCCAGGGGAGGACAATGAAGAGACAGGGATGCTCCTGGGAACAGATCACTGGTATAGTCGCTGGAGACGTGTGAGGAGACTGACACCGCTTCCCCTTCTTCGGAGATGTCATCACCCCTTGACCCGACGACTAGCAGACCAGATGAAGAAGGCGATCTTGCTGACTGACTCTGACGCAAGGGAACCAGACACCTCTTGTCACTAGATTGTTTCAAGCGCGGTGCCCTGCTAGGTTTCCAGACATAAATGGGTACTAGAATCTCTGGAACAGAGTGACCCATGGGCATACCAGTCAGCAAGTGGAAGATGAACTTCCTCATGTATAAGGCTCCGACCTGGAGCTGTAGTTGTCCGTGCAGGACTAGACTGTTCTCAAGTAGGGCTGGGCCACCTCGAGACAACGCCCACGCCGGCTTTGGGAGCTGTATGACAGAGACCACACACTGACTCTGTATGACTGGTGACTTAAACACACCAAAGCTCCCTGAAGGCAGAGAAACAGTCAAAGAGTTTAATGGAGAGGGAGTACTCTCGCCAGGGGCAGCCTCTCCTACTGGCCCAGGGTTCTGGAGCACAGGCTTCACAGGGCAGAGGCCAGATTCCGGCTGCAACTTGGCCCGCTTCTTCTTTTTAGACCTCTTGGATCTTGCAAGGGAGGCCGCATCAGCAGACTGTGGAACAGGTGATGGCTGGACGGTCATAGATGGCTGAGATGTTTCACCCACAGGTTCCTCTTGTCTAGTCTGTCTCTGGAAGTTTGGAGGGGAAGACTTTTCAGGAGCGACTGGTCGAGGCACATCAAAGACTTTAAAGAAGGCCACCAGGAAGGCCCCCAGGCTCAAGACGACAGGGTCCCCTGCTTCCCAAAGGGGACAGATCCACATCAAGGCATCACCAGCTAGGTAGGACATGATGTATCCCACCTTGACCCGGTCAGAGGGGAAACAAACTGCATTCTTCAGGATGTAGTGCAGGCACTTTTTCAGGAACCCTTGGCACTCTTTGGGGTGCCCATAGAACCTAGGTGGGTCTGCTGGGTCATGCTCTTCATAGGCCAGGAGCTACTCATAGATGGCTCTGGAGACTATGAGTGGTTCAGAAGTCTCAACAATTAGAACCACACAAGGCGGAACAAACTCTTCCGGTGGCTCACACTGGCAGGGAGAGAGTTTATCATGCTCTGCGAGCAGAAGGACATGGGACTCAGCGGGGACCATGGCCTGTGCAAACTGTCACGCTCGCGCCTTGACTGAGTGGCGCGAGCCAGGGGGTTGTGGCCCCACTGTGCCACAAACCAAACTACCCTGGAAGGGGCGTAACTACGGCAGCTACCTCGGTCTTCACTGGAGCCTCTGATGGTGAGGTCAGGCTTGTGCGGCAGGTAGCTGCAGGGTGCCACTCCAGGGTGGTGTCTGGCTGTGGCTGCTGATCCCACTCGGGAACAGGACACCTGGACAGGTGCGAGTGACAAGCATGCTGAGACACAGGGCAAGCTGGCACGGCTTGGAGACACAGGACAGGCGGGCACGGCTTGGAGACACAGGACAGGCGGGCACGGCTTGGAGACACAGGACAGGCGGGCACGGCTTGGAGACACAGGACAGGCGGGCATGGCTTGGAGACACAGGACAGGCGGGCACGGCTTGGGGACACAGCAGAAGCACGGAGCACAGAACTGGCAACAGACAGGTTTCACAGCATGGCTTGAAACAGAAAGTAAGTTGGTGTATGGGGGATGGGAGGCCATGCAGTGATGCCAGCAGGGTTGTTACAGAGGCCAAGTATTCTCCCTGCCCCACGGCCGATATAACTGAATGGAGAGACTCCATTCGAAAATGTCTGATCCTGATGAATTTATTCAGGAGCTTCAGGTCCAAAACAGGCCTGACGGTCCCATCCAATAGGTTGGAATAGAAGCCCTGAGCCCTCTCGTGCTCCGGCATGGGGATAATGACTCCGCTGTACAGGAGTGACTCGATGGCTCCTAGCAACGCCCTTGCCCGGGTCTCCCCTTTGGGAAGGCGGGAAAGAATCGTCTTGGGGGGGTGCCTGACAAACTCTATCTTGTACCCCGAGGACACCAGCTCTGTCACCCATGAGTCGTGTGCTACGGAGACCCAGACGTGGCGAAACCAGAGTAGGCGGTTGCCTACTTTGCTGATGTCGCCTAAAAAGTGCTTCAAGTCATTTGGCTGAGGATCTTTGGGACCTGGTTCCCCTCGATCTGGCCTGGCAAGCACGCATCCTCCCCAACGGGTTGGCTCTATATGAGATCTGTCGCTCCCTATCCTGGTTGGAGCAACATGGAGCGGCGGAGCTGGCCGCTGTAGTCCACCTGGGGTTGCAAAAGGCCCGAAACCATGCCTGAAACTGGTGGCGAAATGGTGGCTTGACCCTTTGTTGAGGGAGAAAACTACTCTTTCCCCCTGTGGCATCGGAGATGAGCTGGTCTAATCTTTCTCCGAATAGGCGGCCGCACTGATAAGGCAGGGAAGTCAAGGACTTCTTGGAGGTAGAATCGGCCCGCCATGCCCTTAACCATAGCGCTCTTCTAATAGAAATTGCATTTGCGGCTGCAAGCGCCGCGCAATTGGCCGCATCCAAAGAAGTATTGATTAAATAGTTCGCAGCCATAGTGATCTGACTCACGATCTGATACCTCCGCAGGTAGGCGCCTATCCTGCAAGGCTCTGTTCAATGATTCTGACCAAAAAATCATGGCCTTGGCTACCCATGTTGCCGCGAACGAGGGAGAGATTGCTGATCCTGATGCTTCAAACACTGAGCAGGCCAAGCTCTCTATGAGACGATCAGTGGGATCCTTAATAGAAGAACCACTAGGTGTCATGATCCATGCTGGATCATGACAGATAAAAGCACATGTAACCTTTTTTTTTTCCTTAAGCTATGTGCTTAAGTTTGGTATTGCCCTCGGTGGCCATTAGGATTATTACACAGTGGTGTCTTTTGTTCTAGTTTGCCCCCAGTGGTGGTGAGCGTCATTGCACTCTGGTTTCTTTAGTTTGGTGCATTTGATTATAAAGCAGGTGTGATTGCTGGCTCTTACCTATAAAAGAGTGTCAGGTGTTGCAATCACTGTTGGTGATAGTGTTCATTTCAACCATCCTTGGTGGAGGAAGGATCTAGAGAGAGGTCCTGGCAGGTCAGTCAGAGCCCTGTTGTGGAAGGAGTCAGAGGGGATTTCCTTGCAGCTCTGACAGAGCTTGGTGGCAGCTATTCAGGAGGAAAGCTGCATTCTGGTGGTGGACTCTGTTGCTGGGAGCAAGCGCAACAGAGCAAAGCTAAGTGGTGTTTCCCTGTCTGTATTTTTTCCTGGTGTGTATTAGTACAGCGGTGGGGCCAGTGCCTGCATCACCCAGCTCCCTAGCAAGGGATAGGTGTAGGGTGTGCTAGGGTGACAGGTATCCTGATCAGCGCCCGGTGCGGAACCGGCCTAGGGAACGTTAGGAGTGTGAGAGACACTGATTCAGGGGAGTGCAGGAGGTCTCCACATCCCCGTTCCCTATCGCAGGGCCCACCATTGAAACTGTTTCCCCTTTCCCCGTGTCTTGTTGTTTTAGTTACTGGCCTGCGGGCCGTGTCACACAGGACAGTTTCACGTGCCGTGTCTTGTTGTTTCAGTTACCGGCCTGCTGGTCGTGTCACACAGGACGGGTCCACGTGACACTACGTACAGACAACAGGGTCTTAGAGGCCAAGCGTGACACGGGCGGATCCACCGTTGGGTATTCCGTCCATTTCTTACAGAGATCCGGGGCAAACGGATACCTCATCTCGAGTGCCTTCTGGCCCGAAAAACACCTGTCTGGCCATTCCCTGTGTCGTTGCACTATGTCCTCGAACTCTGGGTGAGTGCAAAATACTCTATGCGGCCGCTTAGCCCACTTAAAAGACACCTTATGGCCTGAAGCCAGGGTGGAATCATCCTCAATCCCCAGCGTCTGATTGACAGCTTTGATAAGGCTGTCCACCATTTCTCGACACCCCGGGGTATCTAGGCTCTTGCGAGGTGGAGGACCCCTCCAAGACAGGCGAGCCGCTACCCCTGCCCCTATCTGGGGCACGAAGGGACTCGATCGCTTTTGTAAGCGATGTCATAGACTGCGACAGTGATATGGCCCATTCCTTGGAACACTGGGCGGGCTGCCGACCACCCTGAGGAAGCGTGGCCGGACTCAGGATACGCCGTTATGCGCGCCGGGGGGGGAAAGGGACTACCTTCGCCGGCCGCACGAGGCTGAGGCCTCCAGCCCTGTGGACGCTGCTGCAGGAGCCCTCCCCGGCCATCCCCTCCATGACGATGCGGCAGGTGTCGAAGATCCCTCCAGAGCAGGTAGAGGGGAGGAGAGCCACAACCAGGACGGTGCAAGCACCCTGGCTCCATCGTTGCTTACCCGGAATGAGGAGAGGGACCGTCCGCCGCCTTGCAGCACCGCAGTCTAGCATTGGTGGAGCAGTGGGGGCCTCACAGACTATGCTTGTGCCTCTGTATAGCCCATGGTTTCAATACCTAGGGGTGGTCAGGGCTAAGTCTGGCATCGTGTCCCATGTTGCAGGAGAGGATACGTGGAGGCGACACTCGCACATGCTCGCCCGTTGATGGTTTGGGGAAATCAGACCCTTTCGATAGGGTCCGTTGCCCCTGTCTTATCTTCATGGCAGGAAAAAAATAAAAATGTCTGGGAAAAAAAGACCAGACATGTCCCACGTTGCGGGAGAGGATACGTGGAGGCGACACTCACACGTGCTCGCCCGTTGTTGGTTTGGGGAGATCGGACCCTTTCAATAGGGTCTGTCGCCCCTGTCTCATCTTCATAGAAAAAAAGAAAGAGAAAAAAAAAAAGAAGTCTGAAGAAGAAACGGACGTGTGTGCCTCCAACGGACACGAAGCCTGAACTGGTTTCAGTCCGCAATCGGGGCAAGGGTATATACGGCGGAGGAGCTAACCTCTTTTTCTCACTTAGTGTCAGCCTCCAGGTGGCAGTAGCATACACCCCACAGTACCTGTGTCCCCCAATGAGGCGAAGGAGAAAATGTTATGGTTCTTTGAACAAGCGGAATGATTGCGTCATTAAGCCATTATATACAGACTCCTTATAAGTTATCCCCAAGCACTATAGATGGTGGTGAGCTGTCGCATTCCTATATTTTGGCTAGTTTGTTTACAGTATCTCACAAGTCTCAGTTTGGCCTTTTTACTTGCAGACAAAAAATAAATAAGTTTCACAAACCTGATGGCATCCAAGAATCTGTGTGTTGCCTCCTCAATGTGTTCATCTGCTCCCATTTCAGGTCATTGAGCTCCAACTGACTGTAGCCACACGACTGAAATGGCTCATCAAATGTACAGCTACCTGAAAACAGAATAAGACGAAAATAATACATTAGCTTAAGAGATCACCACTTTCAGGGAAACATATTTCACATAGACCACACAAGTGGTACATAGCAATTGTACACTCAGCCATTCACAGACCATAGGTAACATAGATAAATGTGTATTCCATTTACTTATATTAGAATTTCTTCTACAAGCATTTAGAGGCTTTCACTATTGAAAGGTTTCAGAAAAAAATATTTTCAGGCACTCTGGTCTACAGTCATAATTCATCTCCCTCTGCTTATCCTTCCCTGTTTCTCTGTACTCGCTGTTTTACATTAATATGAAGAATGGTATATGGCTTTGGAGATCTTTTTTCAATCAATGAGAATGACCAGCCAAGTGTAAAATACAATATAACAACTCCTGAAAAGGATCGCTGCACAGGTCCTAACAACCAATTAAAGCAGCATGAGGTAGGGGCTCAGACTTTGCACTATTGTTTCAATAAAAGGAATGTTTTATCACCAAGAGATTATCACTGCCTGGACTACAGCTCATGTGAGCCCAGGGTCAAGTACACCCCATGTTTTGATAAGCAGCTTACTGTCAATAGATAATGTACACAGAGAGCCCGGTGCGGGTGTGGTTGGTTTCTGAGCTGGGCCACATCTGAAAACTCTGCTTATGTCACAACGGCTGTACCCAGTAAACTAAGTGATACATCCTTGGATTCAGGGTCTCTTTTTCTATATCATGCCCTTTAAAAAGGGACGAGACTAACCCATTTTCAGGGACCCCATTCAGCTATATGGCTACATGGGGAAGATGTCGATAGGTCATATATGATTTTGGACTGCCGATTGCTTTGTACTCCTGGAGATTATCCGCCATCAGAGATGTCTGTCGGCGGCTTTCTCATAGAGAACACAGGGGTGCTCAGTTAAACGAGCGCTCCTGTGTATGGGAGAGACAGCCGCGATGGCTGCCGGCTGAACGTTCATCCGACAGACATCTAATGTATATGGCCGGCGTAAGACTCTGTCCATACCTGCCTTTCTTAATTTTATTGTTCATCAGGAGTGATGCATCTGACATGCAAGGCCCAGCACTGACTGTTAGGTGGTCTGTGTGGCTTCCATTGTTCTGTCCGGCATTTTACCATAGTTTACCATGCTCCACTGTTTTGTCTTATATTTTTGTCTGGATCTGTGACACAGGCTCTAAGCAGACAGATGTGAACACAACCCAAGCTTCACAATTCCCTCTATAGTAACTTTTTTGTTAAAGAAATTAAACAGAATTATTGCCAACATTTGCTCATTAGGGACTGTAGATCAAGGTAACTATAGAGAACTTTCATCCTTTAATTTAGAGTAGATAGTAAAAAAAAAATTGATTTTGTTTCCAGAACAGATGGGTTGGACATGCTTTATTTATTTTTAAATAAATGATAAACCTGCTCTGAAATGCTATGATTATAATTGTAAATTGAATTAAAACCGTCTCAACTCTGGAAAATGGCTTTACACTACACTAACCAAATAATGGAGGCTAAGGACGAGTACACGTGTAATGGAGCCACATTAAGCGCTGTATTTACAGGTAGTTGGATCTTTGGGAAGGTGCTATAAACTTTACAATGAATGATTGTTAGCACTTCTGTTATATGTGGACCCTGCAGACAATACTTGGTTTATATTAGGGCTCTTATTATATAAAGGGTTATATGACAGATATTTATTCCCTGTTATTTAGATAGCTTGTAGATTCTATCTCTACCATTATTTTTTGTACATACAGTATATTCACTAGGGATTCACAATAATGTGTCTTTGGAAGAAAAGAGGAAACCATTGCAAGCCAAGGTAGAAGACAGAGAGACTATGCACACCATAAGGAAAATGGATAACCCTTTGCTATTTTATGCCGCCCCTGTCTTTTTTTTAAAGTAGGTGTAGCTTAGTGTTAACAAGTAGCATGAGACAACAGATTTACCCTAATTTACACAATAAATTGGAGTGAATTATGGAAAAAAAGTCTGTACCAGACCGCAACTGGTGAATACAATATAAACAGCCTGAGATGTACAATGTTATCATGAAGCATACTTTTCTTAAATGTGGTGTTACATGCTACAATTTAAAGGGGTTGTCCTGTTTCAAATATTTCTACTCCATAATCCAAGGGATGAAGAAAAACAAACCATGGCAGGGCCGGACTGGCCATTTGGCAATTCTGCCAAATGCCAGAAAGGCCTGTCTGGTCATGGGCTGCCTTGTCTGCTATGTTGTTAACAGAATCAGTGTTCTCAAGACACCCATAATGTTAAGAGTTGTAACGGAGCACAAAGTCGCTGACTCCGTCACTTACTTAATCTGTGTTCTATGTGTTGTTGTGCACAAGATATGGCTATATGAGGTTTTAGGACAGGGGTTATATTAGTTTAGAAAAAAAAATCTGCTTCTTTCTCCACCTATGAAACACTTTCCCCCCTGCCTACTGAACTCATCAAACACTCTGAAAAACAACTCAAATCTGTCTTGGTCAAGGAAGGAAGGTTTCTCAGCACAGTGAGGCGTCAGGTTACATCTCCTATTGTACCTTTATGGAGAGGGAAGGGGGAAAGGACACCTGAGGAACAGGGTGTGATAACTAGCAAAGGCTGACAGTATAGTCAGACCAATGGTGCTAAATAATGTCCTACATGCTGCTGCTACTTCTGAACATATACTAGACAGTGAAAGAAGCAGGTTTCTGTGTGCTCAATATAAAACACATTATGGTGGCTAGTCTCCAGCCTATGGTTCACAAAGACTGAAAATTATAGAGTCTGCAAAGGGTAAAACTGATGAAAATGTAGGATACAAGTGGTATAATAGCCAGAAATGTTATTTTTCTGGGACACACACTGAAAAGTTACCTAAAATGACAGGTATGCTTTGGATCAAACTTTTTGTTAAAAGTTATCCTTCCCTTTGCACAGTGTTTTTGTAAGTCCTTTACAATATCTGCACGTAGGACATTACAATTATTGTGATCTCCATACAGCTCTCTCGGTACAGGTACACCACGGGAGATATGTAGAATCATATAATGACAGAGGATTCTTCCTCTAAGCTCACATTGGCTCTGAAATGACACTTTCCAAACTATAAATAAAATATAGAAATGCAATTTTCCAGCAGATGAAGGTTAAGAGTGTCTAAGAAGAGATGAAATGCGACCAAAGAGCGGTTCACAAGTTGACTGCTGATTTGTGACGAAGCTTCTCGGTAAAACAAATGGCAGTGAAAAAGTTTATATGCCTTTAGAAAAAAAGTTCAAAGAAACACAGACTGTGATTACGATGAAACAAAGAAGGGTATTTGTGTGCAGAACGGGGTATGGCATCGGTACATGTCCTAAGTGTTGATTCTCAATCAGTCGGCTGAATGAAAATCATATTTCCCTGTTGGTGTTTCTGAACATCAAGCTGAATCAATCTATAATTGCATGAGGTCATTGAAATGAAATGGAATTGACATTTTCTTTGCAATGAGAAAACACAAGGAAGCCAAGATTGTGGAATTAATTATGGCTCAGTGAATGTAGCAACTCGCATTATTAGTAAATGGTGGAATAACTTTATTGAAGATATTATATGTCCCTTTTGGGAAAATAGAGAAACAATGTGACACACACGTAAATACATATAGGCGCTCTTATCTGTAGGACAATAAAAAAGCAGCTTGCGCTGGTACGAGGCCACTGACCGGTCAATCAGAGAGAGGACGGTGCTGCTAGGTAGGAGATATAGTGAGAGGCTCAGAACCTACAAGTATGTTGCTACGCAGTGTCGGACTGGGGAGCCAATGGCCCACCAGTAACTGACTCCAGGACCGCACTTTTCAGCTACATGCAAATGTGACATTATCCTCAATCACATATGTAACAATGAACAGGGTAGATAGTTAAGAATACAATGTCGCCTTTGTCTGTACATAGTGTTTCACGAATATAGTGCTCAAACAAGAGGGTGCTGGCCCACTCTTGCACAGGGGCCCACCGGAGGATTCTACTGTTTTCCTGTGGGCCAGTCCAAGCCTGTTGTTATGCCCCAATGCACTTCCAGACAACATCAAAACACCATTTGTTGTTGCCAGAACAGAGCTTTGGGACCACAATGAAGAACTTGCTCTTTTCCAGGGATACACAATCATATTGATGGTTTGGATGGAGTGTTTGTTCACATGCTGTACATTTGCCGTGGGAACAGGCAGTGTTTTACAGTATCAGCAGAGTGAATGAGACTTCTGAAATCTCACACATGACGCTTATTTTTGCCTTGTAGATTTGAACGATCAAAGCATTTTTCAACTCTGCAGCATATCAATTCTTTCACCGTTTTTCCATCATATTTCATACACTCAAATGAACGTGAAAAATGCAAGTAACAACGCTTTAAAAACATGCACAAAAATTAATAAAAACCTGCAGATTTTAAACAGCATTTCTCCCACAAACAGAAAAGTCAGCTGCAAATACTCAACAGGTGCACATACTCTAAAACTACAGTTAGGTTCATATATATTTGGACAGAGACAACATTTTCCTAATTTTGGTTCTAGACATTACCACAATGAATTTTAAACAAAACAATTCAGATGCAGTTGAAGTTCAGACTTTCAGCTTTCATTTGAGGGTATCCACATTAAAATTGGATGAAGGGTTTAGGAGTTTCAGCTTCTTAACATGTGCCACCCTGTTTTTAAAGGGACCAAAAATAATTGGACAGATTAAATAATTGTAAATAAAATGTTCATTTCTAGTACTTGGTTGAAAACCCTTTGTTGGCAATGACTGCCTGAAGTCTTGAACTCATGCACATCACCAGACGCTGTGTTTCCTCCTTTTTGATGCTATGCCAGGCCTTCACTGCGGTGGTTTTCGGTTGCTGTTTGTTTGTGGGCCTTTCTGTCTGAAGTTTAGTCTTTAACAAGTGAAATGCATGCTCAATTGGGTTGAGGACAGGTGACTGACTTGGCCATTCAGGAATATTCCACTTCTTTGCTTTAATAAACTCCTGGGCTGCTTTGGCTTGATGTTTTGGGTCATTGTCCATCTGTAGTATGAAACGACGACCAATCAGTTTGGCTGCATTTGGCTGGATCTGAGCACACAGTATGGCTCTGAATACCTCAGAATTCATTTGGCTGCTTCTGTCCTGTGTCACATCGCCAATAAACACTAGTGACCCAGTGCCACTGGCAGCCATGCATGCCCAAGCCATCACACTGCCTCCGCCGTGTTTTACAGATGATGTGGTATGCTTTGGATCATGAGCTGTACCTCGCCTTCGTCATACTTTTCTCTTTCCATCATTCTGGTAGAGGTTGATCTTGGTTTCATCTGTTCAAAGAATGTTCTTCCAGAACTGTGCTGGCTTTTTTAGATTTTTTTTTAGCAAAGTCCAGTCTAGCCTTTTGATTCTTGATGCTTATGAGTGGCTTGCACCGTGCAGTGAACCCTCTGTATTTACTTTCATGCAGTCTTCTCTTTATGGTAGATTTGGATATTGATACGCCTACCTCCTGGAGAGTGTTGTTCACTTGGTTGGCTGTTGTGAAGGGGTTTCTCTTCACCATGGAGATTATTCTGCGATCATCCACCACTGTTGTCGTCCGTGGCCGCCCTGGTCTTTTTGCATTGATGAGTTCACCAGTGCTTTCTTTCTTTCTCAGGATGTACCAAACTGTAGATTTTGCCACTCCTAATGTTGTAGCAATTTCTCGGATGGGTTTTTTCTGTTTTTGCAGCTTAAGGATGGCTTGTTTCACCTGCATGGAGAGCTCCTTTGACCGCTTGTTTCCTTCACAGCAAAACCTTCCAAATGCAAGCACCACCACACCTCAAATCAACTCCAGGCCTTTTTTTCTGTTTAATTGAGAATGACATAACGAAGGGATTGCCCACACCTGTCCATGAAATAGCCTTGGAGTCAATTGTCCAATTACTTTTGGTCCCTTTAAAAACAGGGTGGCACATGTTAAGGAGCTGAAACTCCTAAACCCTTCATTCAATTTTAATGTGGATACCCTCAAATGAAAGCTGAAAGTCTGAACTTCAACTGCATCTGAATTGTTTTGTTTAAAATTCACTGTGGTAATGTCTAGAACCAAAATTAGAAAAATGTTGTCTCTGTCCAAATATATATGGACCTAACTGTATATTCACACATGGAGTCAATAAAAATGTAGTGGCCAAAGCAAAGCCTTTAAAGGCAAGCTGACCTAATCAATTAGGCCTCATTCACACATCAGTGATTTTTTTTTTTGTGGTCATCAACAAAGCTATCATTGTAATCAGTATAACGACGCCAACCTAACACTGTCTGAAGGTTACTGTGCACAATCCTGATGACAGGTTCCCTTTAAAATATGTCATTAGTATCTGAGCAGGTGAGGTCCAGCACCTGGCACTCCGGCTAATCAGCTGCTATCGCCGGCCGGCCAGAAATACTCACTTGTGGAGCTGACCCTCTTCCGATAGTGAAAAATAAAATGCAAAGAGAGGCGCAATGAGTGTACCTGTGTTTAAATTAATTCCCTAACTGAATGGACAGGGTGCTCACTTTGCAGGGTTGTGCCACCCTTGCACAACCATGGTGTGAACGTGAATGGTAGTTGGGGAGCGTGTCGTCGCAACCCAGAAGGGCACTGTACGTGGCTGTCGGCAACCTCCGCTCTCCTGGTCAGTCCATCTCTCACCGGCTTCCGGATGTGAAGTTGAGACCGATCCCAGCCGTAAGTGAACACCCAGGATCCCAGAGCTTCCCAGCACCGCCCAGCAAATGCAGCTTCTCCCACAAGCAACTGCCCTCCAAGCTGCTCCTGCCGCTGATCCTCAGAGAGGAAAATTCAATGTGAAGCAACATAGACGGTGGTAGGTGAGGAGTCTCAAGGGAGACCGCGCGTGTACCCCTTGAGACTCCTCACCTACCACCGTCTATTTTGGTAACAATTACCGGTTCTATTGCTGTCTTACATTTTGAGTAGGGTAGCAATCACCACTATATAATGGCTATAGAGGGTGAGGGTTTGAGAGATTTTTTCTCAATGGTTTTTGCATCTTCCTCGTAAGGCCCGTCTGTATAATATATGTAATGGTCATAATGAGGATGCTATATCACCATTTGGTGCTATATGTTCATAGTGATACCCTTTACCCACTATTATAGCGGCTTTTTGACAACATGTTCATGCTATATTATTGTCTCATGCAGCGTTTATGTATATACACATATATATTTGTTTACATCTATTTATTGGCCATATATATAGATGTGTATATATTATGCTATTAGGACTGGTTGATTAAGGAATAAATATAGTGAGTATTGAGGGTATTATGAGATAGTGTCCCTATTGTACATTCATTTTGGTGAGGATAGTTCAATGTCCTTGTTGGACTATATTATTTTTATGCTTTAGGGAGGTCTGCCGTGTTTTCCATGGTGCGTGGATTAATTTTATGCACTTTCAAGCACTGTTTTGTCTAGGATCTGTTTATATGTCCTAATAAAGATATATTCTTTTATATCGGATCTGTGGTCGTTTATGAGTGGTCTTCCACTCCCCCCCTTTTTCACTACCACTGATTAGCAGATCACTGTCACTATATAAGGTACACAGAAAGGAGTGGTGTGACATTCTGAGCTCTGCTATATGCTACATCTAAATCCTCTGACTGTATCACAACTGCTGTGCCCAGTAAACTAAGTGATACATTGCTTTGATCAGAATCATTTTTCTTATGTTATGCTGCTCTCAGATGAAGTATCAAATCTGGTGTCAGATTCCCTTTAAATGATAATAATACAACTGATACATAATAGCACAAGCATTGGTGTGCTAACATTTAAAGAAGAAAGTTACAGATGAGCAGCTAGAGAGAGGCAACACATAATCCTCTTGGTACATAAAAGAGGATTGGGGTTTTGGTTAAGATTAATAACAAACTGAAGTTGTTCGTAGGATCCAGACTGAAGATTTCAATTATCTATTCTTCGGTACTCTGCAGTGACTGCAATCTGATTGCTCTGCTTTACGTAATCTCCACACTTGACATTTGTATCATACTCCATTATGTTCTTTGCTGTTTTAATAAATGTATTGTAGATTTAAACAAGATGAGCTGACGAACCCACTGAAGCCTCTGCAAGTTCTCGGGCCACAAGTTGAGAGTCACGAGTGCATATGAAGAGACAGCTAAGTGCTGTCTACCCTGCCGAAGCTCACACAAATGTGATTAGAACAAATATCTGTGCGAGTCTTTGACATCCAGTCACATATTCATTGGTGTGATTTTCTGGAGAGAACTACAAGTGTTAAATAAATGACACCTGTTCTCAATGTCTCAAATTCTGAGCAAAAGATGCCGGAGTGCAAAATACAACGAGGAAAATAAGTATTTGATGCACTGCCGATTTTGTAAGTTTGCCACCTACAAGGAATGGAAGGTCTGTAATTTTTATTGTAGGTACACTTCAACTGTGAGAGACAGAATCTAAAAAAACAGAAAATCACATTGTATGATTTTTACATAATTAAACTGCATTTTATTGCATGAAATAACAATCTGATCACCTACTAACCAGCCAGAATTCTGACTCTCACAGACCTGTTTGAGAAGGAAAATCTACATGGGTAAAAAATGGAACGATCACAGTATCTGAGCAACCTGCGGTGTAAATGGGCCGCCCTACTCCATGGGGCCTCCCTATACTACTTAGCCCATATGCAGCTTAATCTGCTCCAGAGGCGATATGTCCGCCACTGCCCAAAACGCTAAGGGCCCCGTTACATTTAGCGATGCACCAGCGATCCCGACCACGATATGACCCGGTCAGGATCGCTGGTGCATCGCTAAATGGTTGCTAGTGAGCTGCCAAACAGAAGAATCTCAGCAGCGACGCAGCAGCGGTCGTTACTTACCTGTCAGACGCGGCCATGAAGAAGTCCTCCCGCCCGCGTCCACGCGTCGCTCATCGGCGGCAGAAGGAAGCCCAGAAGGAAGCCGCCGCCGAGTATCGACCCAGGACGTTCTCGCGCGATCAGCGATAGACAGCGGGGGAGCCGGTTGGAGGTAAGTATCACACGTAGCGATATCACTAGCAATATCCCTGCTGCTTCACAAAATCGGTGACGCTTTAGTGATATTGCTAGCGATATTGCTATGTGTAAAGCCCCCTTTAATATATGTGTTTAAAAATTATGTTTACCGTCCCTTCCTGCAGTCAGCAAACTAGTGCTGTCAAACAATGCTACTGTGTGGTGGGAGCATGACCACAGCAGTGGGATTGACACCCCAGCGTGTGCAGGGTGAAAGAGGCGAGGGCCGACATTGTTTTAAAAAACATACTTATAGCTTGTGTTTTGTCATTATGAATGTCATGGAGCCAATGAGTTTGGTGAAAGTGTTTAAAGGTGATGTCCAGTGAAAAAAAAGCTGTCTCCAATACACAGGATAGGTGATAACTTGTTGATTAGTGGGGTCTGACCACTCAGAGCTGCACCTACTGGCAGAACCTTTGTCCCCACTAGAGTTAAGCAGCAGTGAGCATTTGCAAAGGGTGCTCCATTCATTTCCTATGGCACTGCCGAGAGCTGTACTTGGCTATTTCCGGCAGCCCCATGGAGAATGATTGGAGCGGCATCCGGGCATCCAACATGTGGTGCCATTTTGCAATGGGGACAAAAAATTCTCCGTCAAGAATAGAAAATGGTCACAGTGGTGGGACATCTATGGATCAGCAAGTTATCACCGATCTGGCCACCGGTGATAACGTGTGTGAAGAATACGGGGGCTATAATTTCTTGCCAATCAACTATGATGTCCAGGTAAAGATTATAGTACTCTTACAAATGTGAAGCTTAGACAGGAAACCATTCTCAGTAGATGGCCTAGCCAAATTCACGCCTCCAGCAAATAGCTTGGACCAAGCCATTCCTGACAAGATGGATACCTATAGAGCGTGTAAAGCTAACTGATTAAAGAATTCCCCTAGCCAGACAGGCGCCATAATTTCATAAGAGGTTATGGAGTTATAGACATATAGTACACCCTAGCTGTATACTGGTTACATTTTCGAGATCTCGGGAACGTTCTAGCACCCAGGGGTAGTGAGATACTTATAACAGTTCGTACAAGCCAGGTAGCATAGTCATGTTTGGCCTCCAAGTGTAACGGGGGCTCGTCCGGATCCGATGGCATCAAAACCACCGCCCTATGACCTGCCATAGAGAAATTATGATCCATCATAGGTTTTGGAGTTTCAGCTTCCAGAGCAAGTGGGAGGGAGACTAAGACAATCCGGGGAGAGGGGGGTAGTGCATGTGCAACGATGTGGGCCCTCTTCTCTTCCAAGGGAGGTGGAAGAAACTGGAAACAGCTGGTCCCCACACCTTCCATGTGATTGCCATCATCCAACAGCCGAACAATAAGCCGGAAACTGACTTTTGTATTATCTGCATATACTTTTGTACTACCACCTGTATCTGGATATCTGACCATTCTATATGTATAACTATTGTGTATATAGCACATTAGCTATTGTGCCCTTAAGGCAATTAAATGTATAATTTAACTGTAGGCTTCTCATTTATCTCGATCCATGAATCCACACGTCCGTGTTCTTGGTTTTAATTTTCCATGCTACGGGGGCTGGTTTCTGGCATGATATAATCCCGTTAATGAACAGAGCTTATATCTAACAAGGAATTGGTGGCAGTCCTACTGGACTGACTAGGCACTGTTTCACTTGGACTAGTGAAAGGGGCCTGTCAGGGTTGTCAGCGAGTGTGGTGCCACATCAGCGACTGTGTGGGCCACATTCTCTTCCCCATGCCTCCAGGGGCCGATGTGAAGAGGAGTAAAACTGTGCCAATCTGACCTTATATGGAAGAACTTGCTACTTTGCTTGTCCCATAGAGGAGGTTTAATTGCAGATGGCATTTCTGCTTCAATGAAACGGAGAGAGACACAGCTATTGGAAACTAAAAATTTTCTGGCAGCTGTTTATGTGGACCCGAGTCATCGTATACTGCTTGATGTTCAACATCTTACTAAAGGAAAAGAAGCTCTGACTGAGGTAGCAGTTAGGATGAGTGGCCTACAGGAGGACTGCCAGGCGCAAGAGGACTTGGGTCCTGACAGTGCTTACTGCTGCCATATCTCCATCCTCATCAGATGAGGAGTGTGACTTTGACAAGTATTTGTATGACATGGAGCAGGCAAAGCATTGCCGCAAGGAAAAAGATTTCACTCTGTCTCCTATAGCAAGCAGATTGACCATATTTCAGCAACTTGTTTCACTTGCTCTCAAAGAAATAGAAAAATTCAACCGTTCATCAAAACTGACTGTGCATGAGGCAATTCCTTTATACCCGGAAATTGTTAGAGATGTTGCCCATGTGGTTAAGGCTTTGCTTCCAACCCAAGTTACTGTAGAGAGGTTGTTCTCTAGCCTTAAAATTATTAGGTCAGATTTGAGGTCATCTATGAAGTAGGATCTGATGGAGGCAATTCTATTTCTTAGAACAAATTCATAGACTGCACAAATGTTATTTAGTATGTTTTTGTTGAAAACTGTTTTTTTGTCACTTACATAGTTTATTACATAGTGTTATATATATATATATATATATATATATATATATATGCACACACAATATATATATGTAATCAACATTACATAGTGTATTACATATTTACCATTTATTACAGCTTTTTGTGTTCTAAAGTTGTATTCCAATAAATAAATATTATGTTCTATCTAAATATCTTAATTATTGTATCATAAAAATTATTAAATGTCTGATGTTCACATTGTACTACAATAAATTTTTCACTTAAATATAAGCAATATATGTGGAAGTTGGAATCGTGGAGTTTGAGTCTTTGTAAGGGAAATTGAGGAGTCGGAGTCGCAGGTTTGACTTACCGACTCCACAGCCCTGGTGCTTACCGTTCTTCACAAATACTGAATATGGGGGTTGTGAAATAAGAAAACCCTTCATTATGAATATGTTAAGACACTCATTTAAACTACCTTTGTTCCCCCGCAACTGAGGATAATCTTCCACAGCAGAACTTTCGTGCACTGTAAAACACTTTGCTGTTTATGTAATTTTCTGATGCATTTTGTAGGCGGATATTTATAGCATAGTGGGCAAAACTATTGAAATGTTCCAACGTAATTTTCCAATCCTCAAAGGGCTGTAAATTATGAAAAGCGTTCAATAATGCACAGCAATTTGTGTTCTAACATGACTGGAAATCTCTTTCTTAAATTGAAAGTTCACTGTGAAAGATTGTGATCAGAAATCAACTTTTGTGTTTCTATTAACTGAAAGGGTTCCTTTACAAATTAGGCTGAGTTCACACGTGGCCTTTTTTTCACGTTTCCGCGGCAGTTTTAACCGCACGATTTTGCTGCGAAAACGCAAAAAATAAGCATCCCATGCATTCCTATGGGATTCCGCAATGCTTGCTAATGCTGCGGTTTTTACCACGGCGGAATCGCATTGCGGTAAAAAACGCAGCATGCTCATTAATTTTGCGGAATCGCGGCGATCTCGCACCCATAGGAATGCATTGTTCTGCTTACTTTCCGCATGTGGCTGTGCACACCATGCGAAAAGTAAGCAGAACATTTGCGGATGGTACCCACGGTCCGGAGGAGAGGAAAATGTCCTCCCGGCTTTGGGTACCATATCCATGTAAAAAATAGAATTTAAAATAAAAAATATTGTTATTCTCACCTTCCGACGTCCCGCACAGCCTTCCCGCCTCTCTCCACGCTCCCGGTCCCAGTAAGCCTTTGCGAGCGATGACGTCCGTTCTCGCGGGATCATGAAGTCTCACGGTCATTTGCGCGACGTCATCGCGAATGACCACAAGACGCTGCGATCCCGCGAGAACAGACGTCATCGCGTTAATTGTCGCAAAGGATTACTGGGACCGGAGGCGTGGAGAGAGGCGGGAAGGCTGCGCGGGATGTTGGAAGGTGAGAATAACAATATTTTTTTTATTATTTTTTTACATTCTATCTTTTACTATTGATGTCGCATAGGCGGCCTCAATAGTAAAAAGTTGGTCACACTCGTCAAACACTATGTTTGACGAGTGTGACCAACCTGTCAATCAGTTCTCCAAGCGATGCTCCAGATCGCTTGGAAAACGCTAGCAATTCTGCAAGCTAATTACGCTTGCAAAATGCTAGTTTTTCGGCGCGAAAATAGCGGGAATTTAAAATGTGATTTTCCCGCGGAATGGAATTCCGGAATTCTCGCGGTAATTTCCGCGAGAGTTCCGCTACATGTGAACCCAGCCTTAGTATGAACTGGGTTTTAATCAATTAATTCTATCTATTTATGTTGCTGTTTATTTTTAACCAAATGCAACAGATTCTTTTCTTCTTTGGATTCACAAAAACAAAGTTCAAGCGCAAAATATGGACTAAGGCTATGGACTCAGTTATTTTTCACATCTATATATTTTTGGGACTAGAGGTGCATAGGCATATATATTTAATTGCTGCAATTGCATAGAGATATATATACATACAGTGGGTACAGAAAGTATTCAGACCCCTTTAAATTTTTCACTCTTTGTTTCATTGCAGCCATTTGGTAAAGTCAAAAAAGTTCATTTTTTTCTCATTAATTTACACTCTGCACCCCATCTTGACTGAAAAAAAACAGAAATGTAGACATTTTTGCGAATTTGTTAAAAAAGAAAAACTGAAATATCACATGGTCATAAGTATTCACACTCTTTGCTGAGACACTCATATTTAAGTCACATGCTGTCAATTTCCTTGTGATCCTCCTTGAGATGGTTCTACACCTTCATTGGAGTCCAGCTGTGTTTAATTAAACTGATAGGACTTGATTTGTACAGGCACACACCTGTCTATGTAAGACCTCACAGCTCACAGTGCATGTCAGACCAAATGAGAATCATGAAGTCAAAGGAACTGGCCAAGGAGCTTAGAGACAGAATGGTGGCAAGGCACAGATCTGGCCAAGGTTACAAAAGAATTTCTGAAGTACTCAAGGTTCCTACTAGCACAGTGGTCTCCATAATCCGTAAATGGAAGAAGCTTGGGACCACCAGAAGTCTTCCTAGACCTGGTCATCCAGCCAAACTGAGCAATTGAGGGAGAAGAGCCTTGGTGAGAGAGGTAAAGAAGAACCCCTAGATCACTGTGGCAGAGCTCCACAAATGTAGTAGGGAGATGGGAGAAAGTTCCACAAAGTCAACTATCACTGCATCTCTCCACCAGTTGAGCCTTTATGGCAGAGTGGCCCAATGGAAACCTTTCCTCAGTGCAAGACATATGAAAGCCCGCATAGAGTTTGCTAAAAAAACACATGAAGGACTCCCAGACTATGAGAAATAAGATTCTCTGGTCTGATGAAACGAAGATAGAACTTTTTGGTGATAATTCTAAGTGGTATGTGTGGAGGAAACAAGGCAATCCTCATCACCTGCCCAAAATATAATCCCAACAGTGAAACATGGCGGTGGCAGCATCATGCTTTGGGGGCGTTTTTCAGCTTCAGGGACAGGACAACTGGTTGCAATTGAAGAAAACACGAATGCAGCCAAGTAAAGAGATATCCTGGATGAAAACCTCTTCCAGAGTGCTCTGTACCTCAGACTCGGCCAAAGGTTCACCTTCCAACAAGACAATGGCCCTAAGCACAAAGTTAAAATAACAAAGGAGTGGCTTCAGAAAAACTCTGTGACCATTCATGACTGGCCCAGCCAGAACCCTGACCTAAACACAATTGAGCATCTCTGGAGAGACCTGAAAATGGCTGTCCACCAACGGTCAGCATCCAACCTATATACAGTGGGTACGGAAAGTATTCAGACCCCTTTAAATTTTTCACACTTTGTTTCATTGCAGCCATTTGGTAAATTCAAAAAAGTTCATTTTTTCTCATTAATGTACACTCTGCACTCCAACTTGACTGAAAAACAACAGAAATGCAGAAATGCTTGCAAAATTATTAAAAAATAAACACTGTAATATCATATGGTCATAATTATTCAGACCCTTTGCTCAGTATTGACTAGAAGCACCCTTTTGAGCTAGTACAGCCATGAGTGTTCTTGGGAATGATGCAACAAGTTTTTCCACACCTGGATTTGGGGATTCTCTGCCATTTTTCCTTGTAGACCCTCTCCAATTCCATCAGGTTGGATGCTGACCGTTGGTGGACAGCCATTTTCAAGTCTCTCCAGAGATACTCAATTGGGTTTCGGTCAGGGCTCTGGCTGGGCAGAAATCATCACTTTTTCTTGTATCTCATTGATAGAGCCTAGAGCAGTGTCCCCTGAAAGTTGAGTGATTTGTAAGGGAGAGATTAAGGTTTTTGCACAGCTTGTCTATGCAAAACAAAGGGAGATATGACTGTTAGAATTCTGGCAGAACGGATGAAAAAGGCCAGTACAAGTCTATGTATCTGTGAAAAATACGTATAGCACACTTTTTGTTTGGAGCAGTGGGTCACAGGAGGCTGGAGCTGGCGGCTGCGTCTAACTCCTGTTCCCGCTGCTAAAGAGAAATGAATATTCACTGCATTCCACGTCCATGGGCGTGGAGGGCAATGAATATTAATTTCTCTTTAATAATAGTATCTTGGTATGATTTCCCCCCATCCCCATCCTGGTATGCATGGCCCCATCAGTATATTCATTTCTCTTAAGTAGCGGCACACGTGACCACCGGCAGCAGCAGGAAGCCGCTGGCTGACACTGCGGGCTACTGAAGAGCAAGGAATACTCACTGCTCTTTGCACGCACAGTCCCGGCGAGTATTCCGGCAGCTGTGCTCAGCTTGTGAGCAGCGCATGACGTCCCTGCCATGCACTGCTTACAAGCATAAAGCGGTTGCTGGCACCGGAGAAAGGCGCTGCGAAGGAGCGCCTGGTAGGTAAGTGTAATGTTTTGGTTTTTTAAATGTATTATGATAGGGCCATGCATATCAGGATGGGGGTGGGGGCCAATTATAAGGATGGGGCCATGCATACCAGAATATAGATGGGGCCATGCATACCAGGACGAGATGGGGGCCCTGTATACTAAGATAAGGATGGTGCCATGCATATTAGGACGAGATGGGGGACTGCATACCAGTATAATGATGGGGCCATGCATACCAGTATAGGGATGGGGCCATACATACTAGGACAAGATGGTGGGCCCTGCATACCAGGATGGGGCCATGCATACTAGTATAGGAATGAGGATGATCATTCCTGCCAGGACAGGGATGAGGGATCTATGCATACCAGGATAGGGATGAGGGGACCATATATACTTGGATGGGGGATATTAAGTACAGAATTGACCACATTTTTTGCTTCAATTTTTTTTCCCTAATTGCCTCCTCTAAAACCTAGGTGCGTTTTATGGTCCGATGCGTCTCATAGTCCGAAAAATACGGTATTTGGAAAGTATTGTGCAGTTCTAAACACATGTAATGGTTTCATTATATAGGAAACATATACAGTATATACTCCATCCCATCTGACCAAGTTATTTCAATTTGTTTGCTACAAATACCTTAAAAAGTAAATTCTATAAAATGTAATCAAAACCAAATTTTATTTTAAATGGATATCTAAAGTTAGAAAATGAACACGTTTCTTCTGTAAAACAGAATTAATTCTTCAAGTTTGTGCTTCAGAGGCATAACACTCCGAGGACTGTCACAAAGTAGTCCAGGAGCCCTCACACAATGCAATTAAAAGGCAGTATAATAGGAGTCATATGGGGAGAGTAATTGTCATCTCAGTTGCTCATTTAATTTTGATTTGTATGTCCCATGGTTTAGTGTTTCTCTGCCCCAATTACCTGGCCACAGTATGGAGCTTTTGTTAACCTTCCCTGCATCCACCCTTACTCTTGCTTTCATGCTATTTCCTACATATTATGCAGTGCATTGATTTTCCTCATTTAATGTCTCTATTTTTCTTCCACATATGAAGCAATTACAGCCTGGATTTATATAGAAGTAAAGCGTCGTGATAAAATAACTGATTTTTTATTCTCACTCTTTTCATGGAGTTTATTTCAACTTTTCATAACTATATATTTTGTAATGTGATGGAATTAAAGCGATTTACCTGTCATATAATAAATATGGTATCTATCTGGGTGTTGCCTTACAGCCTGCGGCACCAATGTCCATGGGTCAGTGTGTACCCCCTGGCCTGCGGCTTTGTAAGTCCACCATGCCACCTGCGTTTTTTCAGCGTTTTTTCACCACCCATTCATGTCAATGGGTGAAAAACGCTGAAATAAACATGAAAGAAGTGACAACCTTCATTGTGCAAAAAACCATGCAAAGCACAAAATCCTGATGACAAAAAAAAACAAGGTGTGTGCATGAGATTTCTGAAATCTCATAGGCTTTACTGGTAAAACGCAGTTGAAAATTAGCATTAAAAAACGCTGCAAAAGAGTATAGTGTGAACTTAGCCTTACTCATGTTTTTATGTTAAATGTAATTTTTGTAATCATTTTTGGCAATATCGTTTTACCATGTCACACAATTTTAATGCTGGCCATGAGGACTAATCCTGACTTATACTTTCTGTAGGACGTGAGAATCGGAGCACATTCTGAGGAAAAGATGAAAAACAAAATTTCTCCATCTTGTCCATTGCGCCAGTCTGTGTAAAGCGGACTGCGCTCAGATGTCATCTGAGTGCAGTCTGATTTCCACCCATTCATTGACTTGCATGGCAGATTGCAATCTGATTATTGGATCAAACTGAGATGCAGCTATTTTTTTCCTCGGACACACTCTGTCCCAGAAAAAAAAAATGGAAACATGCACAGCCTCATAAACTAACATCTGTCAATGTTTTGCCGGATTCCACTTGGAACAATAATACGGTGGTCTGTACAAGCCCATAGATCATGAAATGAAAAAAACACAATTTCAAAACAGGCAATATTGCAATATTGTAATGATACACTCCCTTTAAACAACATGTCGTCTCCTGCTGACACTGCACAAGGCACTGACTGATCCCAAGACAGATGTCAAATTACACTTTTTTGTGCTCTGATATCCCAGTGTTATACAATCTGAGTCACGGTGATCTTTACTACATCTATATATATTATGAAATTGCTACACATGCAATTCTCGAACATAGGGCAGAAGATAAGTCTGGAGTTAAATATTTTTTTTTTTTACCAACAAGGAATAAATAGTGATGAGAAAACTGATATAATGGATGTGTAGATGTTGTGGAACAACAATTCCCAGCATGTTTGTCTCCTAAGCAGACACGAGTTGTAAGCTATTGTGCTTGAAGGAAAATCAATACACTAAATACATTACTTGACACATTGAAAACAAAGGCAAAAAAAAATTCCTCGGCACTTGTGTGATCGGAAAGGAACTGAACACCGCAAACCGGTGCTAAATATCCGGCCCGGGAGGCGTTCATTTTGCCATCACATTCTCTTTTTCCATCTTTAAGCTGTTACAGTGGAAAAAATAAAAATAAAAAATAGCTTTTTCTCAGATATTGCCACTGTTTAACTGGTTCAGCCGAGGACCTGATGCTCAATCATCATCTGCGATGAATTCCCATTTTTAATGAGCAGCCTGTCTTCTTGGGTCTCCGAAGACGAGGAGCACAAAGCAATCTCAGGTAATTTAAAGCCGGCGTCTGATGCCTCCCCTAACTACAGCCTTTTTTTGAGCTGAAATCTTCCTGTTAAGTCCATGAGGGACTGCTGGGCCATTTCAGTCAAACCCAATTTCACTTATTTATCACAAGCCCCTACTAAGAAGGATCTCCACAGTGAATTGCTTGTACATACTGTCTGTTCCAAGCTTTGAACTCCAGAAAGGATTTATAAAAGCCAATCTCAATAACATTAGAAATCCAAGTGCATTGCTTTTCCATTGATTGTGAGAAAATAAAAAAAGTTTGAAGTCTGATTTAATGACTAATCTCTTCCATTTGCTTGATGAGCACTGCAGATGCCTCAAAACAATCACCCATTCTATTAGACAAATGTCAGCGTGTTAGCGGCTGAACAAACGCACACTATTTATAAGGAAAAACGTTCAATTCCCCAGGATTTTTTTCACATTGCTGCTTTCTTGTGTTGATTTTCTTGTTTCTTTTTTTTATAAGCCATGTGTTAAAAAAGACATACTGTATTTATTAATAATGCCTGTGTAACAATGTTACTACCATAATGGAAACAGATTTCAAGGAGAAAATGTGCTAAACTGTTTTTCCACCACAATCATTTACTGCATAGGAAGTGCATATGACATAAATGTATGACTGATGGGAGACTAGGTAGTTCCAACCCCAAAGCCTGGCGGACGGGTGTATAAAGTTCCTGGTGGAAATGTGTTCCAGCTTCCTGGAGCAAAGGTTTAACAGGTTCCTGGAGGAAAGGTGTTCTAGGTTCCTGGTAGAAAGGTGTTCCAGATTCCTGGAGGAAAAGTGCACCGGGTTTCTGGTGGAAAGTTGTACCAGGTTCCTGGATGAAATGTGTATGAGGTTCCTGGTGGAAAGATGAATCAGGTTCCTGGTGGAAAGGTGCATTGTGTTCCTGGTGGAAAGGTGCAATAGGTTTCCATGTGGAAAGGTGTATCAGGTTCCTGATGGAAAGGTGGATCAAGTTCCTGATGGAAAGACGTAAGAGGTTCATAGTGGAAAGGTGCAAGAGGTTCCTGTTGGAAAGATGTTCCAGGGTGGAAAGGTGCACCAGGTTCCTGGTGGAAAGGGGCACCAGGTTCCTGGTGGAAAAATTCACCAGGTTCCTTGTGGAAAGGTGCACCAGGTTCCTGGTAGAAATGTGTCTCAGTTTCCTGGAGGAAAGGTGCACCAGGTTCCTTGTGGCTTAAAGGTGCTCCAGGTTCCTTGTGGAAAGGTGCACCAGGTTCCTGGAGGAAAGGTATATCAGGTTCCTGGTAGAAATGTGTCTCAGTTTTCTGAAGGAAAGGTGCACCAGGTTCCTTGTGGCTTAAAGGTGCTCCAGGTTCCTTGTGGAAAGATTCACCAGGTTCCTGGAGGAAAGGTGCACCTGTTCCTGGTAGAAATGTGTCTCAGTTTTCTGAAGGAAAGGTGCACCAGGTTCCTTGTGGCTTAAAGGTGCTCCAGGTTCCTTGTGGAAAGATTCACCAGGTTCCTGGAGGAAAGGTGCACCAGGTTCCTGGTAGAAATGTATCTCAGTTTTCTGAAGGAAAGGTGCACCAGGTTCCTTGTGGCTTAAAGGTGCACCAGGTTCCTTGTGGAAAGGTATATCAGGTTTCCTTATTATCTACTAGTATAAATAAACCTTAAAAATTGGACTGGATTAGTACATTTACATTTAGTACATTTGCTACACTGGTTTTTTTCTATGGTGCAATTGGTTAAAATAAAAATAAAATAAAAAAAATGATTATGGCATCAGTATAAAATACTTTGTGCGCATAGGGCCAACAATTGTAAAAATATGGTCACGTGAATCTACCTGTACTGTTATTATGTAGGTAAAATACTTACTGGTATAGCTGGTTTTACTCTAGGGGTATACATGATGTTTTATACATAGTGGATAATATCATAATATCATAATTATTGGATTCATTAGAATTTTCTTGGTTTACAATGTTAAAAAGGTAAAATAAGAATGATGTACATTTTACGCACTTCAGCCCTAACTTTAAAACTGGATGTCGCAAAGTAAAATAATTATTTCAAGGGAGGCAATTAGTGCTTGATCATTGAATTAATAAAGAATAATTAAATGAGATAGAAACCCTCACCACTCCTATTTGTCAGAGTACTTTCGAGTTCACTGGTATGACATTCTGTCTGCGCTCAGAGGCAGGATGCATTGTAAAACTTGGCAGGGCGAGCTTGGCATAACCACAGCACACGGGATGGTTGCTAAGAGTTCCTCAGCGCTCCATAGTCAATTAATGACTGATTAACTTTCTGTGTTTCTTATACTAAACCGCATAATGAAGAACACAACCACAACACATCTTGGCCTGCACCCCACTTTGCTCCTGTCAAATAGCGTACATCTTATTTGTGCGCTTTGGCCAAGAAATTGGTCAATGTTTCACAAAAACTGCTTCATCACTACTAGGGATTCACTTCTGACTTTCATTGCCACATGGAGTTGCTCGGCATTAATATGGATGGTGTGGTGGACAATGACAGAACACTAAATCACATGGCTACATCTTTATAGACGTTCTAAAGACATAGAGAATGATAGCTCATGAACATAATGATTCCTATCCTTAGCTGACCCTATACAGTACACGTAGCTGCCAATAGTACCAGAAAAGGCGCCACACCTAGCTTTTATAAGAGCAGTCTTAAAGGGAACCTGTCACCAGGTTTGTTGTATATGAGGTAAGGCCAGTACCTTTCAGCCTTGATATACAGCATTCTAATATGTTGTATATATGCCCCTTGCAAGACAAGAAAAAGACCTTTTTAGAATACTCACCTATGGGGTGGTCAGATCTGATGGGTGTCGTTGATCTTGTTCCGGCGCCTCCCTTCTTCTTTCCATGCTTTCCTCCTTCTGTGCTTTGTGTGGCTGGAGCGATCTACGTCATCCACACAGTATCCCCATCTTTGCGCTCCTTCACAGGGGTTCTTCTCTGGCCTGACCAGGGCAGAATAAAGTACTGAAGAGTGCATATGCCGGGGCACTTTGGTCATTTCCTGCACATGAGCACTGCAGTACTTTGCTCTAACCTCAACAGGCCAGAGAAGTAACCCTGCGCAGGAGCGCAATGCCGGGGAGCCTGTGTGGATGACATGGAGATGCGTCATCCACATGAAGCACAGAAGGAAGATGGCAAAGCAAGAAGAGAGGAGGCATCAGGCCAAGACCAGCGATGCCCATCGGACGCAACCGCCCCTCAGGTGAGTATAATAAAAGGTCTTTTTCTTGCATTGCAGGTCAGATTGGGGGCAGATATACAGCATATTAGAATTCTGTATATGAGGGCTGAAAGGTGGTGGCTGTATCTCATATTGGCCAAATCTGGTGACAATTTCTTTTTAATTCCATTTCAAAACCATAACCATGACATATAAAGCCATGCACAACCTGTCCCCTTCATACATCTGTGACCTCTTCTTCCGGTAATTACCTACACGCAACCTCCGATCCTCACAAGTCACAAGATCGCCTTATCTACTCCCTTCTTATCTCCTCTTCCCACAATCGCATACAAGCTTTCTCTCGCACATCCCCCCTACTCTCGAGCTCTCTACCACAACATATCAGACTCTCGCCTACCGTGGAAACCTTCAAAAAGAACCTAAAGACCCACCTCTTCCGACAAGCCTACAACCTGCAGTAACCACCGATTGACCAAGCCACTGCATGACTAGCTCTACCCTCGCCTACTGTATCCTCACCCATCCCTTGCAGATTGTGAGCCCTCACGGGCAGGTTCCTCTCTCCTCCTGTACCAGTCGTGACTTGTATCGTTTAAGATTACTGTACTTGTTTTTATGTATACCCCTCCTTACATGTAAAGCGCCATGGAATAAATTAAGCTATAATAATAATAATAAATAATAACACATAATGATCCTACTATATAAGGCATACTAAATATTCAGGTGTTTTACATGTCTAAAGGGCCTGTCACACTAAGAGATATCGCTAGCAATATCGCTATAACTAGTGACGTTATAGCGATATTGCTGTCTGTGATACTTACCTACGACCCGCTCCCCCGCTGGTTATCGCTGATCGCGCGAGAACGTCCAGGACTGTTTCTCGTCGTCAGCTTCCTGCGGCGCTTCCTGCTGTGATGATGAGCGACGCGTGGAGCCGGGCGGAGGACGTCAGAATCGCCTGGTGTGACAGGTAAGTAGCGACCCCCGTCGCCAGCGATGTCACTAGTGAGATCTGCCTGTGTGGCAGCTCACTAGCGACCACTTAGCGATGTACCAGTGATCCTGACCGCGTCATATCGCTGGTCGGGATCGCTGGTGCATCGCTAAGTGTGACAGTACCTTAAGGCCAGATTTACATTCCTAAAGTCTGCTGAAACCGTAACTGAAGCTTCAAGCTCCATGCTACTAGTGGAATGAGAAGAAGGCAGGATTTAAACTTAAAATAAATACATATTGTTCATCAAGCATTTAGAAATGATACAAACTGGGGTGATGAGCATCTCATGGCAACATCTGGCTACAACCATGCCGATCTCTCTCAAGGATGTTGCAGTAATAGCTGAAGTATAAGGGCAGCATGGTGGCTCAGTGGTTAACACTGTAGCGCTGGAGTCCTGGGTTCAAATCTCCCCGTGTTTGCGTGGGTTTCCTCTGGGTACTCCGGTTTCCTCCCACATTCCAAAGACATACTGATAGGGTACATAGATTGTGAGCCCCATCAGGGACAGCGAGGATAATGTGTGCAAACTGTAAAGCGCTGCGGAATATGTTAGCGCTATATAAAATAAAGATTATTATTATTATTTTTTTTTTTTTTTAAGCACTGACAAAGTAGGAACAGACTAATTTCTCGCTAATGAATCGCAGCTTAGTCTTTTTTTAGATTTCCATTCAAACTAAACAAAGGGTGTATTTAATTGTGGCCTGAAACTTTTCCAATTTTGATTTTTTTATGTCTTGCAAGTTATAATTTGTTGTTTTTGAGCCTTTTCCTTTTCAGAACCAACATACAAGTTCATAGAAACCCGAGCCGTTTCACCAAGAACTTCATTTCATGGGATATTTTACACTGTGTACGTAAGATTCAGGGGTGCGGCACTGAGCGGAGATGGAGACACAAGCACAGCGAAACCTTGGGATGTGATGTTCTGTATAATTGTGTTATAGGACTTGGCCCCTGTAATTCTGAACTCTGTCCACAGAAATCTGCCAATCTGTGCAATAAGCCAGGGAAGCACAGAACTAAATTATTATCAAATGCATATAAATACCAAATATTTGTAGATAATTTTAGAAAAAAGACATACATACTGACCAAATTTGCTGACTTCAATTTTCACATAAAAAGACTACAACTGTAGCCATCAAGAACCAACATTTACCCAAACAGCTGTATGTAGTAAGTGGTCATTCTGGGGCCTAAATAATTAAATGATCACTTTCAGTCACTTGATCTCATTTGCTAATGTGATAATTATACAATTTGCATTTCAATTTATTTAAAATACAGTATATGTTATTCTACCCTTCAAAAATGACTCCACAGTGCAGACACTGTCTCCCTTCTTGCAGTCCATTGTCGGTAGTCAAGGGTAATCTGTCTCTAGCAGAAGAGGCTTTGAGTCGAGTACAAGAAGTGGGAGTGGGTCTCTCTCTGCTCCTGCTCTCCTGATTGCAGAACTGCATATTGACCATATTGACATAGAAGAGAGGCACGCTTTTAATGTAGGAAAGACATTAGTGCAGTGCATTCTGGGAAGTGATGGAAAAGACATTCAAGCACCTATAATGCTGCCAGAATGCTGACGAGGAGGAACAGTCCACTGAAAGTGGAGTGTATGGCAAATTAAAAAGCATCAGAATTTAGATAGTTCTCGGGAAGAAGAGACTTGTATGTGCACAAAATGCAGTTTTAGATTTTTGTGGGAGATGAGGGCATGTATGCTTTAATATTCAGTGTGTTCACTGTAAAGCAAGATAGCTGGTGTACTCAATAATACACTGAATAGCAGCCTATTAATGATCAATTGATACAGCTCTCGCCCTGGTGTTAAAGGGCATGTCCAGAACTTACATACTTATGACTTCTCTATTGGATAGGATATCAATATGAGATCGGTGTAGATTGTAAGCTTGCGAGCATGGCCCTCACTCCTCCTGTATTTAAATGTCCAACTGTTTTACCTTGCATTGCATTTATTGTTTGTATATGTCACCACTTAAAGGGGTTCTCCGGTCAAAACCAATAAATCTGTAATCACTCTGTGTGACTGCAGACCTACGAATCCCCCCAGTGCACGCCCTGGTGCTACAGGGATTTGCCGCTTTCTGAGCAGGGACTGGAGGGTATGTACGAGCTATACATACTCCCGGCCAGTGGGCGCAGCCTTGCTCTGTACACTTGTATGGAAGCGAGGCCGCGCCCACTGACCAGGAGTATATATAACTCATACCTACCCCAGGATTCCAGGTCTGAAAGCAGCAAATTCTCGCAGCACACAGTACATGTTCTGGGAGGATTCATAAGTCTGCAGTCACACAGAGTGGCGGCAGATTTATCGGTTTTAACCGGACAACCGCTTAAACTAGTCTAGCAATTGCCTGAAATAAGCAAAGTACATGGTGGAACACAGAACAGCAGCCCTGTACATTGTTTAGTGGACACTGCAGTATATCTCTCATACAAGTGACTACAGTATAAGGTGCAGTACCTAGTGGTCACTAACCAGTGTACCAGGCTGCTGTGTCCCACCTCGTAAATTGCTTAAATCGAGGAACAGCCGGAACAGATAACAGATGTTCACAACTGATCAGTCGGGTTGCCAGACATTCCCAGGATATCAGTATGCAAGTCCCTTTAACTGCCCCTTATTAGGCTAGGTGCCCACAATCAGGAAATTGCAGCTTTTTGAATGCTGCTTATTTTTGCTGTTTCCAAAATGCTGCGTTTTAATCACAATCTAATTCACTGAACCATGCAGATTTACCGCATCTAGTGAATGGCTATGGGTGAAACTACGCATTGGAGATTAGTGTCTCTGCTGCAGATAACTGACATGCCGTGGCTCGTAAATTCGCACCGTGGCTGAGTTTACGCAGCGCTAAAGGAAGCACAGTGGGCACGGGATTTCTATAACTCCCATCCACTGTGCTTCTAATGTAGAACAGAGAATTTTGGATGCAGCGCTGGTGAGCTGCTTCCAAAATGCTGCTTTTCCTTATCTTACGTGCCAATGATCAGGATTGCTGCAGTTTTGCCGCTGCGTATTTACGCAGAGTTAAAACCGCAGAGGCCAGATGTTCCAGCATAGTGGATGAGATTTCTTGAAATCCCATGTCAACTATGCGTGCATGTGCGCCTGCAGATCACTCGCGGAGACTGACATGCGGCGCGTCTCTCCCGGCCGCAGCATGTCAATGTTTCTTGTGGAGACGCGAGTCTCCGCAACAGAAGTTCAATCAATAGAATGTACTGAATGCGGAAAACCGCACAGTTCAGTGAACACATGCGGAATCACCTGTGTTCATACAGATAGGAATAGTCTTCTGGTGTACGACAGTAATCACCCAAGACGGATGGTGGAGTCACTTCCATGGAGCCAGATGTAGCGTGTACGGAGGATTGTGAAGGAGGATGACAAATTAGATTTAAGATTGGATCAGATGTGTACAAAATTTGTTAATAGGGGCTATCCGATGGATAGGGTTAAGGCTCAAAATATATCGGTGGAGGATTCTAGCCGTAAACAAACTAAAGGGTCTACGAGACGTGTTCCTTTTGTCTCAACATTTTGCCCGGTCAGTGGCAGGATTGGAGGCATCTTGAACAAACATTGGAGCCTTCTACAGAAGGGTCTGCCACATATATCAGAATTTGTGGATAGGCCATTGCTTTCATATAGACGTGGATACAATCTTAAAGATAGATTGGCAAGGTCAGATATTGGTTCATCTAAAGTCTGTACACAAAGGACGCTATGTCCTCCCAAAATGGGCAATTTCCCATGTTTGGGATGTGCCTGTTGTGGCAACATGCTAAAGGGGGATAGTTTTAATCACCCTCGAACCGGGAAAAAATTTTTGATAAAGGAAAGGTATACGTGCTCGAGTTTTGTGATTTATTTGATTTTGTGCCCGTGTGGGCTTATGTATATAGGAGAGACCACCATGGAGATTAGGGCTCGAATTAGTAAGCATAAGAGTAGAATTAGGACTAAACTTGTGGAGTTGCTGATTCCGAAGCATTTTTTGGAGTGTAGACACTCAGTGAATCAGTTACGATTTAGAGTAATAGATGGAGTTCCTGTATTGAGATGTGGGGGTGATAGGGTAAAGATGTTGAAAAAGAAGGAGTTGAGATGGATATCGATTCTGGATACATTGCAACCAAGGGGTTTGAACTTGGATTATAATTTACATACTTGTGTTACCTAATCCTTTGTCCTGTGTCATTATCCTTTGATGTTGGGGAATATTTGTATATGTGGCTTTTTATGGTCTCTTTTTTTTAAAAAAAACTTCCCGTGCCCTCTCTTCCCCTTTTTCTATTCTTTTTCTTTTTTCTCATTATAAATTTATCCCCGTTTGGATTGTGCTCCTTCTGTAATCTGCAATATATGTGACCAAAACATTTTTTGGGGGGATTTTACAAAATATTATTAAATTTACTATGGATGTGGTTACTTGATTTGTAATGCCTTATATATTGCTTTATATTATTGATATATAGGATATCTTTGGCCCATTTGTGTGGACTCATTTTTTCAAGTGCGGTATTGCACTGTTTTTTGATCATCTGCGCAGGCGCGAGCTTGTGAGGGGGCGTCTTGTGTGACTGCGTCCTCCGGGTCGCTGCGCGTGCACGGTCCCCCCCTGATGGGCGGTTCGTGTGGCTGCGTCTCATACATGGCACTGCGCAAGCACTGTGCTTTGTGTCGGACGCGTCACGTCACCGGGCCTGTTGGAGTGGGCGGCGCGTGCGCCGTGGCCTGGTGGTACGTGTCACTGGGTTGCGCCTCTGATACAGCTTGGCTCCTGCTGATGATGTCATGGAGGGGAGAGGGAATTCTGCCTATACAGCGATGTGTGAGTCCTCATATAACTGGCTTTTGGGGTTGGCGCCATTACTATGGGAATAGGGATTGGTGGATTATACATGGATATGTATCATTGTTGGTGATTGGTATGTTATTTCCATGGATACTTTAGATGCATGACGATCATTGGTGGGTTCACTCGGGGACTGTTGTTTATGTATGAAATGTTTTTGTAATATTTCTAATATGATTATGATAATTATCGATATTAATCATACAAACAGTTATGTTAAACATATATGTATCTGATGGATGTATTTGTATGTATTTTATGTATGATTTTATGTGATGGGTGTTACCTGAATGGTGATTGGCTGCGCCACACCATAAAAGGCCACCATCTGTGCTATTATGGTATACTTGAAAAAGGCCACAATATGGCCGAAACGTTGTATTTTACACTGGCAGAATAAATCTTTGATACGATTTTCACCTGGATTGGATGCTGTTCCTCTTTCTTTTCTTGAAATCCCATGTCTACTATGTGTGCATGTGCGCCTGCAGATCACTCTCAGAGACTGACATGCGGCGCGTCTCTCCCGGCCGCAGCATGTTAATGTCTCTTGTGGAGATGCGAATCTCCGCAACAGAAGTTCAATCAATAGAATGTACTGAATGCGGAAAACCGCACAGTTCAGTGAACACATGCGGAATCACCTGTGTTCAATAAACGCAGCGTTTTGGATGCAGTGAAAATACGCTGCGTCCGTAACGCTGCTACTTCCGGAAAGTGGGCACGTAGCCTTAGATGTTTTTTCACAGTCATACAATCGGCTTCTCACATGCACCACATTCTAATTTGGAATAATGTAGTGGGAAAGATGAAACCAGAGTTCCTCAGGAAATGATGTGGACGTCAGCAGATACAGTGTAATCAGGCCGACAGCAACTTCCTCTCCGAAACACACTTCCTCCAAGGAATACTATGAGATACACAGATGCACCAAACTGAAAGACAGCCAAATCAGTGCACATGATGTGATTAGTCTATAGTTTTGTTTAATGAAATATTGACTAATAAGTTAGCCAGATAATGATGGGTTTATAATTCTTTGTTACAAATAATGTAGCAGTTTATCACGCTTTACACTTTCTTGGAACATTAAATGCCCTTAAAATTATGTTAAAGGCAGTCAGTCAGTCCAATCTGACAGTAAAAACTAAGCCTTTTAGGAGGCTATGAAATTCTCACCTTAAAGTCCTTAAAATCCTCAGCAGTTTTGGCGGATACGAGTTACGGCCACTGCCTTTCAGGGCTTATCTACAGAATTCTATAATGCTGTATATAAGCCCCCGATCCAACCTGCAAGAGAAGAAAAATAAGTTTCATTATACTCACCTGCGGGGCGGTCCGGTCTGATGGGTGTCACAGGTCCTGGTCTGGCAACTCCCATCTTCTTGCAATGCCGCCCTCCTGCTTGCTTCATGGTTCCAGCTCAGACGTACTGATCTGCCCTGTTGAGGGTAGAGCAAAGCACTGCAGTGCGCAGGCGCTGGGCCTCTCTGACATTTCCCGGCACCTGCGCACTGCCGTAATTCGCTCTACAGTTCAACTACCTTTTCCATTAAGGTACCGTCACATTTAGCGATGCACCAGCGATCCCGACAATGATACGACCCGGTCAGGATCGCTGGTGCATCGCTAAATGGTTGCTAGTGAGCTGCCAAACAGGCAGATCTCACCAGCAACATAGCAGCGGTCAGCGGTCGTTACTTACCTGTCAGACACGGAGATGAAGACGTCCTCCCGCCTGCGTCCACACGTCGCTCGTCGGCGCCAGGACGTTCTCGCGCGATCAGTGATAACCAGTGGGGAAGCCGGTCGGAGGTATCACACATAGCGGTATCACTAGCAATACTGCTGCTGCGTCACAAAATCGGTGATGCTTTAGCGATATCGCTAGCGATCTCGCTTAGTGTGACGGGGCCTTTAGATTCGTTGACAATTTTTTTGTTTTCCCCATGACTCACAATCCAGAAATGTCAGTGGCTGGATGAAAGATTACGAGAGTCTGCCTGGATCCCAGAAACTCACTCAGCTTTTATGCACACATAATGATTACAAGAAAACAGGTCACAGATGAGGATGTTACCTTTAGTGGGCAGTCAAACCCATTTGTGACAACTTCTGTGCATGTTATCAGGCCAAAATCACCAGGGTATGTAAACTTTTGATCAAGGTCATTTGGATGTTTTGGGTTGTCATTATGATTTAAAAAGAGAAAACACAGTAGTTTGACAATAAATGGCTTCACCCAACCACTAACCATGAGTGGAGAAAAAGTTTTGGTGTTATCATTCATATTCTCTGAAAAATGGCCAAGAAAGCAAAAATTCTGCAGCGGTATGTAAACTTTTGAGCCCAACTGTAATTATTGTGGCTATGCTTTTTGCCTTTTCTCTATGCACAAATGTCAGATAAGAACACTATAGAAAGTAACAGTGGGCTATGTTCCCATAATAAGTATTCTGTGTGCATTTACTGCTACATAATTTCATGAGCAAAACAAACGCAGCATACAGTTCCAGAAAAGTGTATGGGATTTAAAGAAAAATCCTGCCCACTTGAGTGACTGCGGAAACTGACTGACGGAGGGATTCTGAAATCCACAGGGTGTTAATTGTGCTATAGGCTTAAATGAAATGTGGAAAATTCCTGGATAAAAAATGCACATATTTTTATTTATGTTCAGTGATGACAATGCAGTAAAAAATGCACATAATCCGCACACGACTTTATCAATAACGTTTTATCAAAGCTATGCTAATGAGCAAACAGGAAGTTTGCAATACAACGTAGCTTTATTTAAAATATCACATACCAAAAAGAGATAAAATCCGCAGCTGAAAAATGCAAGTAAAAAACTCTAAGGCCGAGGTCACACTAGCGAGGAATACGGACGAGTGAGAGGCGCTAAAAGCACGCATTACACACGGACAAATGATTCTCTATGGGTTTGCTCCCAACAGCCGTATATTTCTCATCCGTATTCTACGCTCCGTGCCAATCGCAGCATGCTGCGATTGTCAGCGTACTACGCCCATAATACGCCAATGCAAGTCTATGGGTGCGCAAAAAATACGGATTCCACACGGACCACACGTGTGACTTGCGAGAAATACGCAGGTCTTTTGGCTGGTGACAGGAAATGCCCCAATCCATCATCAGGAAGCCTAGACATGCAAATGAGCTCAAAAAGAGCTCCAGACATCCAGGAAGTCAGCCTCCACGGAGTACAGCAGCAGCATGGCGCCATATTTCCTTAATGTGGAGATGCTTATAGTATTAGTGCAGGAGCGGCCAGAGCTTTGGGACCAAAGGGATGCCAATTATGCCAACCGGGCGAGAAAGGAGGCGTCATGGAGGCGCATATGTCACCAGATGTTCCATGACTTTGGTGATCGGCCACGTGAGGAGCAGCAGAAACTGAGTAAGTACAAGGCCCAAAAATGATGTAAATTACCTCACAAACAAAAATGATTACAGATTCTGCCCCCCTCCCCTTCCTGTCCTTCTCCTTTTTGCCTCATGAGGAGGGTAGATTTTGATGTGACACATAGTTTCATACTGCCATAATTTTGCCCAGGCCACAAGCTCCTCTTCCTCTTAGCCAACCAAGTTATTAAGTGTAGTTACTTGATACATAAACTATTCTGAGCCTGTGTATCTGGCCTGGATGGGCCAATTAGATATGCGAGCCTGGCTAGAAAGCACACCCCAGAAAGCTGCATGCCTAGACTACTGGTAGCAAATGGGACCCATCAAATATGTGAAATTGAGAATATTTCCTGTCACATTGCAGTGGAAGATGTGATGAAACGCTGGCAAAGCATCCGGGACCAATACCGCCGGGAACGTCAGCAGCGGTCAAGGAGTGGGGATGCGGGCTACGTGAAACGCAAATATGTGTATTATGACCGCCTCTCCTTCCTCGCCCCAATTCTGGATCTGAGACCGTAAGTACATACCTCACAACACATTACACCGATACTTTACAGGGCCAAAAATATTTTTGCCTCTGTTGTATTTCATAACAGAACTCAATCCAACCTTACGGATCGAGGAACGGGCTCAGAGACAGAGCCCATAATTGATCCTGTAGGGGATGAGTTGGCTGGCCCATCTTCTCCCCCTACAAGAAGCATGGGTGAAGATGAGTCATCACAGGAGAACCCATTGGCTGCCCAACAAACTACCCCACCAGGACCGTCTGCTGCTGCCCCATCACCCATCCTGGAGGAGCAGGGCAACTTGAGCAGCAGCCCAACTGGCCAGATCCGGGGCTCCCCAAAGGCTGCTGTTACATCCCGGCGAGGCCGAAGAAAGCGCAAGGTCGCTGTTCAAGAGAGCAGGACCAATGTGGACACAGGGGTCCTAAATTATTTATCTCGAGTCACTACAGGTGATGGGGAGGAGGCCTACTCACGTAGCCTGGCCCTTTATCTCCATGCCCTTTCCCGTGAGGTCAGGCTCCGTATTCGGGGATGTTTTCAGATCCTGCTTGATGCAAGCACCCCCCCCAATAACCAATATGAGCTTTTCGAATATCTGGAGAGGTGGCAGCTTTCCCCCCCCCAGAAATCTAATGCACATGAGACCACTCACACAGATGCTTGGTCAAGCAGGGTCTGAACATCCTCATATACGTGGGCCTACACCTCATCCCCTTCCTCCCCCTACCCAACCTTCCCAACAGCAGCAACAGATTTCTAGATTTCTGGCTCTAGCCAACCCCACCAATATGGCCACTTTTTCCCACCCAGTGTTGGAGGCTGGTCCCAACCTGGTTGGGGATGACATGGCTATATTAGTGGGTATGAGACACGGGCCTACCCGCCCCAACAAGATGCCCCTCAGGAGTATTACTATGGCCACTACCCCCAACAAGCACAGGAGGAAGGTCAGTACCAACACCATGGGCAACAGTATGAACCCACACAGGGCGATGTTGCTCAAAGTAGTCAGCAGCAACCACAGGCTGCTCCTACGCCTTCTCCTTCCCCAACATTTCACATTTTATAAGTGGCTAAAAACATGGAAATTGTAAACCCATACTGTACATGAGTGTTCTTAAGCGGTCTGATGGGAGGAGATTTCCAGTGTGTTTGAACTGGTGCTCAAAATCCCAATCCAAAGTAAAAAAGAGGTTTTCTCCATCATCAAAATGAGCGAAAACAGATAATACTAACATTTCTTATGACGGTTTTCAAATCATATGATTAAGACACCACGACAGGCAAGGCTACCTTATGCGTTTCTGAGACATATTACATGTCTGTAAAAAAGGCAATATTTCACGGCGCTATACTGGCAAAGTCAAAGGATCAAAATAGACTACTCACTTGATAATGCCTAGAAAAGGCGTGCTGCTCATATTCACTTAGTAAAATTTAGGCCAGCTAACTATATTCCAAAATCAAGGCAAACAGCCTCAAGAACATCACGCTCTCTCTATGTATTATCAAGTCAGTCTTCTAATTTGATCCTTTGACTTTCCCAGTATAGTGCGGTGAAATATTGTGTTTATTACAGACATGTAATATGTGTCAGAAACGCGTAAGGTAGCCTTGCCTGTCATGGTGGCTTATTAATATGATTTGAAAACCTTCATAATAAATGTTAGTATTATCTTTTGTAGCTCATTTTGATGATGGATAACTCCTTTTTTTTTTACTTTGGATTACAAATGTGTAATGTTGCAATGTTGTTATTGCACTGTATGTTGTTGGATATGTTTGTAATTTTGTTTTAACAACAATGCTGAAATATGCCAAAAGCCCAATTTGGGCCATTGCCCAAGTTTTTCATAGGGCAAGAATATGTTTGCCTTACAAACTAAAAAAAAGACCACAAAAAAGGCAAAAGTAAAAATTTGGCAACTACACTTTATGTCTCTGTCTTAATTGTCCAAACCCCTATCAAAATACGCTTACCAAATCAATTCAACAGTCATAGATTCAGAAGGGGTAGAAATATATTTATTTTGACACACATCAAACCAACATTGCCAACATAGATACAGCATGCTCTTGCCAAGAAGGTTCCCCCTGAGGTGCCATAAAGTAATTAGTGAAAATATCATTCACTTTGAGGCCAGAGATCGGTCTACGTTGATGGTTGATAGGTGGTCTCACCCTACGCACATTGTCCGGCCTACGCACAACACCAGCAGAGGAGTAACAATCATGTATCCTGGTGAAGTTATGAAGAACCACACAGGCTTCACTACTTCATTAACATTTTGTTCACTCAGCTGAATGGCAGACTGGAGTACCCGCCATTTGGCGCAAAGAATGCCAAAGGAACACTCCACCAGTCGCCGAGCACGTGATAGGCGCAAGTTAAATATCCTGCGCCTGTGGTGAAGGTTGCGCCGGGGATATGGCCTCATGACATTGCGTGTTAACTGAAAGGCCTCATCTGCCACAATGACATAAGGGACACATTCTTGAGTGAAGCCTGGTAGCTGGCGTGGTGGTGGTAGATCCAACTGGTTGGTGCGTAGCCGCCGAGCCATAATGGAAGTATTGAACTGGTTGGTGCGTAGCCGCCGAGCCATAATGGAAGTATTGAAGTCTCTAGAGTCTCCCGTCCTTCCATAGGCCCCAATGTCAACAATTATAAACTTGGATTGAGGGTCGGCCACAGCCAACAATACAACAGAAAAGTATTGTTTAGAATTGAAGAATTGGGAGCCAGAGTTCGGCGGCTTACGCACCCGGATATGTTTGCCATCAAGGGCCCCAATACAATTTGGAAACTGGCATTCTTCCTCAAAGTCCCTTGATATCCTCAACCAGTCTTCCATCCTGGGCTCGGGCATGACGACTTGATATAGTCTTGTCCATATTTCATTACATGTTGACCTGACTATGCCAGATATGGTTGATCTTCCAATCAGAAACTCATGGTGGAGGGCAGCATAAGACAGGCCAGTGGCCAGGAAGCTGAAGAACAACAGAAAAGGATGATTGTCGAAAGCACACATTTACAAAACAAACAGGTCCATACATACCAAACTTGTTAAGATTTCAGAGCAAATAACACACACATCTTGCTTTGCACAATGAGTAAGTGATATTCAGTACATATTCCACATAACATTCGGGTCTGTAAGTTGAAACATATGTGGACTAAGATGAGGGCCTAAAACTTACTACAAGAAGGCAAAAATTCAAACTTTGCCCAACACATTATGAACCTAGAGAATATGGTTGTGTAGTACATACCGTATTGTGAGTAGAAGTCGCTCCTCTGCAGATATAGCTTTGCGCATCCTTGTGTCCTGAAAGGTTATCCCAGGGCGCACTGTCTCCAAGAGTCGATCAAATGTTGCAAGGCTCATGCGACAGTATTGGTAGAATTTGACAGGATGCTCCCGCAGAGAAGAATGGAGGCGGTGAAAATTAACTCTTGTGAGTCGTTGCCTCAAAAGTGGATGTACCCAAATGCGTCTCCTCCTCCGCGGATCCACTATCAATGGGTATGGTTGGCCAAAGCGGCGTGACAAAAGCCAGATGAAGAGAACCTGCTCAGTTGTGTTGAAAGTCAGACTGTTTGCCATGTTGCACATACAACACCAACACACCTAGTGAAGGCAAGGTGACAAATGGACAGAATGGAGGCTGCCACCTGTTCCTGAGCCAATAAATAGAGTGCAGGCTAATGATTTAAATAGTTTGCAGGCCTCAAAACCATTAAATGTCCATTTTGCAAGGCTGCGAGAACATCTCAGCATACGGATTGCATACGGATGCCATACGGATTACATACGGATGCTCACATGCGCAAAATACGCGACCGCACCTTGCTTACGGATGACCTACGGAGCACTATTTAGAGGTCATTCATCCATATTACGCCTGTAAACTACGGACCATAGGGAGTTTCATTTTTGTTCGCCTGAAAATTTGGAGCAATATTTGCAACATTTCTGTGGAACTTCAACTTTTTTGAGCTAAAAAAGTTGCGAAAGTTGCGAAAGTTGCGAATCAGATTAGCAAACATAGGCCGGGGTCACACTAGCAACTGCAACGCGAGAAACTCGTACTTTAATATCTGGCACTGCCGCCGGCACTCGAGACCGGAGCGTTCAGCTGCATAGAAATACATGCAGCCGCACACTCGGGTTCCGAGTGCTGGCGGCAGTGCCAGGTACTGAGGCGAGAGACTCGCGCTAGTTTCTCGCATTGGAGTTGCAAGGGTGACCCTGGCCTAAGGGTAAGTTCCCAGGATGAATTTTTGGTGAGATTTTGACTCTGTGTATTTTGCAAAAAATGCAGTATCTTACAGATTCAGCAAAGTGGAAAAAAAAATGCACCAAATTAAAAAAAAAAAAAAGCAGGTTATCCAATTTAGCGAATACGTGCAACAAAGCTGTAGAAAATCTGCAACATCGGAAACTCACCAAATACTCATTGTGGAAATCTGGCCTTCAGTGTATGCAGCACCAACACTAAGTGTCTGTATGAGATCCTAACAAGACTCAACAAGGTTAATGAGAAATCCGGAGCTTATTGACAGCTATCACTCTGAAGGGCTGACAGGCTATTATCACAAGACAAACACCTTGTTCGTGTCTCGTTGGCGCAGTCTGCCGTCCTGCATCTCCTGGAATGTACAGAAAATGACAGAACTGTGTTGTCTATTCTCCACTTTTTCTAAATTGCCATAAAACATTCCTGCCCCTGATCTAGCAAAGTGCACTTAATGTTGTCGAGGACCTGAAACAAGTGGCGACAATAACTTTTTCAGAGAAGACATATTTTTTTTCTGCCGGGATGATTTTTCTCGCTAACATGCCAAACATAAAGGTAGTTAAATACAATTTAATTCACTCTGGAGTGCAGTTAAATAGATATGACTGATGGCAGCTTGTCTGGGGCCTTTCCATTTGTTAAATTATGATGGATGAGTGATGTACGTTGCAGAATTTCAATGCGCGCTCTCTGTCGCTCATTCTCTCTGTTTTCATAAAGAACTTGCAATCAACAATTGTTCTAAATCTATCTCCATCAGAACAATGTGACACTCTGCAATTATGATAAAGAAGGAGAATGCCTAAAATGTTGGCGAATAGGTCCCTGGATAATATGTGCAATGTGAAGAGCATTCAAAGTGTCACACTGGTGTGACTGCTTCAACAAATTCTCAACACTTTCGGCTTTCAATTAAGTAGTTTGCCATGTTCTCGGAATAAATGTTTCGCATTGAAACATCATGACTCACATTGATGTAAAAGACAGTTAGGAGCAGAAGAATAATTAGTTATGATTCCTTCTCTCTTCATAGGAAATCCTGAAAATTGAAAGAACGGAAATCAGAAGACATTGTAGCGTCTGCAAACTCTTAGAGACAGGAGAGGAGAGTCCTGGAATACTAAGTCAATTTTGTCTTGTTCTTTTCTTCAGACGAAAGCATATGACAGGGATCAAATGAGAAACTGCAGGAGGCATAATATTTGTAAAGAGCCACTTTCCTCTATTTCCCTGTAATTACAGCAGGAACTACACTTACAAGATAAAGTGGAGGTAGCAATGTGGAGATGGAGCTGGAGCTTCGCCACAGTCATCTGCTCATGTCCGATCTTCTATTCTGTAGTAAATATCGGGAATCTTGTGCATTTCACGCTCTTATACAGTTCTGCATATACAGGTGTGACAGGTGTTAACTAGTGATGAGCGAGTATACTCGTTACTCGGGTGTCCTCCGAGTATTTTGGTATGCTCGGAGATTTAGTTTTCGTCGTCTCATCTGCATGATTTGCGGCTGCTAGACAGCCTGAATACATGTGTGGAATACCTGTTTGTTAGGGAATTCCCTCATGTATTCAGCCTGTCTACAAGTCACAAATCATGCAGAAAAGGCAACGAAAACTAAATCTCCGAGCACACCAAAATACTCGGAGGACACCCGAGCAACGAGTATACTCGCTCATCACTAGTGTTAACCAAACCTGCCTGGCATTAATCGAAAGTGACAACACAGTATACATAGCATGGCCGCTCATAGACTTTACATTGGCGTGGTACCTAATGCAACGTTTGTATAAACACTTCTGCGCCAAATGGAAGAATTCATTCGGCGACTGCCACGCCTTTAATTCATTTAGCATGATACGATCACTCATCTTTTCTGCTTCATATAGGATAACCCCATAAGGCTGCGTTCACAATTATGCCTTTTCCGCTGCGTCGCATTTTTTTTTTAAATTACAAAAAAAATACATTAAATGGTTTTTCAATGTTCTGTTAACAACATCTGTATTTTAAGACATGTTGATTTTTTACTTAGCTACTGCATGGGATTTTCCATTTTAGTAATCACGTGCCAGCTAGTCAGGTACCTAAAATAGCAGTTAGGTAATCTGACAGTGCAGACACATGCTATACACAAAATATATACTGTACAATACTTCCAGGACAATTATATGTAAATTGTATATAGATTATCATTTACATTATCTAAGCATGTACTAAAGGGAATCCGTCACCATGTCTTTGCCACCTAATCAAAGAGCAGCAAAATGTAGAGACAGAGCCACTGATTCCAGCTATGTGTCACTTATTGGGCTGCTTGCTGCAGTTATCATAAAATCACTATTCCATCATTAATAATAAACCTGCTGCTGTAGTCAAGCATATTCATGAGTTCTGTATAACCGCACCCCCACCACTGATTGGCAGCTTTCTGTACACTGGACATGGACAGAACACTGCCAATCAGTGGTGCAGTAGTGTGGGAGGGGATATACAGAGATCAGCAATCAAAGAATTGGTAAATCTTCAGCAGATAAAACAGTGATTGTATGAAAATGACAGCAAGCAGATGAGTAAGTGACACATTACTGGAATCAGGGTCTCTAACCCTATATGATGCTGCTCTCACATAGGATAGCAAAAACCTGGTGACAGATACCCTTTATAGGGACCACTACTCGGACAACCCCTTATCAATCACATTAGCCTCATGTAAAATGATAACAACCACTCACCTCCGCTGTAAGCACCTTTTTAGCTATGTCGGAACCTACTCTCCCGAGGCTCTTGAGATATTGTTATATCACACGAGCCCTGCAGTCAGCGGCCACTTCACTCTCACCTCCTTTGAATGTAAGGCCAGTTTCACACGTCAGTGTTTCCGGTACGTGTGGTGAGTTTTCTCACGTACCAGAGACACTGACACACGTAGACCCATTTAAATGAATGAATGGGTCTATGTACATGTCAGCATGTTTTCACGGACCGTGTGTCTGTGTGCAAAACACGCTGCCATGTCCGTTTTAACCCGGACACACGGGCCGCAAAACATGCCACGCACGTGCACACGGAAAACAGTTCACACATGTGCTGAACGCGGCTGTCATCCATTCTCCCTGCTTTGCCGGCGAGCAGAAGAGAAGGAATCAATGAATGAAAAACTGACCTGCTGTGACCTCTGGACCGTGGAAGAATGCAAGTGATGAGGTCACAGCAGTTCAAGTTCTGACACAGTGACCTCATCACTTGCATTCTCCGACGGTCCTGAGCTCACAGCAGGTCAGTTTTTCATTCATTCTCCTCTGCTATTCGGCAGAGCAGGGAGAATGGATGACAGCCAGCTTCAGCACCAGCTGCCGGGGACAGCGGTTTACAGTAGTGCTACTTCTCCAGCGGCTGTCCGTGTGGTCCTGATGTGGCACACGGGTGGCACACGTGGATGGTAGGCGAGTGGTTGTTCATTTTTATTTTGAGTGTTTTTTTTTTTGTTGTGTGTTATGTTTTGGCTTATTTTATCATGGCATAGCCTGAATATAAGGCCAGAATGAGACGTGAACAGGGTATACAGTGCCTTGCGAAATTATTCAGCCCCCTGGAACTTTTCAACCTTTTCCCACATATCATGCTTCAAACATAAAGATACCAAATGTAAATTTTTGGTGAAGAATCAACAACAAGTGGAACACAATTGTGAAGTTGAACGAAGTTTATTGGTTATTTTAAATTTTTGTGGAAAGTCAAAAATTGAAAAGTGGGGTGTGCAATATTATTCAGTCCCTTTAACGTAATACTTTGCTGCGCCACCTTTTGCTGCGATTACAGCTGCAAGTCGCTTGGGGTATGTCTCTATCGGTTTTGTACATCGAGAGACTGAAATTTTTGCCCATTCTTCCTTGGAAAACAACTCAAACTCAGTGAAGTTTGATGGAGATCGTTTGTGAACAGCAGCTTTCAGCTCTTTCCACAGATTCTCGATTGGATTCAGGTCTGGACTTTGACTTGGCCATTATAACTCCTGGATACATTTATTTGTGAACCATTCCATTGTAGATTTTGCTTTATGTTTGAGATCATTGTCTTGTTGGAAGACAAATCTCTGTCCCAGTCTCAGGTCTTTTGCAGACTCCAACAGCTTTTCTTCTAGAATGGTCCTGTATTTGGCTCCATTCATCTTCCCATCAATTTTAACCATCTTCCCTGTCCCTGCTGAAGAAAAGCATCCCCAAACCATGATGCTGCCACCACCATGTTTGACAGTGGGGACTGTGTGTTCAGGGTGATGAGCTGTGTTGCCTTTATTCCAAACATATCGTTTGGCATTGTTGCCAAAAAGTTTAATTTTGGTTTCATCTGACCAGAGCACCTTCTTCCACATGTTTGGTGTGTCTCCCAGGTGGCTTCTTGCAAAATTTAAACAACACTTTTTTTGGATATCTTTGAGAAATGGCTTTCTTCTTGCCACTCTTCCATAAAGGCCAGATTTGTGCAGTGTACGACTGATTGTTGTCCTATGGACAAACAGTCCCACCTCAGCCGTAGATCTCTGCAGTTCATCCAGAGTGATCATGGGCCGCTTGGCTGCATCTCTGATCAGTCTTCTCCTTGTTTGGGATGACAGTATAGAGGGACGGCCAGGTCTGGGTAGATTTGCAGTGGTATGATACTCCTTCCATTTCAATATGATCGCTTGCACAGTACTCCTTGGGATGTTTAAAGTTTTGGAAATCATTTTGTATCCAAATCCGACTTTAAACTTCTCAACAACAGTATCACAGACCTGTCACGGTCCTGTTAAGGTCGGTGTGCAGCCACCGCTGAGCACGGACTCACCCACACTGCAGAGGGACCCGGGGTCAGACACGGCCGGATAGTTCAAGCAAACAGGACCTGGAGAAGCTAAAGTCAGTGAGCAGTGAAGGACCTATGGTCATGTGACCACAAGGGGGCGGGGCTTAGCGTCCTGCTATCAGAGATAGGCAGAACACTAATACAGGAATTCTCAAAGTCAGACAAACCGGGTCATACACAGAGATAACAGTAAAGTACCAGGGATGAGACAGAATGGAGAGTCGGGGCCAAGCAGAGATCAAAACCAAACAGACATAGAAGGTACCAAGCAGAATCCAACAAGCAGCATCCAGAGAACAGACCGAGTCATACACAGAGTATCAGATAAACACGAACACAGCACAAACACACTCAGGGGTCACCACACTATGCCAAGGACGAAAGTATAACTGACGGGGATGGGAGCGTCCTGAGGCTATAAGAAACTATCCCAGAGCCAGGGAGAGGCCACAATCATAAGCCCCACGTGTGCAGGTAAGCCTGCACTGGGATCACAACCTTTAACCCCAGAAATGCCAGTCATCAGCACTGGTTCCAGACATTAACCCCACGTGTGCGAGTCAAACCCGCACTGAGATCATGACAAGACCTGCCTGTTGTGTTCCTTGGGCTTCATGATGCTCTCTGTGCATCAAAGAGAACCCTGAGACTGTCATAGAGCAGGTGCATTTATACGGAGACTTGATTACACACAGGTGGATTATATTTATCATCATTAGTCATTTAGGACAACATTGGGTCATTTAGAGATCCGCAATGAACTTCTGGAGTGAGTCTGCTGGACTGAAAGTAAAGGGGTGGAATAATATTGCACGCCCCACTTTTCAGTTTTTGAATTTCCACAAAAATGTAAAATAACCAATAAATTTCGTTCAAATTCACAATTATGTTCCACTTGTTGTTGATTCTTCACCAAAAAAGTACATTTGGTATCTACACTCACTGGCCACTTTATTAGGTACACCTGTCCAACTGTGTGTTAAGACTTAATTTCTAATCAGCCAATCACATGGCGGCAACTCAGTGCATTTAGGCATGTAGACATGGTCAAGACAATCTCCTGCAGTTCAAACCGAGCATCAGTATGGGGAAGAAAGGTGATTTGAGTGCCTTTGAACGTGGCATGATTGTTGGTGCCAGAAGGGCTGGTCTGAGAATTTCAGAAACTGCTGATCTACTGGGATTTTCACGCACAACCATCTCTAGGGTTTACAGAGAATGGTCCGAAAAAGAAAAAAAATCCAGTGAGCGGCAGTTCTGTGGCCGGAAATGCCATGTTGATGCCAGAGGTCAGAGGAGAATGGGCAGACTGGTTCGAGCTGATAGAAAGGCAACAGTGACTCAAATTGCCACCCGTTACAACCAAGGTAGGCAGAAGAGCATCTCTGAACGCACAGTGCGTCGAACTTTGAGGCAGATGGGCTACAGCAGCAGAAGACCACACTGGGTACCACTCCTCTCAGCTAAGAACAGGAAACTGAGGCTACAATTTGCACAAGCTCATCGAAATTGGACAGTAGAAGATTGGAAAAACGTTGCCTGGTCTGATGAGTCTCGATTTCTGCTGTGACATTCGGATGGTAGGGTCAGAATTTGGCGTAAACAACATGAAAGCATGGATCCATCCTGCCTTGTATCAACGGTTCAGGCTGGTGGTGGTGGTGTCATGGTGTGGGGAATTTTTTCTGGGCACTCTTTGGGCCCCTTGGTACCAATTGAGCATCGTTGCAACGCCACAGCCTACCTGAGTATTGTTGCTGACCATGTCCATCCCTTTATGACCACAATGTACCCAACATCTGATGGCTACTTTCAGCAGGATAATGCGCCATGTCATAAAGCTCGAATCATCTCAGATTGGTTTCTTGAACATGACAATGAGTTTACTGTACTCAAATGGCCTCCTCAGTCACCAGATCTCAATCCAATAGAGCATCTTTGGGATGTGGTGGAACGGGAGATTCGCATCAGGGATGTGCAGCCGACAAATCTGCGCCAACTGTGTGATGCCATCATGTCAATATGGTCCAAAATCTCTGAGGAATGCTTCCAGCACCTTGTTGAATCTCTGCCACGAAGAATTGAGGCAGTTCTGAAGGCAAAAGGGGGTCCAACCCCTTACTAGCATGGTGTACCTAATAAAGTGGCCAGTGAGTGTATATGTTTGAAGTATGATATGTGGGAAAAGGTTGAAAAGTTCCAGGGGGCCAAATACTTTTGCAAGGCACTGTAATAAGGCAATAATGAACCAAGTGCTAAGAAAGCTGGAATATCAGGTGGGCCGGTATTAGTGGCAAGGGTTTACTGGTGATATATTTTCAGCTTGTTGTTAAGGGGTACATTGATGCTTGTTGGTGTCCTGCTGCCTGTATGCCTTCTCTTCAGCTCCTCACCACATCTCACTTGTACTTTACAATTTCAGCCTTTTCCTGCTTCCTGTCTATCATCCGTCCTCTTCCTCTTCCCGCCTGAATCGCTGTACTCCATGTCCTTCTCCTACATTCCCTGCTCTGGACAGCTGGCATTGCATGGGCCACCAGTGGAGCACTAACCTAGAGGATCATCTAGTTGACTGCTTTAGGAACTGCTACAATCGGTAACGTTGTTAACCCCTACTTCTAACAAATCATCTGCTCATATAAATGTATGGAAAGTTGGAATGTACAAATATAATAATATACTCAAATTACGTATTTCCTTTGTACACTAATTTCATTACTTAGCCACATAAATTCTGCAGCAAAGCTAAGGAATCCTTTGTAGTATTGAAGAGGTTACATTTATTCTCAACTGAACGTATTATGTTAATTCAAAGAAATTAGATTCTTTACAAGAATAATGTGTGAATTAATATGAATTATTGTATAGCTGTATGGAAAAAAGAAGAAATTATTTGAAAACCTAATGTTATGTCACTGACTGCTAAAAATCCCTTCCCCACACCTGAGGACATAGTATCACTGACATCCCATGGGGGAAATGAAGTGAGAGCTGTAAATCTGGGTAATAAAGAGAAATGTGACATCAACGTCTTCATTAATATTTATAAGGTAAGAATGAATACTGCCTTCATTAAATAGGATGTATCTACACACAAACAAAAACCTTTCCACGAAAGAATTAAGAGATGTATAAATACAGGATAAATCTGAGTTTAAAACCATAAGGAAAACCTGTCAGTAGGAGGCAAGCATTCAGGAGTCAGGAAAAATTGACAAATCACACCAAATGGATCTGGCACACGGTATAATAAATCCGGTGCTACTCGCTCAGCATGTCACCATGTGTTTCTCCTATGAAATCTCATGGATGAGCTTCAAATACACCAGTAGTTTGCATAAAAACATTTAGGCCCCATTCACATTTTCGCATATGGGGTTTGTTTGTTTTTTTGTAGATATCACACGTATCCGTCATAGTCAATGTGTCTTTTCACAAGTCTAATTTTCTTGCCCATCACCCATCTGCAAAAAAAATGGAGATCAAACTCACCGACTGAAATGGAGCATATAGAAAAATAAATAACAGCATATGGATGCCACCCATTTTACAACTGGACACTGTCCATTTTTCACTGACAGGAGAAGTTTTCGAAACCACCATCAGCTTTCTTTGTTCATATGAGAAAAACGGATAACACATCCATAATGAAAGTGGACACCTGGACCAAAAGCTGTTGAAAACTGCATCCAGCATTTTGCTGAAAAATGGCCTTTTGGTTCTGATGTGTGAATTTGGCCAAACTTTCACATTTAACAAGCGTGTACTGTGGAAGAATTCATGCAGTGAGAGATTGTGCCCTATACTGAGGTGCTCCATACATTTTAATATTAAGGTAAACACTTGGGGCCTAAGTTATCAAAGTGTTTGTCATGATCCAGTCCGGGTTTTGAGTCCTGTCTGCCCTTTCCCGGGCTGATCACGTCAAGGGTTAACTTTGACTGGACCCATTTTGGGTTCAGGTTTGCTATTTCTTCCTGCTGCGTCCTGCAGGATATGTCAGATATATTTTCTGCCTACGGCGTGAGTATCTGACTCTCGTAGTACCCTGATTTGTCCTGCTGCGCTTTCTGACCTTGCTCTTGTCTGTTCCTCCCTCTCTGCCCGTCCCGTCTTAGTGTTTCCTGATTGCTTTTGGATTTCCCGGTGTTTGACTCGGCTTTGACTCTGACTTGATGTTGCCTCTGGTCCATGGTACTTCTGACTTTTGTCTGGTATTGACCCTTTGGCTCTCCATTGACTCTGTGCTTGTTTTTCCCCTTTTTACCGTATGACTGTCTAGGTTTTGACTCGGCTTGTTTGACTATTCTGCTGCCACCTGGTGGTGGCCTCGCTGCAGCACTGCAGGTCTGCTCTTGCAGACTTGTTACTATCCTTCCACTCTATTGCCATCTAGTGGGGGTTGCAGTTACCTGCATAGCTGCAGCGTGACAGTGTTCATGCCAGAATTCTATACTAAAGCACCTTGAAATTTTGCAACTTTTAGAGGAGTTGGGACAGTACAAGGCATGGTGAAGCTCACTTGGCAAGTTTTTCAAAATCTAATCCACTTTGGTGGCATACATTTCGACTGAATGTACATTATGGTGGAGGAGCACGGCAGTTGTAAAATGTAAAAACAAAAAAAACACAAAAATTGAGCTTGGTTTGAGTTGGTACACATGCAGCATATAAATGCATGTTCAAATGGCCAAAAAGCATACAAAACCTACAAAAGACAAAATAAAAAAACCCTGCTGTAATTAACCCCTTTCTGACATCAGACGTACCATCCCGTCCATGGCACCCGGGCCCCTATGCCCATGGACGGGATAGTACGTCTAGCGCGATCAGCGGCGCCCACGTGGTGAGCACCGCTGATCGCGGCCGGGTGTCAACTGATTATCACAGCTGACACCCGGCACAATGTGTCAGGGGCGGTCACGGACCGCTCCCGACACGTTAACCCCTTGCACACTGCGATCAAACATGATCGCGGTGTACCGGGGGTTAAAGGGAAGCATCGGCAGGGAGGGGGCTCCCTCCGTGCTTCCCTGAGCCCCCCACAGCAGCGCAATGTGCAGCGCTGTTGCGGGGGGCTCCTTCCCTGCAGGCCCTCGAATCCAAGATGGTGACGGGGGCCTTCGGGGGCCTGCAGGGAGCTGACTTCCTCAGTGCCTGCAAAGCGCAGGCATGAGGAAGTCTGCAGCAGTGCCTGTGACAGATCGCTGATCTGTCACAGTGATCTCTGATGTGACAGATCAGCGATCTGTCACAGGACAGTGATGTCTCACCTGGGACTATGTAATAAAGTTAAAAAAACAAAAAGGTGTTAAAATAATTAAAAAAAAAAAAAAATCGCCAAATAAAGTAGAAAAAAAAAAAATATTACCCCAATAAATCCATTTTTTGGAAATAAAAAAAAAATAATAAAAGTACACATATTAGGCATCAACGCGTCCGTAACGACCTGCCCTATAAAACTGTCCCATTAGTTAACCCCTTTAGCGAACCCCTTAAAAAATAAAAATAAAAAACGAAGCAAAAAATAATGATTTATTATCATACCGCCAAACAAAAAGTGCAATAACGCGCGATCAAAAAGACGCATATAAATATCCATGGTACCGCTGAAAATGTCATCTTGTCCCGCAAAAAACGAGCTGCCATACAGCATCATCAGCGAAAAAATAAAAAAGCTATAGCTCGCAGAATAAAGTGATGCAAAAATAATTATTTTTTATATAAAATAGTTTCCATTGCACAAAACATAGAAAAACGACCTAAATGAGGTATCGCTGTAACCGTACTGACCCGAAGAATAAAATCGCTTTACCAATTTTACCGCACGCAGAACGGTGTAAACGCACCCCCCAAAAGAAATTCATGAAACGCTGGTTTTTGTTCATTCTGCGTCCCAAAAATCGGAATAAAAAGCGATCAAAAAATGTCACGTGCACGAAAATGGTACCAATAAAAACGTCAACTCGTCCCGCAAAAAATTAGACCCCACATGACTCAGTGGGTCAAAATAAGAAAAAATTATAGCTCTCAATATGTGGTGATACAAAAACTATTTTTACAATAAAAAGCGTCTTTTAGCGTATGACAGCTGCCAAACATAAAAACCCGCTATAAATAGTAAATCAAACCCCCGTTATCACCCCCTTAGTTAGGGAAAAATAATAAAATTAAAAGAAAATGTATTTATTTCCATTTTCCTATTAGGGTTAGGGCTAGGGTTAGGGCCAGGGCTAGGGTTAGGGCTGACATTAGGGTTAGGGGTGTGTTGGGGTTAGGGTTGGAGTTAGAATTGGGGGTTTCCACTGTTTGGGCACATCAGGTGCTCTACAAATGCAACATGGCGTCTGATCTCAATTCCAGCCAATTCTGCGTTGAAAAAGTCAAATGGTGCTCCTTCCCTTCCAAGCTCTGCCATGCACCCAAACAGTGGTTTCCCCCACATATAGGGTATCAGCCTACTCAGGACAAATTGCAAAACAACTTTTGGGGTCCAATTTCTCCTGTTACCCTTAGGAAAATAAAAAAATGGGGGCAAAAATATCATTTTTGTGGAAAAAAATGATTTTTTATTTTCACGCCTGGGCGTTTTAAACTTCTGTGAAGCACTAGGGGGTTCAAAGTGCTCACCACACATCTAGATAAGTTCCATGGGGGGGTCTAGTGTCCAAAATGGGGACACTTGTGGGGAGTTTCAATAGTTTAGGTACATCAGGGGCTCTCCAAATGCACATGACACCCGCAGACCATTCCATCAAAGTCTGCATTCCAAAACGTCACTACTTCCCTTCCGAGCCCCGAAGTGTGTCCATACAGTAGTTTTCTCCCACATATCGGGTGTCAGCGTACTCAGGACAAATTGGACAACAACTTTTGGGGTTCAATTTCTCCTGTTACCCTTGGGAAAATAAAAAAATTGGGGACTAATTGATCATGTTTGTGGGAAAAATACAATTTTTTTTATTTTCATGCCCGGGCATTATAAACTTCTGTGAAGCCCTTGGGGGTTCAAAGTGCTCACCACACATCTAGATAAGTTCCGTGGGGGGTCTAGTGTCCAAAATGGGGTCATTTGTGGGGAGTTTCAATAGTTTAGGTACATCAGGGGCTCTCCAAACGCACATGACACCCGCAGACCATTCCATCAAAGTCTGCATTCCAAAACGTCACTACTTCCCTTCCGTGCCACGACGTGTGCCCATTCAATAGTTTTCTCCCACATATGGGGTATCAGTGTACTCAGGACAAATTGGACAACAACTTTTGGGGTCCAATTTCTCCTGTTACCCTTGGGAAAATAAAAAAATTGGGGACTAATTGATCATGTTTGTGGAAAAAATACGATTTTTTTATTTTCATGCCTGGGCATTATAAACTTCTGTGAAGCCCTTGGGGGTTCAAAGTGCTCACCACACATCTAGATAAGTTCCTTAGGGGGTCTAGTTTCCAAAATGGGGTCATTTGTGGGGGGTTTCCACTGATTAGGCACATTAGGGGCTCTCCAAAGGCAACATGACACCCGCAGACCATTCCATCAAAGTCTGCATTCCAAAACGTCACTACTTCCCTTCCAAGCCCCGACATGTGCCCATACAGTAGTTTTCTCCCACATATGGGGTATCAGGGTACTCAGGACAAATTGGACAACAACTTTTGGGGTCCAATTTCTCCTGGTACCCTTGGGAAAATAAAAAAAATTGGTGACTAAAAGATCATGTTTGTGGAAAAAATACGAATTTTTTATTTTCACGCCCGGGCGTTATAAACTTCTGTGAAGCCCTTGGGGGTTCAAAGTGCTCACCACACATCTAGATAAGTTCCTTGGGGGGTCTAGTTTCCAAAATGGTGTCATTTGTGGGGGGTTTCCACTGTTTTGGTACATCAGGAGTTTTCCAATCGCGACATGGTGTCCGATCTCAATTCCAGCCAAAAATGTTAAATGGCGCTGCTTCCCTTCCGAGCTCTGCCATGCGTACAAATAGTGGTTTACCCCCACATGTGGGGTATCAGCGTACTCAGGACAAATTGCACAATAACTTTTAGGGTCCTGTTACCCTTGGGAAAATAAAAATTGGGGGTGAAAAGATCATTTTTGTGGAAAAAATATGATTTTTTAATTGTACCGCTGTACGTTATAAACTTCTGTGAAGCCCTTGTGGATTCAAAGTTCTCACCACATATCTAGATAAGTTCCTTGGGGGGGTCTAGTTTCCAAAATGGGGTCACTTGTGGGGGGTTTCCACTATATAGGTACATCAGGGGCTTTCCAAATGTGACATGGCGTCCGATCTGAATTCCAGCCAATTTTGCATTGAAAAAGTCAAACGGCGCTCCTTCCCTTCTGAGCTCTGCCATGCGCCGAAACAGTGGTTCCCCCCACATATCAGGTATCAGCGTACTCAGGACAAATTGCACAATAACTTTTGCTGTCCAATTTCTCCTGTTACCCTTGGTAAAATAAAAAAAAAATTGAACCTGAAGTATTTTTTTTGTGAAAAAAAGTTAGATGTTCATTTTTTTTTAAATATTCAAAAAATTCCTGTGACGCACCTAAAGGGTTAATAAACTTCTTGAATGTGGTTTTGGGCACCTTAAGGGTTGCAGTTTTTAGAATGGTGTCACTTTTGGGTATTTTCTATCATATAGACCCCTCAAAGTGGCTTCAAATGTGATGTGGTCCGTAAAAATAAAATGGTGTTGCAAAAATGAGAAATCGCTGGTCAAATTTTAACCCTTATAACTTCCTAACAAAAAAAAATTTTGGTTCCAAAATTGTGCTGATGTAAAGTAAACATGTGGGAAATGTTACTTATCAAGTTTTTTGTGTGCCGTATCTCTGTGATTTAAGGGCATAAAGATTCAAAGTTGGAAAATTGCGAAATTTTCAAAATTTTCGCCAAATTTCCATTTTTTTCACAAATAAACGCAAGTTATTTGAATAAAATTTTACCACTATCATGAAGTACAATATGTCACAAGAAAACAATGTCAGAATCACCGGGATCCATGGAAGCGTTCCAAAGTTATGACCTCATAAAGGGACAATGATCAGAATTGTTAAAATTGGCCCGGTCATGAACGTGCAAACCACCCTTGGGGGTGAAGGCGTTAAATAAGTAAAAAGCAAAAGTGCATTTAAATCATACAGAGTTCTTAGTAATACTGTATTTGATCAAACATAGCATAAAAGCCGTCCCGCCGTCCCACCATCGACAAGGTGACTCTGTGGTCGGGGCGGTCCTACACTGTCTAATATTAAAAACCTTATCGTGTCAAAGTTGACGTCTGTGTGAATAAGGGCAGACAAGGACACGGTCCCAACCACTGGACACTAGTCAGGAGAAGCCTTTAAATACAATTTACAGCTCAGGAGAGGGAGGCCACACCCCAGCTTGCACAGAATGTAAAAATACAAAGAAAAAACACAAAAATTGAGCTTGGTTTGAGTTGGTACACATGCAGCGTATAAATGCATGTTAACATGGCCAAAAAGCATACAAAACCTACAAAAGACAAAATGAAAAAAAAACCAATTGTAAAATGTGCCTAATTCATTAAGTAGCATGTGCCTCTTAAAGGAAACTTGTCAGCAGGACTTCAGAAATCTCACACACACAGCTTGTTTTTTTTTGTCCTCGGTATTTTGTGCAAAACCTTGGTTTTGGCAGAATGCAGCATGTCACTTCCTACAGCTTTTTTCACCCAGGTGGTTAAAAAAAGCAAAAACGCAGGTATCAGTTATGCATTTTTTTGTGCCAAAACCAAATTTTTTTGCAATGTGTGAACATAGCCTTAAGGCACACACATCAGCGACCGGGCCCCCTGCCGGGTATCGCTGAACGTGCAGCATCATCCTGGGCCATTTTTTCATCGCTGCGTGTGGCAGCAGGAGTCAACGATCAGCGCTCTAAGCAGGCGCTGGGAGCTGGTATCTAAGGTAAATATTGGGTTACTAAGCGGCGCGCGTCACTTAGTTACCCGATGTGTACCTTAGAAACCTGCGTGCTTGCAGCTCCCGGCGCGAGCACGCAGGTTTCTAAGGTACACATCGGGTAACTAAGTGACGCGTGACGCTTAGTAACCCAATATTTACCTTAGATACCAGCATCGTCGTCGCTGGTGCTGATCGCTGGTGAAGCTGCCTGTTTGGCAGCTCACCAGCGATCATGTAGCGATGCACCAGCGATCCTGAGAAAGTCGTATCGTTGTCGGGATCGATGGGGCATCTTTAAGTGTAACAGTACCCTAAGGCTGGACAACCCCTTTTGGTGATTTGGGTGCATCTCACTTTAGCACTTTCTACATTAAGACTGATGAGCAAAAAGCCATTCTTAATTAATAAGATATTTAGTTCTTTCTGTCCAAAAACTCCAGATCACAACTTCCTACCTTTTATTTTTTTGTTTGCCTAGTATCTGCATATTGACCAGCAAATAATCTTAGTGGGTGTACAGGAGGTTTCCCCAGAACATCAGATAACAGGTGCAAACAAAACTTGTGAGATTATGTTTTACACCTTCAGATATATCAGCTTTCTTAGCAGAGCTGCCACAAAGCAGTGCAAAGAAAGCATTCATAGGAAGGAAAAAACATTTACTGTATTGAATAAAAACAGAAGGATAATTAGTAATGCTCAAGGCTTAGTTTTTGCAAGTCTCAAAATATGTAGCGTGGTTCTGTTTACCTTCCATACATAACTGTTCTCAACTGTGTGTAATAATCTGATAAACTGTGATCTGCACTATGCAATTACACTCACTTAACAGCTGTTAAGCAGCATAATTGCCTGCTGTTAAACTCATGTAGAATTGATTGAAATCTTAATTGCATTATCGTTCCTCATTATGACCACCACCACCCACAACCGCCAGGGATGCACTATGCATGAGGGACTACACTACAGTGAAAAAGTTGACAAGAGGCGCTTCTTGATACAAACTTTGTAGATATATAATTCTGTCATATTCTAATTTGTTTCATCGACTAAGAAGCCAGAATGCAAAAGAAAATTAAAAAAAAAACAGAGATCATCGTAAAAGAATATCCTGGGGCTTTAGAAGTGCGCTCATGCTTTATATTCAACATGTAAGATAGCATACTATTATCCCAGCCATTTGCATCTGTAATATGCACAGGGGTCGCCGTAATCTCCCCAAATGCAACCGAACGTAAAGGTAACAGAGAAACCAAACAGATGGATACGTGCATCAGCATAGTTCTTATTTTTCATGTTTCAGTGGCATTTTTTTTATTTTAGATATTATCTTTTGGAAGCTCTATGTAGATCTCTGTAGGGTAAAAATGGCAAGAAAAGACACCATAAAGATTTTTCAATTTGTTGCTTTTTCAAAGTAAAATTTAAAAGGTTAATTTCAACCTTAAACGTTATCACCTATCCAAATTCTAGATGATAACTTGCGTATCAGTGGGGATCTGACTCCTGAGACTTCCCAATCCTGATAACAAGCTCCGGGAGGTAACCATGCGTGTGCGCCATCGGTCCATTCATTCTCTATAGAATTGATGGAGATACCCGAGGACAGTTGTGAGCTTTTCCTGGAGTTCGGCTCATATTCATTTGTGCTGTTACTGAGGTCAATGGGAATTCATTTCTATTTAGTGATTCCTTTTAGTGGCGGCAGAAAGACATAATTTTATTTGAACACTAAAACCACTTTACATATTCGATATTTGCTGATGATTACTGTCACGGCACCGCCAGACTCAGGGCCTGCTGTCCCGGCCTCGGCCAGTAGGAGGCGCCGGACTATCACATCACCGTCAGACTCAGGGCCTGCTGTCCCGGCCTCGACCACTAGGAGGCGCCGGACTGTCCTATCACCGTCTGACCCGTGGCCTGCAGTCCCGGCCTTGGTCTCTGGGAGGCGTTGTGCTTCAACCCCGAGTGATGGCGGCAATAGTCATGAGGCTCCTGCGCAGGCGTCCGCTGGACGCAGGCTTCGCTCCTCGGTCAGTCATGAAGGGGCTGGTGCATTACCATCCAGCCTGGTCCTGGGGGCGGTCCGGATGACATCATCAGCCCACGGGCCTGTGAGGGATGACCTGATCCCTCAAATACCTTGGGACTTCTCTTGCAGGCCGCCGGATATATTCTTGGTTCCCCTGCGTGAATTACTGTTGACTGACTCTGACTTTTGCCTGGACTTCTGACCCTTCCTCTGCCTAACGATTCGGTACCTCTGCGTCTCTCCTGGTTTATGACACTGACTTCGGCCTGGATTCTGACTCTGCTTCTGCCTAACGATTCTGTACCTCTGCGACTCTCCTGGTTTATGACTCTGGCTTCGACCTGGTATCTGTCTTTGCTGCTGTCTACTGTTGTTAGACCATCTCTGCTTGACTGGTTTAGTCTCGGATATCATTACCTTTGTGACCTGTGTTGGAACACCTGTCTGGCGACCGTCCTGCTCTGGTCATTGCTCCTATTCAGACAGCACCTCCTGGACTCTGCTATAAATTCAGATCCCTGTATAGGGGTAAAGGGTATCAGTGTTTCTCGGGGTGTTGTCTGGCTGCAGCCCAGACCGCAGGCAGACATCACATTATATCCGGCCCAAAAAATAAAACGGCTTTTTGTGTCTATACTTAACACATATAAAAGCAGTTTTCCTCACCTTTTTTTTTTCCTTCCTCCTGACTGAGCTGATTCTGGGCCCAAACACCTGTTACATTGCACAGCCTGGAAGGTCACTCTCAGGCTCAAGCATGCTGCAGCCTGGAAGCTTCAAGGAAAATGCTGGCAGTTGGAAATCCACATTCCTGGATCATCACCCCCTGAACAGCTCTGGGGGTCAGGTATTGCCCGCAAATGCGGCCAAACTATTGTTACCAGTTTCCCTTTCTTTTGCTAAGAAACGTCTGTGTGTGAAGGCTTTTGTGGATTGTGGTGCTGCTGGCAACTTTATGGATTTTTTATTTGCTAAGAGCCTTGGTGTACCTCTGTCAAGGCTTAAAGCGCCTATTCAGACTACTACGATTAATGGTACATCTATATTCCAAGGAGGCGTGGAATTCGTTACTGCCAAAATTTCTATGTCAGTGGGGACATTACATAACGAACAAATGTCATTTTTTGTTATATACAATTTATCAGATCCAGTTGTGTTAGGCATGACATGGTTGCACCAGCATAATCCGGTTATTGACTGGCGCATAGGTGACGTTGTGCGCTGGAGTCCATGGTGTCAGAGTAACTGTATGTCTTTTTCAGTAAACCAGATTAAAATTAAAACACCTTCTATTCCCTATGCGTTTAGGGATTATGAAGATGTTTTCTCTATAGTGGAGTCGCAGAAACTACCTCCTCACAGAGAATACGATTGTCCTATTGAATTGGTCCCTGGTGCCCGTCTCCCTAAGGGGAGAATATTCAACCTCTCTGGTCCTGAGCGTGTAGCCATGAAGGAATACATAGCAGACAGCCTTCGAAAAGGCTTCATTAGACCTTCCACCTCACCTGTAGGAGCTGGGTTTTTCTTTGTAGAGAAAAAAAGATGGTGGACTCAGACCATGCATTGACTACCGTGAGCTGAACGCCATAACCGTAAAAAATCAATACCCGCTGCCACTCATTCCTGATCTGTTTAATCAGTTATTGGGAGCTCGCTGGTTTACTAAGCTTGACCTCCGGGGGGCATATAACCTGGTCCGCATAAGAGATGGGGACGAATGGAAAACGGCCTTTAATACACCCCTTGGCCATTTTGAGTACCTGGTAATGCCCTTCGGACTCAGTAACGCTCCTGCAGTATTTCAGCACTTCGTCAATGATATTTTCAGAGATATTTGTGGGGTGTATGTCGTCGTATATCTGGACGATATTTTGATTTATTCTGCTGACCCTGTGACACATGCTCAACACGTCCGTTCAGTACTGCAAAGACTGCGCGAAAACTCTTTGTTCGTGAAATTTGAAAAATGTGTTTTTTTTGCCAAAGAGGTGCAGTTCTTAGGATACATGGTCTCAGGCAAGGGGTTCCGCATGGATCCCGCCAAGATTCAGCCCATTAAGGATTGGGTACAACCCAAATCGCTGAAAGCACTACAGCGATTTTTGGGATTTGCGAATTATTATCGCAAATTCATTAGGGGATTCTCAGAGATTGCCAAGCCACTCACGGACCTTACCCGGAAAGGGGCGGACGTGACTAATTGGAATCCTGAGGCAACCCGGGCTTTTTCTACACTAAAAGAGTGCTTTGTGGCCAACCCGGTGTTGATTCAACCAAACTTGGTCCACCCGTTTATTGTGGAAGTAGATGCCTCCGAAGTCGGAGTGGGAGCAGTGCTCTCACAAGGCACTGCATCCCTCACTCAGCTTCGTCCATGTGCCTTTTTCTCCCGCAAATTCTCTGCCACGGAGAGAAACTATGACATCGGCAACCGAGAATTATTGGCAATCAAGTGGGCCTTCGAGGAATGGCGCCACTTCCTCGAAGGCGCCAAACACAAAGTTACTGTTATTACCGATCACAAAAACCTAACCTACCTAGAGTCGGCTAAAAGACTAAACCCTAGGCAGGCCAGGTGGGCCTTGTTTTTCTCCAGGTTCGATTTTTTAATCACCTTTCGCCCCGGAACCAAAAATGTGAGGGCAGATGCCCTCTCCCGCAGCTTTTGTCACACACACACCGAGGACTATGAACCAGCTCCCATATTGGCTAATGGCATTGTCGTGTCGGCAGTATCTCTGGACCTTCTGGAGGAGATCCGTAGGTCATCAGAACAAGCTCCTGACACTACGCCCCCCAAAAAATTATTCGTTCCAGCTACCTTTTGCTTACGAGTGTTAAAAGAATCTCCCAAGGCCACCCTGGTGTCAATAATATCACTAGGCTGGTAACCAGGAACTTTTGGTGGCCAACGGTGGCCAAGGACTGTAAGGAGTACGTCTCAGCATGTGAAGTCTGTGCCCGCGCCAAGTCCCCCCCATAACCGTCCTGCCGGCTGGCTTCAGTCTTTGCCCACCCCTGAAAGTCCATGGACCCACATCTCCATGGACTTCATTACAGACCTGCCACCCTCCGAGGGGAAAACTTGTATTTGGGTGGTGGTGGACAGGTTCAGTAAACAGTCTCACTTTGTTCCCCTGTCCGGCTTACCCAACTCTGAAACCTTAAGTAAGTTGTTTGTTCTTCACGTTGTACGTTTGCACGGCGTTCCGGCAAATATCGTATCCGACAGGGGTACCCAGTTCGTCTCGAAGTTCTGGAGGGCGTTCTGTAGACGTATTGGTGTTGAGTTGTCCTTTTCCTCGGCATACCATCCCGAGACGAATGGTCAAACTGAGCGTGCCAACCAAACGCTGGAGCAATACCTCCGCTGCTATGTCTCAGCACATCAGTCAGATTGGGTGGAACATTTGCCATTGGCAGAGTTCGCTCTCAATAATAGATACCAAGACTCCATCAAGACCACCCCCTTCTTCTGTAACCTTGGACTACATCCGCGCTTTGGATCATTTTCGGCCAAGATGTCGGAAATCCCAGGGGTCGAGCAAAATATACATCGTCTGAAGACTATTTGGTCCGAAGTAAACGCTAATTTAAAAGGGGCTCAAATTAGACAGACTTCGGCGGCTAATAGACGACGATCCCAGGGGCCGCACCTGGGAGTTGGTGACAAGGTTTGGCTCTCTACAAGAAACATCAAACTTAAGGTACCGTCGGCCAAACTGGGTCCCAGGTTCATCGGCCCATATGAAATATTAGAGGTAATTAACCCGGTAGCGTTTCGGTTAAAGCTCCCGCAGTCTTTTAAAATTCCTAACGTTTTTCATAAATCCCTCCTCAAGGTATACCGCTCCCCAATTCGTCCCGTCCAGTCCCCTCCTCCTCCAGTTTTGGTCAAGGGCGCCTTGGAGTACGAGGTCCAGGGCATATTTGATTCCCATCTAGTGAGAAACTCGGTCCAATATTTGGTGCATTGGAAGGGCTACGGCCCAGAGGAGAGGTCCTGGGTCCCCGCTAGTGACATTCGTGCAAAGCGGTTGATTAGGAGGTTTCACCTCCTCCACCCTGACAAACCGGGTTTTGAGGGTCCGGAGGCCCCTCTTAGAAGGGGGGGTACTGTCACGGCACCGCCAGACTCAGGGCCTGCTGTCCCGGCCTCGGCCAGTAGGAGGCGCCGGACTATCACATCACCGTCAGACTCAGGGCCTGCTGTCCCGGCCTCGACCACTAGGAGGCGCCGGACTGTCCTATCACCGTCTGACCCGTGGCCTGCAGTCCCGGCCTTGGTCTCTGGGAGGCGTTGTGCTTCAACCCCGAGTGATGGCGGCAATAGTCATGAGGCTCCTGCGCAGGCGTCCGCTGGACGCAGGCTTCACTCCTCGGTCAGTCATGAAGGGGCTGGTGCATTACCATCCAGCCTGGTCCTGGGGGCGGTCTGGATGACATCATCAGCCCACGGGCCTGTGAGGGATGACCTGATCCCTCAAATACCTTGGGACTGCTCTTGCAGGCCGCCGGATATATTCTTGGTTCCCCTGCGTGTTACTGTGAATTACTGTTGACTGACTCTGACTTTTGCCTGGACTTCTGACCCTTACTCTGCCTAACGATTTGGTACCTCTGCGTCTCTCCTGGTTTATGACACTGACTTCGGCCTGGATTCTGACTCTGCTTCTGTCTAACGATTCGGTACCTCTGCGACTCTCCTGGTTTATGACTCTGGCTTCGACCTGGTATCTGTCTTTGCTGCTGTCTACTGTTGTTAGACCATCTCTGCCTGACTGGTTTAGTCTCGGATATCATTACCTTTGTGACCTGTGTTGGAATACCTTTCTGGCGACCGTCCTGCTCTGGTCATTGCTCCTATTCAGACAGCACCTCCTGGACTCTGCTATAAATCCAGATCCCTGTATAGGGGTAAAGGGTATCAGTGTTTCTCGGGGTGTTGTCTGGCTGCAGCCCAGACCGCAGGCAGACGTCACAATTACATGCAAAAGTTGGTGCAAATATGACTAAGCGCCCAGTTGTGAGTGATATGTATAAAATGATATTCCTTTTTCCAGAATATTTTTTAACCATAAATATTTTCGTGTTAGTGTATACTGTGTCCTTTTTAAAATGATATATACCTTTTGCAAAGCGATCATGATAGAAATATAGCTTTGAAATATATTTTCATATTGTAAATTGCTTTGCTGTGCTTTGAATGTAGTCAGCAATGTAGGAATAGGATGTTATCATTCTGACTGTCATGGTCATGGCCAGGGACATTACTCTCCTGTTACTATGTTTCTCTTTTTTATATTTGTATCAGCACATTCATTAAACTTCTGCACTTATACATATGGTATGAATAAGTAGAGAAATTGTGTTGATTTAACCCAATCAGCCATAACATTAAAATTAATTTGTCAAGAGAAAATCAACTTTGAATCTTTATGTAAATGAATCAGGAAGTGCACTGGGGCAGGGCCAATTCCCAGGTAGTGCTCCTGTTCTCATTCTTGACCGCTAAGCTCAATCTCCAAGTTCTTTACTGACATCTGTTCAATGCTGCTTGTACCAGTGAGTTAGGTGCAATTTGTACTTGTGCCTAAAGTTTGCAACTTTTGGAGATCTCATGCCATTTTCTTCCAGCTAGACAAGATGGGGAAGCTGGGGTGGGATGAGAGCGTGGCAACTGCTGTTTGTCAAATTCCTCATAATAAGCGGCGGTGTTTGCTACGCCATAAACCTTATTCCAGAGAAGGCTAGAATAAAATTTGAGGCAAGACAGGGTGGACAGCAGTGCGAGAAGTCTCTTTTTAATTCAGCATCCCTGGTATGTCCAGTGTTAAATTAGAAAGACAGGGTGAACAGCAGTGTGAGCAGCCTTTTCTTACTTCAACACCCCTAGTATCTCCAATATTTGATCAGACAGACAGGGTGGACAGCAGAATCGGCAGCTTTTTCTTTCATCAGCATCCCTGCTCCCTTCAGTTGTAGATCAGATAGACAGGGTGGACAGTAATGTGAGCAGCCTCTTCTTACATCAACACCCCTAGTATCTCCAATATTTGATCAGATAGACAGGGTGGACAGCAGAATCGGCAGCTTTTTCTTTCAGCAGCATCTCTGCTACCTTCAGTTGTAGATCAGATAGGGTGGACAGTAGTGTGAGCAGTCTCTTTTTACTTCAGCACCCCTGATATCTCCAGTACTAGATCAGATAAATAGGGTGGACAGAAAAGTGAGCAGCCTCTTTTTACTTCAGCATCCCTGGTATCTCTGGTATTAGATCAAATAGACAGGATGGACAGTGGTGTGAGCAGCCTTTTCTTACCTCAACACCCCTAGTATCTCCAATATTTGATCAGACAGACAGGGTGGACAGCAGAATCGGCAGCTTTTTCTTTCATCAGCATCCCTGCTCCCTTCAGTTGTAGATCAGATAGACAGGGTGGACAGTAATGTGAGCAGCCTCTTCTTACATCAACACCCCTAGTATCTCCAATATTTGATCAGATAGACAGGGTGGACAGCAGAATCAGCAGATTTTTCTTTCATCAGCATCCCTACTACCTTCAGTTGTAGATCAGATAGACAGGGTGGACAGTAGTGTGAGCAGCCTCTTCTTACGTCAACACCCCTAGTATCTCCAATATTTGATCAGATAGACAGGGTGGACAGCAGAATCGGCAGCTTTTTCTTTCAGCAGCATCTCTGCTACCTTCAGTTGTAGATCAGATAGGGTGGACAGTAGTGTGAGCAGCCTCTTTTTTACCTCAGCACCCCTGATATCTCCAGTACTAGATCAGATAAATAGGGTGGACAGAAATGTGAGCAGCCTCTTTTTACTTCAGCATCCCTGGTATCTCTGGTATTAGATCAGATAGACAGGATGGACAGTGGTGTGAGCAGGCTCTTCTTACCTCAGCACCCCTGGTATCTCTGGTATTAGATCAGATAGACAGGATGGACAGTGGTGTGAGCAGCCTCTTCTTACCTCAGCACCCCTGGTATCTCTGGTATTAGATCAGATAGACAGGATGGACAGTGGTGTGAGCAGCCTTTTCTTACCTCAGCACCCCTGGTATCTCCAGTATCAGATTAGATAAACAGGATAGACAGTAGTGTGAGCGGTCTTTCCTTATGTCAGGTTTACGTGAGAACACCCACTGGGAGCACGTTACTGCATATGAAGGGATGGGGCACAGTTATCTACTGTCCATGCTCACAGACACCTCTGCTGCTCATATTATAAGGGAGGGGAGTTGTTAGTGTTACAAAACAGTGGACATTTTGATGTAAAAAAGTGGTTACTCTCTAAACAAAACAAGCGTGTTTTACTAAGGAGTTTTCCTGTTTCACAAACCATTTGTCACAAGTAGCAGATTATTTTAAAAAAGCAACAAAAAACACTGTGCTTTACGCAACCTCCATGGTTACTGTGACGACTATCCGCTTTTGCTCCCATTGTCTGCAGCGCTGATGTCAATCCACTAGTTCTAAAACATCACTGCTGAGTTCAATAATTGGCTGCAGCATGGTCAACGTCACATCAGCACTGAAGATAATAACACACACTGTGAGCAGCAGTGGAGATCCAGCACTTCACCAGGGGGAAAGTGAGCAGAGAAATTCAAACTTTTTTTTTTCCTTTTTTTAAAGTATGCCTGCGGACAGTGGTTTTCTGAAACTGAGAAACCCATTTAAAGATATTAAGAAATGTAAATTTTGTCCATATTTTTTCTATTCATGGAGAACCCCTTTAACGTTATTGAAATGTCAATGAACATTCAAGTATGTAAAGTTTTTAGGTGGGACCTCTGACTTAAGGCTTGGATGCCCATAACTATATTCATTAGATGTCCTTTTAAATCACTTTGGACAGGTTCTAACCACTCCATAACCTGAACACCCCAAAAGACCTGCCATTTCGAATATACTCTGACGCACTTTAGCCTTCACAATTTTGAATTATCAAAAAATACTCATATCATTAAAACAGCAATTTTTCCCCTGCTTCCAACACACTATCAGACTTTTTCTTCCTGCTGCCTAATATATCTCACTACTTGACAGGTGCCATTGTCACAAGAACGTATTTTATTCACTTCACCTGACAGGTGTTTTAATCTCATGGCTGATCACTGCGTATAACCCAAGAATTCCCAGGACAACCAGAATGAAAACCTTCATTGTCTACATTGATGGCTGTGTGCAGAGAACTGAAAAATGATATTCAGTAGAGATAAGATTCATCCAGCAAACATATTTTTTGTTCTAATTTTACTAATAGAGACCTTTATTAAAAGTTTAGAACCACATTTAATACTTTCAGAATTTGTATTCTCCACTAATCTGCAACTCTACTATTGGCTTGTTCCAGTCTGTAAAGCGAATGCTTCTGACAATAACCATAAACTCGTTAATGGGAACTTGTCACCAGATTTTCCCCATATAAAGTATGGCAACAACCATTAAAGCCTCTTTTACAGAATACTAGAATGCTGTAAGATGTCCCCAATCCCCTCTACAGATGCCAAAAAAGACCTTTTATTATACTCACAGATGGCACAGTCTGGTCTGATGGCCGTCTCTGGTCTTATTCCGGCACCTCCTCTCTTCCTTTAATTGCCGTCCTCCTTCCCTGCTTCATGTGGATGACGCATTCTACGTAATCTACAAAGTGTCCCCCTTCCTGCACAAGCGCACTACTCTCTGAGGAGGGCGGAGCACAGTACTGTAATGCACATGTGCCAGGAAAGGCCAAAGTGTGCCTATGACCTGTATGTAAAGATGGTGCATGCGCACTACAATACTTTGCTCTGCCCTAAGCAGGGCAGAAAGACATGCGAGTGATTTAGGGACACCATGGGAAGGAGGCCGGCGAATGAAGGAAGAGGCACCGGATCAAGGCCAGAGAGGCCCATTGAATCAGACTGCGACATCTGTGACTATAATAAAAAATATTTTTTGGGACCTGCAGACTGGATTGGGAACTTTTTTTACAGCATTCCAGTATGCTGGAAAAGAGGTCTTAATCGTGATGGTCGTAATTTATATGTGGAAAACCAGGTGACAGGATGCCTTTAAAGCAGCACTCCTGCTAACACTTTTAACCCTTAATCCTTCTAAATATGTCTGTAACGTTGTGTAGCTGTGTTAAAATACTTTGTGATCGTCATCATCCCCAGTTACCAGCATCGGTCCGGTCCTCTTCTAAGCCACGTGAGCGCTCTTCTTTTCCGACTCACACAGGGACGGTGCTATTTCCACTAAGGGCTCATACTCACTTGCGAGAGACTTGCATGAAAACCTGGCACTGCCGCCGGCACTCGGACCGGAGCGTGCAGCTACATGTATTTCTATGCCACCGCACGCTCCGGTCCGAGTGTTTTCATGCAAGTCTCTCGCAAGTGAGTATGAGCCTTTATGTAAGTTTCTGGATCCTAAGAGTAAGGCCACATGCACACATTCAGTATTTGGTGATTTTTTTTACCCCAGTATATGTAAGCCAAAACCAGGAGTGGGTGATAAATGCAGAAGGGGTGCACATGTTTCTATTATGCTTTTCCTCTGAATGTTCCACTCCTGGTTTTGGCTTACAAATACTGGGGTAAAAAATTCACCAATTATTGAATGTGGCCTGAGAGTGCGGCTCTAAAGACTTAAGGCCCTTTTACATTTAGCGATGCACCAGCGATCCCGACCATGATACGACCCGGTCAGGATCGCTGGTGCATTGCTAAATGATCGCTAGTGAGCTGCCACACAGGCAGATCTCACAGCGATGCAGCAGCGATACAGAAGACGATACTTGCCTTTCAGACGCGGCGATCCTGACGTCCTCCCACCCGCCTCCACACGTCGCTCGTCGGCGCCACAGGAAGCCCAGCAGGAAGCGCCCGACGAGAAATGGAGCTGCGCGATCTCGTGCGATCAACGACAGACTGTGGGGGAGCCGGTCGGAGGTAAGTATCACACATAGCGATATCGCTGTTACGTCACCAAATCCGTGATGCTTTAGCGATATTGCTAGCGATATCGCTATGTGTAAAACCCCCTTTACATTGTGAAAAAAAGTCCACATACTGTATAAAAACTCCTGTGTGCACTGGCCGGTCTGATTTGAAGTCACCTGACCCTGAAAAAGACAGGAGTGATGCTGGAAACAGGGAAGACAGCGATCGGCAAATATTTTAACACACTTTCACTACATCACATACCAATTTAAAAAGTATAAGGAGATCACATTTTTGCTGGGAGTGCTTCTTTAACAATAAATTGCTATTTAAACAGTTTCCTAATATGTATGTAGAGGTTCGTGGAGGCACCCAGTCAGTAAGGGAACAATATATAGTAATTTCTTGCTTATAGGATACTGTAATTTAAATGTACACATGAATATTAAACTATATAACAAAAGAAACAATCTTTTAATGCATCAGTGGTTTAGTTGATGAAGTTTTCTTCCTTATTAATCAATAAGAATCCTTATAATTATCTGTGAATAATAATGTTATCCCCTATTGAGTATTACCTCCATCACATTACCATATAGATTGATTATAAGACAGAAGTGTATGATAGATGGTGTATAATATAGCCCCAGAATCTCAATGATTGTATAAGTAAATACGGGAACAGACAAACAGCTTGTACTTGAGAACGATACAGAATACGTCTGTAGCTGCACAGGGGTGGTATGTCTCTTACATTAAATGTTATATGGCTCATACAATGGATACGTCTCTTTCTGGTAGTAGTAAAAGAAAGTTGTAGAACAAACAAAAAATCTCATATTATTACACAACCAGTGTTTGTGCAATAAAAATCTGAAGACCGCGTAGACAAATGAGGTCATTTAAGTTGCTCATTCTCTGTAGATCATAGAATCATAGAATGGTAGAGTTGGAAGGGCCTTCCAGGATCATCATGTCCAACCCCCTGCTCAATGCAGGATTCACTAAACCATCCCAGACAGATGTCTGTCCAGCCTCTGTTTCAAGACATCCATTGAAGGGGAACTCACCACCTCTGGTGGCAGCCTGTTTCACTCATTCATCACTTTCAATGGAAAAAAGTTTTTTTTTTCTAATATCAAATCTGTATCTTCTCCCTTTCAGTTTCATTCCATTTCTTCTCATGTTTCCATGTTTAAATAAGAATAATGATGATCCCTCTACACTGTAACATCCCTTCAGATATTTGTAGAGTTTCCTCTTAGCCTTCTTTTTTGCAAGTTAAAAAAAGATGATAATCATTGTATTTTAGACCAGAATTGGCAATAAGCTGGATAAGGAGAGTCATCTGAACTGCATGATCAAGAAGTTTTAGTTCATTTTTAAAGAGTTTTCAAATATATTGATAAGCATCCATTGGATCAGACTGTTGGGTGCTCGGCAGTCTCACCGACCAGCAGTTTGTAGCGCCAGGTGTAAACAGTGGACGGAACGGAACATCGCCCCTTTGCACAGTACAATAATGGCTGCTGCTGGGTACTGCAGATCAGCTCCTACTCCAATCATTCCTAGTCATCAATTTCGGAGTTGTGTGTAAATCACCTTCCAGGCTACATTCCCAACATGAGCTTCTAGTGAGTTTATGATGTTGCAGATTTTCTGCAGCATTTCTGAACTTATTGGGTAAATCAGGTTACTTATGATTTTTCATTATGTTTTTAAACCATGACTTTTGTCTCTTCTTGGTAGGTTCCGCATCACATAAAGCTGCTTTGTTTTTGCTACTTCCTGATATTTGGCTTTGACCAAGCTTAGATTACATTACTAATAACACATATGCATTTTTTATTTGCAAATTTTCTGCGTCTAATCCAATTCTGTTGGGAAAATCCACATATAAAACTCAAGAGAAATTTTCTCCAGAAAACTGGTGCAAAACACTTTAAAAGGTAGCAAAACATTTTGTGCAATGCAAAGTTTGAAACAGCTATGGGGAGGGCAAAAAATATGCCAAGGCGTGACTGCGCCCGCCCGTCAAATTTATCAATAGCGCCAGTGTTTCTTCTGCTAGAAATATTATTCAAGTTCCTAACTGGAGTAACAGTTCGGTAGAGACAAATGGAGACCACAGCACTAGTAAGATGCATTGAATTCAGTAAGTGGCGCATGCCTCTTGATCAATTTGGCGAATCTTATTCCCGCACAGCTCTGATTAAGACTGGCGTGCCAAATGCCAGTCTTGATCAATCGGAGTCTTAGAATTATAGTTGTGCTTAGCGTTCAACTGAAATAGACATTTTTGAATAACGTCAACTGTTTTCTATCACATCACTGTTTTTAACCAATCAATATTGCTGGAATTGCTCTTAGCAAAACTTACTCTGCTTACAATCATCCTTTGCACTCAGATACGAGGCACAGGGCACTGTCTGGAATCCAACTGGTCACGTAGCATTACTACAGGTGCTGACTGCACCGGTATGACGAAACTAAGTCATGCACAACCAAAGAACTATACTACGACTATACTGTTACAATAAAATATTTGTATTAATAAACTGATTAATATATTTTAGCCTTTCTCCACCTGACTGCCTATTGTATCTTAAATCTTAATTTCCCAATTTCCTTCACATGCTTAAAGAGTACCCTATACTCCTCACCACCCTGTAGATTAACCTTTTATAGACATCTGACATACAGCGTTTCCTACATTCAGAGTCTGATCTCTCATGAAAGAAGGTTTTACGTACTCTAAAAAAGATCAAGGGGTAGGTAGAAGCCATCGCTAAGCCTATGATGGGTCACAAATGCAAGGCCAAACAACATCGAACCAACCACTTACAGACGCAAACCTATTTTTCTAATATCTCGGGCAAGATCTCGGCACAGGAATTCTACTAGTTATGATATTAAAAACATTCATTCTCCACATTTTAAAAATCAATAAACCATGTTTTACAGTCTAGGAGAACTGCTGTAACAATTCTCAATAGCCTTGAGACTTGAAGTGTTACATATCCTTATCAATAATGCACTCTTTAAAATGCTACATCTCTCAGCTAATTTTCCTACGGATGATGAAATGTTTCAGAGTGGCAGACCGGGAGGAAATAATAGAACATTACTGAACTGTCTAACCTGCACGTATATTTGTGTAATCTATACAAATAAAGCTTAATGGACAATTCACAATGTTCTTCCACTTTCTGCAGTTTGGATTGCTTCTTGTAAACATGTATAAAAGGAAATCTATCAGCTCGCTACTTTCTAAACTTCCATGTCGTTCTAGCAGATTGGCTGTAATGCCCGCCATTACTTAGCCTCTTAGATCGGCTGGATCGCAGAAGCCGACTTCATTGTCTGTTACTATGGTTGTTTTGACAAAGACGTTTACTATCCTGGCGAAAGCGAAAAACTAAATTAAATATATTCATTTTCCCTGCTGTAGTGACTGTTCTTATTATTAGATAATGAAAGCTTATGAGAAAAATGATAGTAAATGAACTCTGGAGCTTATGGAAGTGTCATGTTCTAGAAGAATATGAAAGACACAAATAAGATACACAGAGTGTTTAGTGGGGGAAAAAACAAAATAGCAAAAAAATAACTTATCCCTAATATCTGTAGTCGAGCCCTGCAGCTATTGTGTTCTCAGAAATAAAAAGCAGGACAGCTTTTTTTTTATTTGTGCAGTATACGGTATATCTATACTGACTTTTTTATGTAGAAATGGTAGTGAAGTTTTGCTCATCCGACACTGTCTGGTCTCTTCACTATTATTCGGACTGTACAAGAACCTATCAATCTTTTTTGATGAAGCCTTCACCAACCAAAAATATAACATATAAGAACAGAAAATTAAAGTACGGTATATTGCTACGCCGCAGATTACTGCAGCCATCGTGTGTAGATGCCCACCTGGGTCTGATCAGCGGTGCTCTCCTCAAAGGGTGAGAAGCACTGGTATATAGTGAGCAAAGAGAAAGTGATACAGCTTCTTCTATGGTAATGGAAATGTTTGCTATATACAAGGTTCTCCATAGCTTCATATAGTCAACATACAGCCCATGACGCGTTTTTACCTTCACATAGTTCATCCAGAGGGGGCACTAGAGCTTTCACTTATATTTCATCCATGGTGATTAATGGAAAAGACAAAAGTTGTAAAGCCGGGGTCACACTTGTGGGTGTAATGCAAGAAACTCGCACGAGTCTGTCGCATCAATACCCGGCACTGCCGCCGGCACTAGGGACCGGAGTGTGCAGCTGCATAGAAATACATTCAGCCGCACACTCTGGTCCCGAGGGTCAGCGGCAGCGCCGGGTATTGATGCGCGAGTTTCTCGCATTACACCCGCAAGTATAACCCCGGCCTAAAGGCCCCGTCACACACAGCGATCTTGCTAGCGAGATCACTGATTTTGTGATGCCACTGCGATCTCGCCAGCGAGATCGCTGTGTGTGACGGGGATCAGCGACCGGCCCCCCCGCCGGGTATCGCTGATCGTGCTCGATCGGCCTGGGCCATTTTTTAATCGCTGGTCTCCCGCTGGCCAGCATGCATCGCTGCATGTGGCAGTGAGAGACCAACAATCAGCGACGCTGGTTTCTAATGTAAACATCGGGTATCCAGGAGCAGCGGCTCTTGGATACCTGATGTTTACCTTGGAAACCGGCATATACGCTGGTTTCCAAGGTAAATGTCGGGTATCCAGGAGCCGCGCGGCTCTTAGATACCCGATGTTTACCTTGGAAACCAGCGTGTACGCTGGTCCTGATCGCTGGAGGGGCTGTCTATGTGACAGCTCACCAGCGAGCAGCCTAGTGATGTCCCAGCGATCCCATCCATGTTGGATCGTTGGTGGGATCACTGGGACATCGTTATGTGTAATGGGGGCTTAAGTCAGATAAGAAGAATCTTGGTACTATAAAAAGGACAGAGATGTGATATATACCATTATAACTGCACAATGATAAAGCTGTCTTACCACACAAATTAATATATCACTTATCTATTCTATAGACTGCAGACAATGATTTATATCTGGAATAGGTGTACATGTGATTAGGCAATAAACTATTATATATGAGACGTGTAGCTAGTAAGGCTCTGCTCACATTTTAGTTGTTGAGACTATTGGCCTTTCAGGTTTTTTTTGATGGCATGAAATGGCAGCAAAAGTATTATAATCAAAAATACCAGAATTTAGGGATTCTTAGCTATTCAGCATACGTCTCATGGCTCTAGTATAGGCAGAAGCCGTACTGCTAGAGTGGATTTAGTATTTTTTTTTTTTTTTTTTTTACAATTATTGATTAAATGGAGTTTGTCAGCCCAAATTGACAATATAAAAATATTAAAATAGCAACTAAGGGTTCTAAAACACGGCCTCCATTCCAGAGCAATTAAACTTTAACCACATGTGCTAACTAGAGATGAGCGAATTTGATCAGGTCAGGGCTTATTCGGCAAGCTATAGCGCTTGCCAAATAAGCTGCAGAGGGAACTCGGATACCTGGAGCGCTCCTGCTGATCAGCTGATCGGCGCTGCAGCTGCATGTGTCGTGGCTGTGTGACAGTCACAGCACATGCATGGAGAGCCTGTGTGTTGGGTTCTGCATGCATGTGTTGTGACTGTCACATGCAGCTGCGGCGCCGAAAAACTGATCACTCGGAGAGATCCACAAAGCCGTGTTCCCTCTGCAGCTTATTCACCAAGAGCTACAACTTGCCGAATAAGCCCTGACCCAATCAACTTTGCTCACCTCTAGTGCTAGCTAGGCTGCCGGGTGCACCCTTGATGTGGCCAAGAGGCTCAGTGCACCGTTCTGCCCACTGGTTTCTCATGCCCCCACCTCCTTACTGGTGATTGACAGCACTGACTTGCCTACAGTGAGAATAGAGAAGGCAAGACAGCGCCAGTGATGAAGACCGAGGTATGCTGAATCAGTGGGGGTAATAGTGCCCTGAGCATCTTGGTGACAAAGGGTGCACTGAGTGGCCTATTGAGCATATCTGAGTTTCTGCACAACAGAGGCAGCAATTAAAACTCTAATGGTGCAATTTATATAAGGTCTACATCCCCTACAAATCTATGTCCTTAGTATATACTGTCAGTTTGGGCTGATAGTCTACCTTTAATATATGTGGATGTCATTTCACCTTAATTAGTTTCACATATCAAAACTGCCTGCAGAAAAATCAGCCATGGTATAGTAGCTATTTTTGAGCAGTATAGGTAAGAACATTAGACCTAAGCTGTGATTGCTTTCTATGGGGGAAAAGGAAAAGATTTTATAATGTGGCCACATCTATTATTCATTACTTTTGATATAAAAACAGAAGTAGAGCACAGTATTGAAATTTTGGAAAAAAAAATCTGTGTTTTTCATCTTGTTTTTACATCTGGAAGGGAGTTAGAAAAAAGCAAAACTTTATTGTGGATGAGCCCAATAATGGATGCATAAATCATTTCTGTCTTTAACAAGTGCATCATTTTTATCTTGACTTGTTTTTAGCAAACTAACAAACAGCATTGATAAGAAGAGTGGATTAGTGATGTTCGGAGACAATTGAGAGGATTAATCACAAAATATAAGACACATCTGCCTATTTTCAGCACAAAGAACTGACATCTGAGTGACAGACGATGGTCTGTTTACCTTGGTAAGAAAAAGCAATAATTGATGGTTTAATTTTCATTTTGTACATTTGAAGTTATTAAAGGTACATGATATGAAAACCCATTGCAGTGAAATGCCATAGTCTTACAGAAATTAAGTCAACCTACTGTAAATCTACCCATGTGTCAATAAATAGGTTTATCACTATAAGGGTGTGTGCACACGCTGCGGATTCTGCTGCGGATCCGCAGCAGTTCCGGAGACATTGTACAGTACAATGTTAGCCAATGGGATTTCAAATCCGCAGTGCACATGCTGCGTTTTTTTCCGAGCGGATTTGCTGTGGTTTTAAATCCGCAGCATGTCAATTCTTTCTGCGGATTCCGCAGCGGTTTGCCACCTGTTCCATTGTCCAGGTGTCAAACCGCAGGGGAAAACCGCTGGCCAATCCGCAGATAAACCACAGGTCACTTTACCTGCAAATCCGCGCAGAAAAATCTGCAGCGTGTGCACTCACCCTTAGGCTACTTCCCCAAGATGAGCTTTTGGTGAGTTTTTGATGTTGCAAATTTTCTGCACCTATTAAATAGAATAGATTACTTGCATTCTTTCAAAAATATGCAGCATGAAAAACTCACCAAAAACTCATTGTGGGAACGCAGCCTTAGGCCGGGGTCACACTGGCGAGGAATACGGCCGAGGGAAAGGCGCTAGAAGCACGCATTAGACACGGACCAATGATTCTCTATGGGGTCCCTCGCACCAGCCGTATATTTCTCATCCGTATTCTACGCTCCATGCCAATCGCAGCATGCTGCGATTGTCAGCGTACTACAGCCGTAGTACGCCAATGCAAGTCTATGGGTGCGCAAAAACAACGGATTACACACGGACCACACATGTGACTTGCGAGAAATACGCACCAGGTGTCGTTTAGCAAAGCCGGCAATTCAGTGCGCTATACAGTAAACTCACACCGACAGTTTTAATAAAGAAACGAAAGAATAGATATATACAAATAGAATACATATATATATATATATATATGTATATATATGCATTCTATGTGTCTATATCTATTCTTTGGTTTCTGTTAGAAACCCTGTCATAGGGCTCCATTATATGTCCATTTTGCAAGCCTCTTAGAGACACATAGAATGCATATATATATATATCAGAAGGGGTTAAATAATTTTCAATGAGGACCAGTGCTATTGCGACCAGCCCCACTGTAAACTACTACTAAATGAATTGATTCAGCTCCCCGCAGCCTCAGTGACGTCAGCGGGTGTCTCCTGGCTGATCTGTGAATGAACTAATGACTGTGGGAAAAAAGTCATAAACTTTCCCACGGTAATTAGATCATCTACAGGCAGCCATTGAGGCTGCGCAGAGCTGAATCAATTCATTTTGTAGTAGTTTACAGTGGGGCTGGTCGCATTAGCACCGGTCCTCATTGAAAATTATTTAACCCCTTCTGATGGATTGCAGTGTGGGACATGACTGAACGCGGAGAGGTAAGGATATTGGTGATTTTATATGTTGGTTTTTTTTGCAGGTCATGGTTTTTTTGGGATTACCAGACTAATAAAAATTTGTCAAAAACTTGGGGTATTTATTTCATTAAATGACTTTTTAATTAATGTCTGTGTGTTGTTTTTAACCCTTTCTTAGTATAGGGTTAATATTGGATCGGTGTCTTATTGACACCTCTCCATTATTAATCGACTTAATGTCACCTTACAATCGAATGGTGACATTAACCCTTTGTTATATTAACCCATTAGCCACCGCTACAGGGCAATGGGAATAGAGAGGATAAGTGCCAGAATTGGTGCATCTTATAGATGCGCCATTTCTGGGGTGTCTGGAGGCAGATTTTTGTAGCGGGGGGGGCAAAAACAATGGTCCCTTTCATGGCTATTAAAATCTGCCCTCACTCACCTGCTTAACCTCTCTGGTTGACAAATTACAGCGGAAGCCCACACATTTTTTTTTACTACGAATTAACCCCTTAAAATAACAAATACACCTCCAAAATTTTGCACACAAACCCTCATCTAATTATTAGTCAGGGACATATAAAAAACATGAAATGAAATGGTTTACTGAATGTAAACCATGTGTCATTTCATGTTGGGTTGGGGAAAAATTTGACAGAAGCGGCTATTCTGCTATGAAGAACTCTATGAAATATAAATATATATGTTTGTCACAATGACATATATATATATATATATATTCTATGTGTTTATATCTATTCTTTCGTTTCTTTATTAAACCTGTCAGTGTGAGTTTACTGTATAGCGCACTGAATTGCCGGCTTTTCTAAAGGACACTGGGTGCGTATTTTTCGCAAGTCACACATCTGGTCCATGTGTAATGCATATTTTTTGCTGCACCCATAGACTTTCATTGGCGTACTATGGGCGTAGTACGCTGACAATCACAGTATGCTGCAATTGGCATGGACCGTAGAATACGGACGAGAAATATACGGCTGTTGGGAGCTGCCCCATAGAGAATCATTGGTCCGTGTGTAATGCGTGCTTTTAATGCCTCTCACTCGTCCGTATTCCTCTCTAGTGTGACCCCGGCCATAATCTCAAGTACTGAGCATAATTGCTCATCACTGATGTCACATATTACATTCATGTAGAGACTTTGTGCTCTATTCTACATAGCTTATATTCACGTATACAGACTTTTATAGGTACCCTGTAACTGCCACTATAGTCACTCTAACTGCACAGGCACTATGCTGGGATAGAAATGAGCATCTCTTAAGAGTGCAGACTTATGAGAGTGTACAACAGTGCACCATTTCACAATCCTCTATATATGTATTAAATGGAATCTGTCAGAAAGAGCTCCCCCTCAAACTGTATATATGGTCATGTTTCTCTCTGAAAAATAGCGTAATCCATACTTTTACTTATGCAATCTGTCCGAAAAATTCCTGTTTTACAAATGAGGCTAAACTGTTCTAATCCTCTGCTTTCCGGGGATCTAGTCCCTGCCGAGCCCCACCGCCTCCTGCCTGACAGACAGCTCTCTGGCTGGTGAACTGTCAGCCAATCAGAAGGTGGGGCTGAGCAGGGAATAGGTCCAGGGAAGCAGATTCTTGGGAGGTGCTATGACACTCCTAGAGCATTAAAGCCTCATTAGCATATTATTATTTAATTATATAGCACCATCGATTCTATGGTGCTGTACATGAGTATATGAGTGGAAACACTGTCAGTCAGGGATCAAGATATCGCATAAGTAAAGCCATGGATGACATTAACTTTCAGAGAGAAACATTACCAAGAGTCGAATGATACAGAAAAAAGCATTATAATTGTAGAAGTATCAGTCTGTATACAACACTGTACATGCTTTCACTGATAATGGAGAAGTAATGTTCTACATTTCTCGTCACTCTCTGGATACATTTGTTTAGAGCGGACAGCTTGCCTTTCCCACACTTCTTCTTCCTCCTTTCATCCCACATTGTTCCTGTTTTTAGTCACTTATTACGATGAATATTACCAAAATTATTTTCAGAGTCGCACAACGTTATTATGTAGCACAAGTTATAATATTAAACTGATGTGACGGAATATTTAAACTCTGGACAACTTTTACAATAAGTAAGAGTTATTTACAAACCAGATGCATTGATTCCTCAGGTCTGAAAGGGTAAAACTGTTTGAAAAGTAAGAGATGGTTTTTATATGCTTTCGATTGCTGAACTCAGCAAAAATATCGAAAAAATGGCATCATGTACAGTTTTTTCATAAACACTGGCTACATAGACTTTTTCTAGCACCAAACTTTGACACCTTTGGTGGATGATTTTGGTGTCATTAGACTGGTTCGAAATTAATGGACGCTGTGCTGCGATGGCCTGCTGTGGGCAGAGATTTTCTCTTCCCATCTTCCCAAGAGTGTGGTGGTGTCCACAGCATCCAATCATAGCATATCTTTCATTTTACCTTAGCAGTATAAAAAATGAAAGCTGAGCTGTGATTGGTTGTTATGGGAAGTAAAGACAGATTTTTTTTTTGGTCATAGCAGTTCACAGCAGTGAGGTGGTGTCCATATCAACCAATCAGAGGACCTCTTTCATTTTATCACAGCCATATAAGAACTTTCTGGTTCTAGCAACATGATTGAAATGGCTAGAACGAAGACTAGAACGAATTCACCGGACAACTTTTGCTACATTTGTAGTTGTTTTATAGTAAAGAAATAAAGAAGGAACATTACGAATTTCGTTAGAACAGTGTATCATGCGTACTGTGATGTAAAACTAGATGATCAGGACAATTCGTGGGCTCCACATGTAGTGTTTCCTGTTTGTGTAGAAGAACTACAACAGTGGTCTTATCCCCTTTACTTCCAAGGGTGGTTTGCATGTTAACTCCTGGGCCAATTTTTACAATTCTGACCACTGTCTCTTTATGAGGTAATAACTCAGGAACGCTTCAACAGATCTAGGCGATTCTGAGACTGTTTTCTCGTGACATATTGTACTTCTTGTTAGTGGTAAAATTTCTTCGCTATAACTTGCATTTATTTATGAAAAAAACGGAAATGTGGCGCAAATTTTGAAAATTTTGCAATTTTCAAACTTTGAATTTTTATGCCCTTAAACCAGAGAGTCATGTGACACAAAATAGTTAATAAATAACATTTCCCACATGTCTACTTTACATCAGCACAGTTTTGGAAACAATTTTCTTTTTGTTAGGCAGTTATAAGGGTTAAAAGTTGACCAGCGATTTCTCATTTTTACAACTCCATTTTATTTTTAGGGACCACATCACATCTGAAGTCACTTTGAGGTGTCTATATGATAGAAAATACCCAAAAGTGACACCATTCTAAAAACTGCACCCTTCAAGGTGCTCAAAACCACATTCAAGAAGTTTATTAACCCTTCAGGCGCTTCACAGGAATTTTTTGAATGCTTAAAAAAAATAAACATTTAACTTTTTTTCACAAAAAAAATTACTTCAGGTTCAATTTTTTTATTTTACCAAGGGTAACAGGAGAAATTGGACTGGAAAAGTTATTGTTCAATTTGTCCTGAGTACGCCGATACCTGATATGTGGTGGGGAACCACTGTTTGGGCGCATGGCAGAGCTCGGAGGGGAAGGAGCGCCCTTTGACTTTTTTACTGCAAAATTGGCTGGAATTCAGATAGTATGCCATGTCAGGTTTGGAGAGCTCCTGATGTGCCTAAACAGTGGAACCCCCCACAAGTGACCCCATTTTGGAAACTAGACCCCCCAAGGAACTTATCTAGATATGTGGTGAGCACTTTGAACCCCCAAGGGCTTCACAGAAGTTTATAACGTACAGCTGTACAATTAAAAAATCATATTTTTTCCACAAAAATGATCTTTTCACCCCCAATTGTTATTTTCCCAAGAGTAACAGGACCCCAAAAGTTATTGTGCAATTTGTCCTGAGTACGCTGATACCCCATATGTGGGGGTAAATCACTATTTGGGCGCATGGCAGAGCTCGGAAGGGAAGCAGCGCCATTTGACATTTCAGGCTGGAATTGAGAAAGGACTCCATGTCGCGTTTGGAAAGCCCCTGATGTACCAAAACAGTGGAAACCCCCCCAATTCTAACTCCAACCCTAACCCCAACATACCCCTAGCCCTAACCCTAGCCCTAATGGGAAAATGGAAATAAATACATTTTTTTAAATTTTATTTTTCCCTAACTAAGGCTGGTTTCACATTTGCGTTTTTTAGCGCTGGAAAAAAACGCTAACCTGCGCATGCGTTTTTTCCCCTATCTTTAACATGGGTGCGCATACTTGCGCGCTTGTAAGCGCATGTATGCGATTTTCATGCGCTGCGTTTTTTTGGGGTGTGCGATTGGATTTTCCAGACGCATCATGTTGCATTTTTTGGCCCTGCAAAAAAGCGCATGCGCACATATGCGCACGTTTTGCGCTAAAAAGGGCCATTATAGCCTATGGATGCGCATATGTGCGCACTGGCATGCTCATGTAAGCGTTTTTTTGCATATGCGTTTTTTTTTTTTAACCATGGAATTTAGGGGTTTGAGTTAGAGTTAGGGTTAGTTAAGGGGGTTTAGGGTTAGGGTTAGGGTCAGGGTCAGGGTTAGGGTTGGGTTTTGGGTCAGGGTTAGGGTTTAGTATGGTTTGGTTAAGGGTTAGGGTCAGGGTTAGGGTCAGGATTAGGGTTAAGTATGGTTTTGTTAAGGGTTAGGGTCAGGGTTAGGGTTAGGGTTAGGGTCAGGGTTAGGGTTAGGGTCAGGGTTAGGGTTAGGGTCAGGGTTAGGGTTAAGTATGGTTTTGTTAAGGATTAGGGTCAGGGTTAGGGTCAGGATTAGGGTTAAGTATGGTTTTGTTAAGGGTTAGGGTCAGGGTTAGGGTTAGGGTTAGGGTCAGGGTTAGGGTTAGGGTCAGGGTTAGGGTTAGGGTCAGGGTTAGGGTTAAGTATGGTTTTGTTAAGGATTAGGGTCAGGGTTAGGGTCAGGATTAGGGTTAAGTATGGTTTTGTTAAGGGTTAGGGTTAGGGTTAGGGTCAGGGTTAGGGTTAGGGTCAGGGTTAGGGTTAGGGTCAGGGTTAGGGTTAAGTATGGTTTTGTTAAGGATTAGGGTCAGGGTTAGGGTCAGGATTAGGGTTAAGTATGGTTTTGTTAAGGGTTAGGGTCAGGGTTAGGGTTAGGGTTAGGGTTAGTTAGGGTTTAGGGTTTGGGTTAGGGTTAAGTATGATTTGGTTAAGGGTTAGGGTCAGGGTTAGGGTTAGGGTTAGGGTCAGGGTTAGGGTTAGGGTTAGGGTCAGGGTTAGGGTTAGTAAAGTCATGGTTTGGGTAGTGTGAGGGGCCACCTAAAAATGTTGGAAAAAAACGCAAACGCGGTAAAAACGCGCTAAAAACGCATACAAACACATAAAAACGCTGCGTTTTTTTCATGCATGCTCATAAAAATGCTTGAAAAAAACGCAGCAGTTGTATGCTTATGTATGCGTTTTTTCAATGCGTTTTTTTGCGGGAAAAACGCGCTGCAAAAAAAAGCAAGTGTGAAACTAGCCTAAGGGGTTGATAACGGGGGGTTTGATTTACTATTTATGGCGGGTTTTTGGCAGCTGTCGCACGCTAAAAGATGCTTTTTATTGTAAAAATAGTTTTTGCATCACCACATTTTGAGAGCTATAATTTTTCCATATTTTGACCCACCGAGTCATGTGAGGTCTTATTTTTTGCGGGACGAGTTGACGTCTTTATTGGTACCATTTTCAGGCACGTGACATTGTTTGATCGCTTTTTATTCCGATTTTTGGGACACAGAATGAACAAAAAACCAGCGTTTCATGAATTTCTTTTGGGTGGTGCGTTTACACCGTTCCGCATGCGGTACAAATTGATAAAGCGGTTGTATTATTTTTGCATCACTTTATTCTGAGAGCTATAACTTTTTTATTTTTTCGCTGATGACTCTGTGTGGCGGCTCGTTTTTTGCGGGACAAGATGACGTTTTCAGCTGTACCATGGTTATTTATATCTGTCTTTTTGATCGCGCGTTATTGCACTTTTTGTTCGGTATGATGATAAAGCTTTATTTTTTGCTTCGTTTTTTATTTTTTAAGGGGTTCAATAAGGTGGTTAACTAGTGGGACAGTTTTATAGGGCGGGTCGTTACGGATGCGGCGATACCAAATATGTGTACTTTTATTGTTTTTTTTATTTTCAAAAAATGAATTTATTAGGGAATATTTTTTTTTTTTTAATTTATTTAGCGATTTTTTATAAATTATTTTTACACTTTTTTTTTTTTTTTACTTTATTACAATGTCCCAGGGGGGACATAACTGTCATGTGACAGATCGCTGATCTGTCACATCACAGATTGCTTTGACAGATCAGCGATCTGTCACAGGCAGTGCTGCAGGCTTCCTCATGCCAGCGCTTTGCAGGCATGAGGAAGCCGCCTCCCTGCAGGCCCCTAAAGGTCCCCGCTGTACTATTCCGTCCTTGGGACTTAGGTCCCAGGTCACGTGGACGGAATAGTACGTGTAATGTAGGAAAGGGGTTAAAGGAAGAAAAATCTACAACAAAGACACATGTAAAAACATCTCAAAAACGAGCCTATTTGACGGAGCGTTTTTCCTACCAAGAGATGCAGAAATTGCATAGCTATTTCTGGTTCAAATACTCAATATGTGAACATTCCCTTAATGTATGTAGAACCATGTGATTCACTCTCTATCAACATCATAGCCTGCAGCATTAACAACATATACATCATTTATGTGGCCGCACTGGCATCTGTTGTACAGTTGTGGCCAAAAGTATTGACACCTCTGCAATTCTGTCAGATAATACTCAGTTTCTTCCTGAAAATGATTGCAAACACAAATTCTTTGGTATTATTATCTTCATTTAATTTGTCTTAAATGAAAAAACACAAAAGAGAATGAAGCAAAAAGCAAAACATTGATCATTTCACACAAAACTCCAAAAATGGGCCAGACAAAAGTATTGGCACCCTCAGCCTAATACTTGGTTGCACAACCTTTAGCCAAAATAACTGCGACCAACCGCTTCCGGTAACCATCAATGAGTTTCTTACAATGCTCTGCTGGAATTTTAGACCATTCTTCTTTGGCAAACTGCTCCAGGTCCCTGATATTTGAAGGGTGCCTTCTCCAAACGGCCATTTTTAGATCTCTCCACAGGTGTTCTATGGGATTCAGGTCTGGACTCATTGTTGGCCACCTTAGAAGTCTCCAGTGCTTTCTCTCAAACCATTTTCTAGTGCTTTTTGAAGTGTGTTTTGGGTCATTGTCCTGCTGGAAGACCCATGACCTCTGAGGGAGACCCAGATTTCTCACACTGGGCCCTACATTATGCTGCAAAATTTGTTGGTAGTCTTCTGACTTCATTATGCCATGCACACGGTCAAGCAGTCCAGTGCCAGAGGCAGCAAAGCAACCCCAAAACATCAGGGAACCTCCACCATGTTTGACTGTAGGGACCGTGTTCTTTTCTTTGAATGCCTCTTTTTTTCTCCTGTAAACTATGTTGAGGCCTTTGCCCAAAAAGCTCTACTTTTGTCTCATCTGACCAGAGAACATTCTTCCAAAACATTTTAGGCTTTTTTAGGTAAGTTTTGGCAAACTCCAGCCTGGCTTTTTTATGTCTCGGGGTAAGAAGTGGGGTCTTCCTGGGTCTCCTACCATACAGTCCCTTTCATTCAGACGCCGACAGATAGTACGGGTTGACAATGTTGTACCCTCGGACTGCAGGGCAGCTTGAACTTGTTTGGATGTTAGTCGAGGTTCTTTATCCAACATCCGCACAATCTTGCGTTGAAATCTCTTGTCAATTTTTCTTTTCCGTCCACATCTAGAGAGGTTATCCACAGTGCCATGGGCTTTAAACTTCTTGATGACACTGCGCACGGTAGACACAGGAACATTCAGGTCTTTGGAGATGGACTTGTAGCCTTTAGATTGCTCATGCTTCCTCACAATTTGGTTTCTCAAGTCCTCAGACAGTTCTTTGGTCTTCTTTCTTTTCTCCATGCTCAATGTGGTACACACAAGGACACAGGACAGAGGTTGAGTCAACTTTAATCCATGTCAACTGGCTGCAAGTGTGATTTAGTTATTGCCAACACCTGTTAGGTGCCACAGGTAAGTTACAGGTGCTGTTAATTACACAAATTAGAGAAGCATCACATGATTTTTTGAACAGTGCCAATACTTTTGTCCACCCTCTTTTTTATGTTTGGTGTGGAATTATATCCAATTTGGCTTTAGGACAATTCTTTTTCTGTTTTTTTCATTTAAGACAAATTAAATGAAGATAATAATGCCAAAGAATTTGTGTTTGCAATCATTTTCAGGAAGAAACTGAGTATTATCTGACAAAATTGCAGGGGTGTCAATACTTTTGGCCACAACTGTATATATAGATGCCACCAGGCCAGTGATTGACTGTTGCTGTCACATAAATTAGGGGCAGGACGTCATCACCACACTAAGGGTATGTTCACATGTATGCGTTTTTGGTGTATTTTTTGTCAGTGTTTTTTTTTTTATGCAAATTTTAGTTGTGTTTTGTAGTACCCGCTAAGGCTGGGTTCACATCATGCTTTAGCAGCCCGTTCAACGCATAGCGTTGATGGACTGCTAAAGGTATAGCATAACGTGATCGCCAGTGGTGACGGAGCCTCAGACGCTGCAGGCCGCGTCCGTGGCTCCATCAGCAAATGACTGCACATCGCGAACGAGTCCCGCTTTACGGCATGTGTTGCGATGCGCCCTACAATGGGGCTCAATGGCGCCGTTAACGGACTGCGTTACACCGCGTTATACCGCGGTGTAACGCAGTCTGTCAATGGACTGCCTATAACACAGTGTGACCCTGACCTAACTCATGCACACAGCTTGTTTTTTTTCCCTGAGTATTTTGGGCAAAATCTTGAGTTTCGCAGAATAGAGTATGCTACTTCGTTCAGCGTTTTTCACCCATTGAAAGTAATGGGTGGTGGAAAAACCGTTGAAAAAAACCCAGGTATCTGGATTTGCTGCGTTTTTTTGTGCCAATACCTGATGAAGCAGAATCACATTTTTTTAGGCACTAAACTTTATCAGCATGCATGAGAGACAAATGTAGCATGACAAAAACAAAGCAAAAAAAAAGCAACCAAGAAACAATTACAACCTGCTTTTTTGCCACAAGTTTCTTACTGTCAAGAGAGCAGGTTTTGGGGCACATAAAAAAACGCTGCAAAAAACGCAACGTGTCAACACAGCCTAATACCATGAACGACAAGAACTGCAAAAGTGGAGTCCTAGATGCTTGAAAAGGTAATACCTATTTTATTATTTTAACATATTTCCAGAAAGTTTTATTTTATTTTTTTTTTTAAACCTGAACAACTCCATTAAGAATGTTCCAAAATAAAACTTCCAGAAATGTAAAACTAAATGACTATTAAATAAAACCTGTCACCATCCATAAAGTACAGTAGACTCATCACTTGGGGTAATGCTAACATTGCTTACTAATAGTGTCCATGAACCAATAGAAAATGTGAATCCGCATTAAACAGACAGGTGGGCTCCTTTGGGAGATGTGTATGATAGCCTTAAATGTCACCATTATCCATTAAGCAAATTAAACCCCGCGAAAGGTGTTGCTGACAGGAGAGTTTACATTATGATTAATTAAATGCCGGCGGTATAAAGATAATTTGTGTGGCAGCTTATTTTCCATTTGGAAATGTAGCTAATATTTTACGCATCTCTTTGCAGTGCCAACCATGTCGATATCTCTGTCAACATTAATTTGCTTCATTAAAGATGTCAGATTGTGAAGATTTAGTGTCAGAGAGAAACGGAAATCTATCTAATTGGATTGATGTATCTATTATCATTCTGACATTACACCCTATCATTAGCTATTGACTCACAGTAAGTGCTAGACTAATATTCTCAATATTAGTAGGAACAACACAGGTTGGAGGGTTGGAGACATATTAAACCAGAGGCATTCCGGGGCACGAGGAGTCTACCAGCAGCTATATTTTGCCGCCCCTTTGGACTGGGAGATGGCCGTTTTCTGAGCCAGCCAACAGCTGGCTAAGAAAAGGTGCAGCCCTCAGGCTCCCAGTGATCCATTGTACTTGCGTCTTTCAGACATGAGTACAATTGAAGCTATGACCACAAGGTCATGGTGATGCCAGCAGCGTGAATAGGTAATGTTATCTCGCTGCTGACATCACTCGCCAGCGCTGCAGAGGGGCATACAATGATGGTAGAAAGTGTTCCAGTGGAGCTGAAGACACCAGAGATTTATCGTAACAGGTGTGGGGTATAGGGAGAAGAAATAGGGCTTGAGGACACAGTTTGGGGGGGAGAAGGAATGAGATTTGAGAACATAGTTTGAGGTGGAGAAAATGGAAGACTTGAGATCACAGTTTGGTGGAAAATATACAAGATACGAGTACACAGTTTGGGGAGAAGAGGAAATAAGATTTGAGGACACAGTTTGGGGAACGAGAAAGGGATGAGTGTGGATGCAATATGGGGAGGGGAACAGGGAAGTTGGAGAAATTTGATGACAGTATGAGGAGCAAGTCGGGAGATGGGGACATGTATGAGGAAACGGTTTTAGGTTGCATGGGTGCAGACACAGTATGGTGAGTGGGGGGGGATTTAATGCGGACACAGAATAGGGAGCGAGTGGATGGTGCAGACACAGTATATTGACTGAGAGAATTGGTGCAGACACAGTATGAAAAGGGAGATAGGTGCAGACACAGTATAAGGAGTCAGGGGAATATGTGAGGAGGCAGTATGGAGAGCAAGAGGGTAAATATGTGAGGAGACAGTATTTTTACCAAGGGGGATGTGAGAGGAGACAGTATGAGCAGGGAGGGGGAAGTGTGTGAGGAGACTATTGAGGGGAATAGTGTGAGGAGACAGAATGGGGGACAAAAATGTGAGTGGGCACAGAATAGAGACTGAGTAGTGTGGGTGGTTAGCATGGGGAGAAAGTGTAAGGACATTACGAAGGAGAGGGAATGTAACAATGGGGCAAAATATAGAGATTGGGCCCTATAGGGGGGACACCGTGTGAGAGGACAGTGTGAAGAGGGGGCTCAGTATGGAAAAGAGGGGGCAGTGTGGAAGACATGAGCCATAAGAGGGACAGTGTGTGGGTCATACTTTGTGCAGGGTATATAGTGAGAAGCAATTATTTATTCAGGGGCTCAGAGTACAGCAGATATTTTTATTCAAGAACATTATAATGACACTGCTATTTTTAAGGGCACCATGTTTGGATGTGCTGCAGAAGACTGGAGAAAGTCTGCAGATACAAGCTGCGGCTGTGAAAAGTCATAATGGTGTCTTGGCAAGATGAAGAAGAAAAGAAAGTATCATGCTAGTATCCTTGTGGTCTAGGGCACAGAAATAGATTTAGGCTATGTGCCCACGTATGCAGAGAATTCCTGACTAAAAACCGGACTCCTTCCCAGGAAAAATGCATTTTTTTCCCCGTGTTTTTTTTGTGTGCGTTTTTTATGCGTTTTTTCCCGGAGCATCCACATTCTCATAGAATATAGTTGGAAATGCGTTTTTTCCGCAAAATTAATGAACATGCTGTGTTTTTTTCCGAGATGCGTTTTTTTTGCGGAAAAAAACGCATCATGTGCACAAAAATTGCGGAATGCATTATAAGAATGGGATGCTTAATGTATGCGTTTTTTAAGCGTTTTTGCAGGGAAAAAATGCGAAAAAAAACGCTTACGTGGGCACACAGCCTAAAGAGGATACCGGGGACTTTAGCAAAAAAGGCATGTAGTTGCTAACAGAGGCAGCTACCTGTTTATTGTAGCCAGTGTCGGTCATTGACTGCTGCTGCCAGAGATTCAGCTACTTCACGTCAACAGAGCAGCAGTTTCTCTTCCTGTTAACAAGGGCGACACTACTGATGTCATGCTGATTGACAGCAGGCTTCCGCTGCCTAATTGTTGAAAGTCAGCTGTCAATCAGCATGACACCAGTAGTCCTGCCTTGTCAACAAGGGAGACTGCTGCTCTGTTGACATGGAGCAGCTGAATCTCTGGCATGAGATGTCAATGACTGGTGCCAGGTACAACAGGCAGGTAGTTGCCTCTGTTAGCAACTACATTCCTTTATTTTAAAGTCACAGATATCGTCTTTAATATAAAAATCCATGGTGATCCAAGGAAAAGAAAAGACTAGGACTAGGGTTGTCCTGTCTCTTTACCGCATACATCATAGGGAGAATACAGCAATTGGACAGGAGTACAACACGGTTCTCTCTAAGGATGGGCAGAGTGCTTTTTAAATAATCTGTCTGATCAATAGGGGAAGAGCTCAAGAAGTGGGTGCAGGTCAGGTGAACGGCTTAAAGGGAAGCATGACAATGACTACTTGTCTTTTTGGCCAATTACACCTACTTAGGTATGAAATAACTTTTGACAAAACAATTTGCATCACCAAAATATCAGGCAAATGATAAGCTCCTCCTGTGAGATTATCTCACTATATCTGAGTCTATACATATACATTACACCAGGCTTCTTGACCTGTGATCCAGGACAAAGACACGTAGGTGACTCAATCATGAATCCGTCTGATTGTCTTACCAGGGGGTTGATTTTTATAAGAGAGCAGAATCTTGAACTGGTCTAATGTCAACTATGTGACAAAAAAAAGAAAAAAAATAGACTTTTGTGGTTTTATTAAAGAGTAAAGATTCACTTGTAAAGGTTCTACAAGGTAAAAAAAATTTCTTAGCGATAACCCTGACAATGACAAACATGCCATAATGAAATGCAAATTAATACAAATCTATATTCTCCTAATCTTCTGGTCTATAGGAAACATGCTGTTTTTTACATAAATTATTACAGTTCAAATATAGTATCAGCCTTTCACAATACTAACAGAAGGTGTGCTCCACACATTAATGTGCTCTTTCGGCAGCTCCCTGTTGAACCTTTGGTAATCCAGACACTGTTGAGCCTCATTTGTCTCGTACGCTTTACTATTTTTACCATTTATAATTATGTGTAACAATGATGACAATGACGGCTGGAGTTCTCATTCCTCTCACCACAACCTGTAATTTTCAGCTGGGTCTTTTTTCATACTGTCCAGACACAAAAAGGTGACATAATTATTTGACCAACTTTTGGGAATCTTCCACTTGACTTGTTTTTAAACCTTAAAACATTTAGTGTTCCGTGACAGAGAGCCTGACAGTGGTACTATGCCACGCCATATGTCAGGGCCATTGAATACTCAACATTCCAAATTATGCCTAATATTGTTCTGATTCAAGAAAAAAAGGGGAAGGACGTAGCCTAAATTGGTATTGAGACAGCATATGGATGAAAACTTAATGCCAATAATGTTGCAAGCTTCTTAAAATCCCTGCTTCCATGATACATTTCCAGTGGTCATTAATAGAGAAGAACGAACCCTAACTTGAAGTTTGGGGTTCATACCGGACAGTTAGTGTCCGCCGGTGCTAAATGCCGACTCGGAATTCCCAAAGAAGTCCGTTGCAATGTTTGACGTTCCGGCGGGCAGTTCGTTGCAGAGATAGAGAGAGATCTACCTAGTACGCCTCTATGTAGAAATTGCTTCAAATATAGGATTGGATCTCAGCAGAAGTCAGAGAAAAATACCTTTACATACCATAACAGATGCAATTCTGTGTCTGAGCTAAATAAAGTATAAGGCCAACAGAATAAGGGAATTTACATAGGACTTCCTTATTTACATGCAGCTTAAGCAATGTGTAAGGGTATGGTCACATGTTGCATTAAATCCTGAGTGACTGAGGTGGACACGTGGATATGAGGATACCTAGTGCTGACATGGTGTTGGTGTGACTCAGAGCTTATTCTTATTGTCATTTAATGAGGCTAATCCTCTGATTTTTAGGTAGACTCTTGCAGACAAGTGTATGAGAAATGAGATTTTCATTCTATTTTCTTTCATTTGTGTGCCATCCTGTTATGAATGGGTCACAACACAAGCCAAGTCTCAGAAAACCAGAGAGGTTGGTAACTATGCAGATTGCAGATCCCTGATCTTACCACACAACTAGCAGCAGTCGTGGAGCGTACCTATGATGATCCTAGACGCCTCGTCACAACCGGAGAGCTACATAAGCCTAAAGCAGGAAAAGAGGAAAACTAACTGCCCCAGAGCAGACACCAAAGGAAAGACAGCCCCCCACATGTACTGACGGTGAAACAAGATGAAAACACAAAGGCAGAAAAATAGGCTGAGCAAACGATGGGGCCCGACTAACTAGAAAGGACAGGAAAGGAAAGACACTGTCTGCAATCTGCCAAAAACCCTACCAAAATAATGTTCAACACTTCTGATAGCAAAATTAACCCTGAAGTCACTAGACTTCTCCCACTATATCAGCACTCTGAAATATTCTGAGACATAGCAAAATGAGGCCAATCTAATAAGGGACCAAAAGGCTCATACAGATAAATAGGAGTGGAAATTCAGCACAACCCCAGCAGGGACTGGCTGACAACAAAAAACTGAATTGACAAACAAGAGCAAGTGTGAACAATAGCAAAAACAAACTTAACTTGAGAAGACTGAAGTCCAAGACCTGAGAAGCAGACTGAATCACAAGCACCAGGATAGGTCGTCGGCTGTCTTATATCCAGTCTGATACTCCAGAGATCCAATCGTTATCCTCCTCATCAGGTGGCAGATCACTACCAATTAAACCAAACTCACTACCTCCTGTCACCACCAGAGGGAGAACGGAAGAACTCTCAACTGGTGGAGCAGAAAATGAGTTCACAACACCATCCATTTTCATATATCTTCACAAAAAAATGATCATAAACAATTTCCTACGTTAATAATGGAAATGTATAGGTAAAATCTGGATGCTGCACAGTTGATCCATGTAGGATCTGATTTTTTTCCCGCATCCATTGCCTTGAATGGATAGGTCTCTTCCGAGATAAGCAAGAAAGCAGTGCAGGCTGCGATTTTTTTCTCACAGTTGAACCAAGGGAAAAATCAGTCACCTGACCAGCCTGTATTAAATAACATGAGTGCTGTCCTTATGGTATCCCATCAAAAATCAGATAGCACATGTCCGACTTATACACTCATATGCATGAGCGTTTGAGTTAAAATTAAACCTATTTATGTGCTTCTTTATTAATTCTGCAAAAGATTTTTATATCTGTGGGGCAGATAAAAATCTGTTCTGATTTTTTCCAGGTCTTGTGAATGTAATATTAAAAAGTGTATTCACATCACATGCACTAAAGAAGGATTAAGATTAGCTTTAAAGCTGTTTAAAGTCGCCATCACAAATAGCGGTCTCGCTAGCGAGATCGCTGCTGAGTCACAAGTTTTGTGACGCAACAGCAATCTCACCAGCGAGATCGCTGTGTGTGACACTTATCAGCGACCGGCCCCCCTGCCGGTTATCGCTGATCGTCCTGGAATGGCCAGGACATGTTTTTGATCGCTGGTCTCCCGCTGGCCAGCACGCATCGCTGCGTGTGACAGGCGGGAGACCAGTGATCAGCACGCTGGTAACTAAGGTAAACGTCGGGTTTCTAAGCGGCGCACAGAGCTTAGAAACCCGATGTGTACCTTAGTTACCAGCGCGCTGATGCAGTGAGCTGGTAACCAAGGTACACATTGGGTTTCTAAGTGCCGCGCGACGCTTAGAAACCCGATGTGTACCTTGGTTACCAGCTCCCTGCACCAGCGCGCTGGTAACTAAGGTACACAGTGGGTAACTAAACGACGTGCGTCGCTCGTTACCCTCCTGTCGCTGGTGCTGATCGGTGGTGAAGCTGCCTGTTTGGCAGCTCACCAGCGATCATGTAGCAACACACCAGCTATCCTGAGAAGGTCATATCGTTGTCGGGATCACTGGTGTGTCGCTATGTGTGACGGGGCCCTAAATCTGTGTCCACAATGTGTGAACTTACACGAAATATCTGATATACTTCGTTTTCAGGATTGTTATCTCATCTGAAAGTTCTGTAATGGCTCATGAACAGGCAGGGGGATTGCTTAGCTACTGAAAGGAGCCAGTCATCGTCATGTGCCAACAGTAAGGTCTCTCCTGTGTCAAACCCAACCCGGAAGTATTATTTTCTACACATATAAAAATTATATATATTTTTCATACTGGACATTCTTTTTAAACAACTGAAATTTGTCACCAGATTTATAATTCTCAATCTAAGTACAATACAGAACAGGGACAGAGACCCTGATTTCAGGACTATTTCACTTACCGGTAATTGGCTTCTTGCTGTAGTCTTGATAAAATCCACGTGATCTGCCACAGTTTTTCTAGTACTCTAAATTATAAGTTCTGTCCAAAACCATCTGCATATTGATTAATAGCTTTCTGCATACACTATGTATAGGAAGAGAGCTGTCAATCAATAGTGGCTTAGCAGGGATAGCGAGAGTTCATAATTATTAAGAATGATGTCATGCCCCACAACTTGGGAATAATACAGACAGTATATTATAATATATATATATATATATATATATATATATATATATATATAATATATATATATAAATATATTGTGCTGCTTCATTGCTATACAATAAGGTTTGTCCTTCTTTAGAAGTTTGTCCTTCCTCTCTCCCTGCTTCTCCCTCTTGCTCTGATGTAGCTCTGATGTCAGTAATCCCTGTCTTCTTCCTCATTCACTGTTGTCAGCCATCTAAGAAGCTCAAGTGTTTGCATCTCTGGTTCAGAAAAGTCTTTTTTACCTATTGTATTGTGCAAAACCACAAAAATTCAGTTGGAAAATAAATCTTCTAGAATTTTCTTAAGTGCCTCCTGCAGTTGAGTTATCTTAAGATATATCTAAGTGTAAGTACTAGTTCATACTGAGGTTCATATTGGGTCAGTTTTGATGCTTGTATAGCATGTTTCAGTGGATCTTGATGCCTTTCATACTGAGGCAGCCTAGATACGGTGTCACAAGCGCCCTACACTTGCAGTCTAGTTATGGAGTCAGAATAGACTACATAATAATCATTGACCAGCATGGGGAATAATCAGGGGAATTTTGACAGTGTCTTAACTGAAATCCGTCATGATTCTGTAGTCTAATGTCACAGAGAGTGAGACAACCCCTTTAAGCCTATCTCTATCTACATATAGATTTGAGGACTTCTGCTGGTTATAAAAGTTAGATATTTCTTTAAAAATAACCTGTCAGCAGGATTTATCACTATAAAGTAAAGCAATGCCCCAAATGGCGCTATTACACTGATTAAATTGATACCTTTGTTGAAGGAATCCTCCTGTGTTTCTACAGGTCACTGATTATTCAGGGACCCACCTTTGTTTTTAAATTTTGCGCTGTGGCTGCTATCATTGGGTAGGTCTCCTGTGCATAGTGTGAGACTCCACATCTGGTCTTTTGGTCTTCAATAAAATGATGCCGGATTTGGCGCATGCACACATCGAGATCTAAGCCAAGTCTTCGATCTGTGCATGCGTTGATTTCGGCACCCTTTTATTGAAGACCAGATGTGGAATTTCAAACTGTGCACGTGCTGCCCAACCAATGATAGCAGCGACGGCACAAAATGTCAAAATGGAGGCCTGTAGAAACATAGGAAGCAGGCGGAAAGGCCGCTGTAGAAGTAGACCCAAAGCCCCTGGGGCCACCCAGATGCCCAGAAGACGTCATCAGAAAAGAACTTAAAACCATGATTAAAAAAGAATCATTGATCAGATTCCTTCAACAAAGGTATCAATTTAATCAGTGTAAAAGCGCCATTATGGACATTACTTTATAGTGATAAATTCTGCTGGCTGGTTCCCTTTAATGGTATATAATTTTATGGCTGCTAGATATAACTACAATGCTCATACAAAACATACTTTTGTGCCATTGAAATTCTAGAAAAGTCAGAAAAACATCATGACAACAAATGGCTTATTAATCCATCATCCTCCCTCCTCTTCTTACATTTAATATTAAAGCAATTTCTGAATAAAAGACAGACCAAAACATGTAATATTATGTAATCGAATATCAGTGTGGAGAATAAAAAAGAAAGCCTTGAAACTTTCTTTATTCCCTCATAAAAATGCTTTATAAATGCAGTAAGGTTAAGACGGCCAACCCACTCACTAACACGCATTTACACAGAATGTCTGTTCAATGGAGCTCCAGCACTAAGAGCTTTGTAATATACTTGATAGCGCTGATTATGTTTTTTTTATACTTGAGTCTTCAAGAATTATTGTAATTTTAAGCTTTGCCAGAGTAATTTTAGTTTTACATTACATCTGTGCAAAATAAAAGGAAATGATAATAGGAAAAGGACTGTATTTGTTTCCAAATGCTTCATTCACAGCATAATTATGACATTCTAATTGTAGCACCGTAACCTCTACATCTGCAGCTGATGCTAGCTAGGACATCACCAGAATTGTAGAACAAAGAGAGCCAGAAACTCCATGAAAAGAGGAGCTGGGGAACAAAGGCTGCTTTGCAACATAAATAATGTGTTAGAGAGAATCTATCTCATACTCTGTCTAGCTGTATATACTGTAGAGCAGTCGTAACAAACCAATGCAAAACTTCAGAGACAGTAAACTTCCTTAAAGGGATTGCCCAGGACTTAGCTATTGATGACCTGTCCTTACGATAAATTGTCAATGTCAGATCACTGATGGTCAGACAACCAGCACCTACACCTGTTTACAGGTCCCGTGACGGTAGGAAGTAAACAGTCTGTGGAGCTGGGACACCGCTCCATACTCCCTATAATGGCTGTTCCCAGGTACTGCAGCTCAGCGCCCAGTCACTGCAATGCTGTGGTGACCCAGCTGTGTACACTATTTGCTTCCATCTTCCCTGGTATACGCAATGAGCTGAATGTAGGTGTCGGTGGGCAGGTGTTGGACCTCCACTGCTCTGGTATTGAGGACCTAAGCTCTGGATAACCTCCTTAATGAAAACGTTTGACTATTACATTAAGGCTGTGTTCACACACAGCGTTTTTTTCGCGGTTTTTCCCGCGGATTTGCCAAAAAAATCCGCGGGAAAAACGTGAAAAAGAAGCTTCCCATTCATTTCTATGCATTTTGCACTTTTTGTGCACATTGATGCATTTTTTACCGCGAAAAAAACGCATCGCGGTAAAAAACGCAGCATGCACATTAATTTCGTGTTTTTTTTCTGCGTTTCTGGCTTTTTCCATGCGTCTAGAAACCTCGCGGGAAAAAAACGTGCAAAAATTGCGGTGAAAACGCGCAGAAAAAACCGCGCGGTTTCTGGGAAGGGAGTCCTGTTTTTCAGCAGAAAATTTCTGCTACGTGTGCACTTAGCCTAAGAAACCAGTCCATGTGCTGATATGGGTTAATGATTTCTTTATGTATTTGTGGCATATCATGTGGATATACTACAAATGTCTAAAAAACAAATGTCCATTAGCTTACAAAATAAACCAAAAAATCTGTATATTTGTATTTCAGTTGACTTCCAGTAAAATGAACATAGATACAAATGCAATCGGTTTATGGGCTCGTGAACACAATCAATTTTCTCGCAAAAGTGCTATCTGTGGCTTTCACGAATAGCACTTGTACATATGATATTCTATGGGGCTATCATCGGAAAAAATCAAAAACCTGTCCAATTTTGATCCATGTGTTGAATCAAAATGGGCAATGCAAGTCCATGGCTCAATGAAAAAAATTGGACCGACATCAGATGATTTTCAAGGACTGACAGAATGGAGAACGTTTAGAAACTTTTTTTTCTCTTCATGTCCGAGAAAAAACGATACCACTGTTATCAAACTCTGATGAGAAAATTTTTTCTCAGGTGTGGAAAAATCAGTCGTGTGATCCTACGCTAATAATGAGATTGTATAATCCAATTATACATATGAAAGTGAACATATCTTTTACATTCAATCTTTTACTGATAGAGTTATACGCCTACTGTCAAATAACTCATGGGATTCAACTATGTAAATGACAATTCTATGGCAAATTATAACCAGGCATATACCATATTAATTCTAAAATATATTTTCCACTTATTCAAGGTCACGTCTCTTAGAAAAAGACACCCATCTCTAGGGCTGACCCTTACACTATCACTTTTTTTCTCTTACTATTCAAAAGCTTCGTAAAATGCTACGACACACTGCAATGATATTATTTATCTATCAGTTGTTTTCAGTGGATGTCATTAACTTTGACCCGTTCCTTATCTTCAATCTCAAGTTAATTCCCAAGGCGGCATGCTCCTTACTGGCTTCGGGGATTAAATGTAAGGGTTTATGAAGAAAAGCGGCTTTGGTACAATGCTATTACACTATGATAGCTTACTCATAAATTGTAAAGTTGGAAATGTTCTTTGGTGTAGGGACATTGTTCATTTTAAAATAAGCAATATCTCGATGGGGCAAAAAAGTCAACTTTGGCACGGTCATTAGTATGTCATAAAGTGTCTTGTGATTTTAATGTCATACAAAAGTTAAGGGCTTTTTCTATAAGTGTATATACTGTATATACTGTTTATGTACCCTCTATGGAGTCTACACGTCTGCTACAAGAAATCCATCACATTGTACTTATTATCATCCTCATGAAACTTTACTGTTGTTTTGAGGCTGAATAAGTGAGTCGGATATTGATGAAGTAATAATAGGAGGCTTAGGAGTAACTCTGAACTGTAGAATTTGCTAACTATAGAAAGAACCTATTTCTAACTATAAATTGTTAATTTCTCTACTTGACCTGACTAAGGCTGAGTTCACGCGTGGCGTATTTTTTGCATTTCCACGGCGGTTTTAAACGCGCGATTTTGCCACGAAAAATAAGCATCCCATGCATTCCTATGGGATTCCGCAATGCTGTGCTAATGCTGCGGTTTTTTCTGAGGCTGAATCGCTTCGCGGTAAAAAACGCAGCATGCTCATTAATTTAGCGGAATCGCGGTGATCCCGCACCCATAGGAATGCATTGCTCTGCTTACTTTCCGCATGTGGCTGTGCACATCATGCGAAAAGAAAGCAGAACATTTGCGGATGGTACCCACGGTCCGGAGGAGAGGAGACTGTCCCCTGGGCTCTGGGTACCATATCCCTGTAAAAAATAGAATTAATATAAAAAATATTGTTATTCTTACCTTCCAGCGTCCCGCGCAGCCTTCCCGCCATTCTCCACGCTCCCGGTTCCAGTAATCCTTTGCGAAAATGACCGCGATGGCGTCCCGCAAGAACAGATGCCATCGCGGTCATTCTCGCAAAGAACTACTGGGACCAGGAGCGTGGAGGGAGGCGGGAAGGCTGTGCGGGACACCGGAAGGTAAGAATAACAATATATATTTTTTTTTATTTATTATTTTTTACATCCTATCTTTTACTACTGATGCTGCATAGGCGGCCTCAATAGTAAAAAGTTGGTCACACTCGTCAAACACTATGTTTGACGAGTGTGACCAACCTGACCATCAGTTCTCCAAGCGATACTACAGATCGCTTGGAAAACGCTAGCATTCTGCAAGCTAATTACGCTTGGAAAATAGGCTAGTTTTTCCGCGGGAAAATCACGGGAATTTAAAATGCGATTTTCCCAAGGAATGGAATCCGGAATTCTTGCGGTAACTTCCGCGAGAGTTCCGCTACGTGTGAACATAGCCTAAATGTATTCAGTATTTAAATAAGCCTATGTAATGTATATTGTTCTGATCTAAATTAGTACTCCAGTAATTTTTTATTTTACCTCCTTAATTAATTCCTAGGCCATATTCACACATTTGATTTTTGCATGCTTGTGCTTTTTTTATTACCAAATAGCATGTAGACACATTATAGTCTATGGTTGCAACCTCAACAAAAAAATAATAGCTCCCCATTACCTTGGTAATTCAATTCAATATCTGAATGATTTACAAGGTGGTCCATAATCTGTCTCCTCCAAGCATCTTCTGGCCTAATCTCCCTGTTGCTCACCGACAAGTAATCTCCAAACCACCCAAGATCTCCTCCTCTGTTTTCTTCTTGTCTGTTCCTCACACAACTGTCTACGAGAGTTTTCCAGTGCATCCCCCATACTCTGAAACTTGCTGCCACAGACTTCGAATGGTTGAAACCTTAAAGGGAAACTGTCACCTGTTTTAGCCGCTATAAGATGTGGCCACTGCCTTTCAGGGCTTATCTACAGTATTCTATAATGCTGTAGATAAGCCCCTGATCTGACCTGCAAGATAAGAAAAATAAGTTTAATTATACTCACACGGGGGGGGGGGGGGCGGTCCAGTCCGATGGGTGTCACAGGTGCGGGTTCGGCGCCTCTCATCTTCTTGTGACGACGCCCTTCTGCTGGTTTCATTGCTCCCTGCATCGCTTCTGTGCAGGCGTACTTCTCTGCCCTGTTAAGGGTAGAGCAAAGTACTGCAGTGCACAGGTGCTGGGCCTCTCTGCTGGGCCTTTCCCGGCACCTGCGCACTGCAGTACTTTGCTCTGCCCTCAACAGGGCAGAGAAGTACGCCTGTGCAGAAGCGCAATGCCGGAAGCGATGAAGCAAGCAAGAGAGCGGTGGTGCAAGAAGATGGGAGGCGCCGGACCCGGACCTGCAACACTCACAGGAACAAACCGCACCGGACCGCCCTCCCGGGAGACTATAATAAAACTTATTTTTCTTATCTTGCAGGTTGGACAGGGGGCTTATCTACAGCATTATAGAATGCTGTCAATAAGCCCTGAAAGGCAGTGGCCGCATCTTATAGCGGCCAAAACAGGTGACAGGTTCCCATTAAGATGCAACCTGGAAACTCAACTCTTCTGGAAAGCCTACAAACAACCTTAAAAACTCATGTTGCTACCTGAGCTGCTTTCCAACCTCCTGTCATACTGTCTCCTTCACCAATACCTTGAAGACTATTTTGCAGGGCTCTCCACCTCTTTGTACTAATCTGTCCTGTTAGTTCATTTGTATTGTATTTGCAACATGATTAGTATCCTTCACAGGTCCTGCATCTCAGCATATGTGGTGCTTTAAAATAAATAAATAATAATAATAAGTAATCTGAAATCAACAGAACACAAACACTACCTATGTCAGTAACAGACCAGGCACCGGGATGGGGGTACCTTTATTGCGCTCGGTCCGGAACTGTCGGGGCTGTCTCCTCTGTTGTCTGGGGGAAAGTTAAAAGAACCGGACCAACCATTGCACTTAGCAGTAGCGGGCATGTCTGAGGTAAATATGCAGAAGCGCGCACGGAAACAGGAAGACTTGGCGGGAACTGACAGCGTTCAGCAGGGGGATGCGAGTCCTCTGTCCCTTGAACACCGTAGCAGTTCAGGCAAACACTCCAGCATACCCGCTGCCGCCCGCAGAGACTGTGAACTGAGACACACTGTGTGCCCTTTGGCCCTGTAAAGCAAGGTGCCAAGCGTTCCGGGCCCATGACTACCACATGCGGCGCCTAAGAAGTACCGGGTGTGTGACCGTAAACTGAATACGGATCCCCGATGCATGTTTGTTGGGCCACACTGGGCTTCGACATTGCTGTGGCCTCCACAGCACCTGCTGGACTGAGGATCCCACAGAAGACACCAGAGACTCACCGCTGCCAGAAGGACACAGCTCATCATTGTCTTCAGGTCTACACTGGGTTAACCCCGCGCTGACCGTTGTTGGTGCCAATGCTTGTTTCGTGGACTTTACAGTCTGGAAGTCATCGGCATGGATAAGTGATACCTAAAGAACTGCTACCTTCATCGCCCCCCTGCATTTTGTCCAAACTGCACACCCATTATTGCCTAATACCTGCATATTCCTGTTTAACCCACTATCTCCCTGCGTGGAGTACATATCTGTTAAAGTAAACTACGTTAACCCTTGCTCTGTCTCCTGTCCGTCACTGCATCCCGCAACCTGCTGGCAGTTGCGCTACATCCCTGCTAACAGACAGGAGTCCTGAGCAGGAAAAAAAAGGCTGTGAAAGAGAATTTCAGTTCCATGGTTAATTTCACTGGTAGCATTCACTGAAACATTGGTAAATTAATTTTCAATGTTTTACTCATCTCTAGTGTTAATCTTCTTTTGCCCAGAAGGCAATTTACTTGGAATCTCTGAAAAATATGCATAAAATATGTGGAAAAATAGTATTTGAAAAAAATTAAAATATGAAACAGCATGTACTAGAGTATTTAAAAATAAATACACATAACGGGAAGGGTGTGTGGGGGAGCAGTGAGGAGCAGCTCCTGTCACACGAATTACAAGGGTTATAAAGATAATAGAACTGCATTGGACATCTCATCTTTATACTGAAGATTATGAGGGTAGAAACAGGACAATTTTTGTTATCTCCCGGGAGTACCCCTTTAACTTGTTTTTGATGCGTTTCTGTCATTCATTAAAGTAGGAGAAAACTGCTGCAAAAACCCTGAAAGGCTTGACATGCTGCAGATTTGAAACTGCTTCAAATCTACAAGGAAAAGATAAGCAACTTGTGCATGACTTTAGGAATCTCATTCACCTTGCTAACACCAGTTTTTGTGCTAAATCTGTGCAGAACAAATGCAACAAAAATGCAGCAAATACTTAACGTGTGCACATACCCTATTTGGTGTCCTCCTGCCGAGACCAATTACAAATTTGATTTTATATGTCAATGTAGACGACATCTCTGCTCTACCAAACAGCGGGCAATTTCTGCAAGAAACATCCTCCGAATTGAAACACATGGAATGTGATTTAAAAAAGTGGACAATTCTTTCAATATTATGTATCACTGAGGGTGTTTAGCATCTTTGGTTTGATAATAATAATAATTTTATTTCTATAGCGACAACATATTCCGCAACACTTTACATTTTAGATGGGAATTGTACAGGAAATAAAAGAGATTACAACATAACAATTATCACAAACATCAACAGATACCAAAAGGAATGAGGGCCCTACGATCTATGAGGAAATAGGGGAGACATGAAAGGTGGATTGTAACAATTGTTTTCATTGTTCTGACCAGTCATAATGCAATAAATTGGCTGTTCGTGTAATGCTGCATGAACTGGTTACCAATCAGTATGAGTAAAAGTACAGATACAGAGAGCTATTAAATGCATAAAGCGTGTGAGAACAAGATGCAAGGATCCTGGTTATGAAGAAAATTTTGAATGGGCAACACAGAGATAGTTAAATAAATGTGTTGAGGTGGTAGGCCAGCTTGAAGAAATGTGTTTTTAGGGCACGCTTAAAACTGTGGGTGTTGGAGATTAATCAAATTATCCTGGGTAGCGCATTCCAAAGAATTGGCACAGCCCATGAGAAGTCTTGGAGACGGGAGTGTGAGATTCTGATTATTGAGGATGTTACCCTCAGGTCATTAGCAGAACGGAGGCCATGAGTAAGGTGGTAAATTGAGAAAAGGGAGAATATGTAGGGTGATGATGATCCGTGGAGCATTTTGTGGGTGAGAGTGATAAGTTTATAACGAATTCTGGAGTGGATGGGTAACCAGTGCAATGACTGGTGCAAGGTAGAGGAATCGGTGTAATGGCTGGTGAGTAATACGATCCTAGCTGAAGCATTGAAATCAGATTGGAGAGGCGAGAATTTGGTAAGAGTGACACTGATTAGTAGAGAGTTTTACAATAGTGCAGACGACAATGAATAAGAACAACAGTAAGAGTTTTTGCAGAGTCGAAAGTAAGAAAAGGTCGAAGTCTAGAAATGTTTTTGAGGTGCAGATAACAAGAGTGAGCTAGTGATCGGATGTAGGGGGTGAATGAAAGCTCTGAATTAAGCTTTTGGATTGTCATACCTTCTGCCATATTTCACCTCAACAATATTCAATGTGTTTTGACTGATCATATTCTTATGTTACAGCATTAATGAAAGCACTTAAAGTCACCATTGTTATCATGTCATTTTATAACCATTTCCATTTGAGAACAGTTCGCATTTGAATGCTTATCTGATGAAGAAGTGAAGTAAATATGATGATTTATGACGTGGCATATTCACACAAGCATATTCACACAGCTACTTTCTTTCTGTTATCAACTAAAAGTGGACGGTTGAGAATAAAGACCCTTTGCTGGTGACCCCCTTCTGCACCACACGTTAAATTATATAGGATTACTTAACAAATTGTTTCTTGTAGACACATTCTGTTATGAGTATCATAGAAGAAAGGTCAGAATAATGCACCGTTATAAATCACTCAATCAATTTGAGAAATGCTTATCTGCCATCTGCAAAACAAGTCAACAGAAACAAAGTTTTCAGTGTGGGGGCGCTAGCAAAGTAGCTGGAGAGTGTCACTGTAAATAAATGATTGACTGTGACATGGCAATAGTCAAAACCATATTCTTTATAGAAATACTGATCCCTAAGGACCTAAGTGCACATCTCTGTGATGGCAGCACAAGTAATAAATCCAATCTGACAACTATTCACAGACTAGGGCAATATTCCATCAAACATTTTTAAAGTCAGATCCACACAAACCATCCCGGATTCGCCTAAGGATTTATTAGACATTTAGCTGGTGTGCATGTGATCATTTGTTAAATTGAAAATGGAAGGAAAGGCAAGATGACAAAGTGTAAACTAGAAGGCTTCTACGCTGGTGGAAAATTCGATGTGATGTCTGTGCTGGCTGCGGCTGCCTTTCCATAAACTTTTGAAATGAAACAAGTTGGTGTCAGAACCATTTAGCAGCATGTGAGCGTATGTTACCGACAGTTCTATGGAGAGCTGTCTCATTTCATCTACATATACTGTACATATGCTTATCTCATCCACATTACTCTATTTATTGCTTTTATGGGTTGCAGACATTTTGTGGAGAAATGTCCGGTGGTGAAGCAGGCTGTCACAAGATATAATGCAAAACACATTTGTTCAGTAGTGCGAAAGTTACCCTGATTTATGTAAAGAATAACTCAAATTACAATGTGAATTATCCATATGTACATTACTGTATATTCATTTTATTTCATTATTATTTAAAAATTTTAAGATCAGATCGGTAATTGCTGTGTCGGGTGAAAGCAATTAATTTTTACCTGCTGCCAGTCATTTCTATGTTTCTCAATTAGATTATTAAATGTCCAGAAAAATGTCTGCCCCATACAAATTCCAGCTCTGTACACTAAGTGATCTACTACCAGTGCAATACAGTGGGGGAAATAACTATTTTATCTCTTGCTGATTTTATAAGTTTGCCCACTGACAAAGACATGTCTATAATTTTAAGGGTAGGCTAATTTTAACATTGAGAGATAGAATATCAAAAACAAAAAAACAGAAAATCTTATTTTATAAATTATATAAATTTATTTGCATTTTTCAGTGAAAAATATGTATTTGATCCCTCTGGCAAACAAGACTTAATACTTGGTGGCAAAACCCTTGTTGGTAAGCACAGCAGTCTGACGTTTTTTGTAGTTGATGAGGTTTGCGCACATGTCAGGAGGAATTTTAGTCCACTCTTCTTTGCAGATCATCTCTAAATCATTAAGATTTTGAGGCTGTTTCTTGGCAACTACATCATAAGTTTTCTGTGGGATTAAGGTCTGGAGACTGGCTAGGCCACTCCATGATCTTAATGTGCTTCTTTTTGAGCGACTCCTTTGTTGCCTTGGCTGTATGTTTTGGGTTGTTATCTTGCTGGAAAACTCAGCCACGACCCATTTTTAATGTCCTGACGGAGGGAAGGAGGTTGTCACTCAGGATTTTATGGTATATGGCACTATCCATTCTCCCATTGATAAAGCAGTGAAGGAGTCCTGTGTCCATAGCAGATAAACACCCCCCAAACATACTGTTTCTACCTCCATGCTTGACAGTGGGGACATTGTTCTTCCTCCAAACACAGGGAGTTGAGTTAATGCCAAAGACCTCAATTTTTGTCTCCTCTGACCACAGCACCTTCTCCCAATCACTCAGAGAATCATCTAGATGTTCATTGGCAAACTTCAGATGGGCCTTTTTGAGCAGAGGGACCTTGCGGGCACTGCAGGATTTTAAACCGGCGCTGCAATTGCACAGTCAATGGATATGCTGCTGGCACACCTGGCAAATTAAGTGTGCTATCTGCCACTGGAAAAAACAACTACAACGAAACTAAAGGTGGCAGCGCTTATACCGCTGTGTAATGAATGTATCACCCAAACTGAAAGTAGCAGTCAAACTAAAAACAGGCACTACTCACTGTTGCGAAGACTAGTTAAAGCTGATCATGTTGATCTTGTATTCACAATAATTGGAAAGGAAAAATTCCTGAACTGAAGCAAAAACAGGGAGCGTCCTCCCGTTTGCAAAAAGGAACAGCTCCCCGCAAGAGAGCGCGTCCCCCTGGCGGCAGACAGCCACGGCCGATGGCGCCGTCGAACAGTAGCGTGGTGAGCAGGGGGCGTGACTGGCGGGGGGCGTGAATTGTTCCATATTAAGGACAATTTAACATGCCACTCTACGGGGATTATTTATATAGTAAAATGCCCCTGCAATAAGTTCTATGTTGGTCGTACAAAAAGAAAACTTAAAGAGAGAATAAAAGAACATTTGAACAATATCTCTAAGGGATTTTTAGGACATCCACTGTCTCGCCATTTTGTGGAGAAACATGGCAAGACATGTGTGGGGTCCACTTTTTTTGGCATTCAAAAGGTCCAAAAAAATCCGAGGGGTGGTGACTTTATTAAGAGTATGTCGAGGGTCGAATCCAGGTGGATTTTTACATTGGATAGTTTGGTGCCAAATGGGCTTAATCATGAAATCGAACTTTATGCTTTGTGACCCATATAAATAAGTATCCTTGTAGATAAGAAGGACCGTCTCTTTGGATATTATTTATTATTTATTGTTGGAATTACAACAACCAATCAAAATATTTTGGGGGGTGGAGTTTGTTTTATTTTTATTTTTATCACAACTGTTTATAAGTATTTTTGTAATTAATTGTCCCATTCATTAGTTTTTGTTTGAATAAAGTTCAGCTTTTTATGTATTTAGTATTCAGTTTAAGGAGGTTGCGACACATAATGGGTTAAGTGTGCGTCATTTTCTTGTGCAGGCGGGGGTATATAGAGTGTGGGTGGCAGTGTATGTTCCATACCTTTGAGGAAGGGGGACGGCTTCCCCGAAACGCGTCAGGATTGGTTCTTGCACGGTGACGTCACCACCCACAATTCACGCCCCCCGCCAGTCACGCCCCCTGCTCACCACGCTACTGTTCGGCGGCGCCATCGGCCGTGGCTGTCTGCCGCCAGGGGGACGCGCTCTCTTGCGGGGAGCTGTTCCTTTTTGCAAACGGGAGGACGCTCCCTGTTTTTGCTTCAGTTCAGGAATTTTTCCTTTCCAATTATTGTGAATACAAGATCGACATGATCAGCTTTAACTAGTCTTCGCAACAGTGAGTAGTGCCTGTTTTTAGTTTGACTGCTACTTTCAGTTTGGGTGATACATTCATTACACAGCGGTATAAGCGCGGCCACCTTTAGTTTCGTTGTAGGATTTTAAACCTTTATGGTGTAATGTGTTACCAAAGGTTTTCTTGGTGACTGTGGACCCAGCTGCCTTGAGTTCATTAACAAGTTCCCCCGTGTAGTTTTAGGCTGATTTCTCAACTTCCTCACCTTCATGATCAAGGATACCCCACAAGGTGAGATTTTGCCTGATTTTTGCATGGTGCCCCAGATCGATGTTGATTGACAGTCATTTTGCTTTTCTTCCATTTTCTTACTATTGCACCAGTTGTCTCCTCACCCAGCATCTTACTGATAGTTTTGTAGCCCATTCTAGCTTTGTGCAGGTCTATGATCTAGTCCCGGACATCCTTAGTAAGCTCTTTGGTCTTGCTCATGTTGTAGAGGTTAGAGTCTGACAGATTGAGTCTGTGGACAGGAGTCTTTTATAAAGGTGACTATTGTAGGACAGCTGTCTTTAATGCAGATAACGAGTTGATTAGGAGCGTCTAACTCATCTTTGGTTGCCAGAACTCTTAATGGTTTGTAGGGAATCAAATACTTATTTCTCACTGCAAAATGCAAATACATTTATACAGTATAATTTACTTAAAGTGATTTTCATGATTTTATTTTTGATATTTTATCTCTCAATATTAAAATGAACCTACCCTTAAAATTATAGACTGTTCATGTCTTTGTCAGTGGGCAAACTTACAAAATCAACAAGGGATCAAATACTTACTTCCCCTACTGTATACCCAATTTTTGGCTACCAGGTCATCAATTGTGCCTTCTTAGGCTGGTTTCACATTAGCGCTTTTTAAGCGCACGCACGGCCGGGGGTAGCTCCGCCCCCGAGCCGGCTCTCTGCCCGGCGTGCCCGCCCCTTGCTTGTAGCGCCGCCTCCTAGCGGACAGCGGCGCCTGCGATCGGCGCACCCTATCTTTAGCATAGGGTGCGCAGATCGTGCGCAGGCCGTGCGCTAGTTGCGCTTTGACCTGCGCTGCGCACTTTTGACGGTGCGCCGTGCGCGCCAAAATCGAACTTTTCGGATAGGTCTTGTTTGTCATCAGCATAAATAGAAGCAAATATGTAGATATGTATGCCATCACATTATCAGATGTTTCTTTAATTATGCGCTCTTCTAGTCATCTGACCGCTGCAGTCAATCACAGGCTTCAGTTGTCCTGATGACATTCAGATGGCAAAGACATCACTACTGGAGCCAGCAAAGATCTTTGGAGCAGCCTGCACTGGATTTGAATGGGTGATAAGGGTAAATATGCTTTTATTTTTTATTTTAAAGTCAATCATGCTTAAAAAACAAGTTTCCAGCATCAGGCAGCCACTTTAAGCCATCCCGACCATTAATATTGTGCAAGAACTTGTCAGCCACCTTAACGTTACATCACCTGAGAACAAATGCAGTATTATCTAACATCATAAAAATGTGTGATACCCTGAAGACTGAATCATGCTTGATGCTGGATCGTACGTGATCACAGAGTACGATTTTATGTGTTGTATTTAATGTAACACGTAAGAATGTATATAGAAAAAAAAAAAAGGAAAACGACACACAGTAGTATGAACGTAAGTGCAATGAAAATTGCTTATTTAGTCAAAATGCAAAACACAGTCAATCAAGTCACACAGATGGTTGCACATATGCAACATGGCACCACTCTAAGATTTGTGATTACAAGCTTTCCATAGCAATGAATCCAACTGATACTTGTTCATATTTCCCAAAAGGTTTAGACAGTCTTCATTATCATCTTTAGGTTTTATTCTACAGAGATGTATGGAGAAAGTCAGGCTACAAAACTGTACAGGTAGAATGCATGACGGAGGTGGAAAGCTGCTAATAGAAAACTAATAAATAATTAATAGTGTTTGTCATTGTATGCTCGGGGAGTAAATGCAGGAATGTTGCCTTTACAGGACTGATAGCTTTGCCATGTATTTGCTATGTTGACGACTTGCTGTAATTATATTCTCAATAGAATTCACTAGCTTACTAAACATTTGCTCACCGGCCAAACAGAACCCAGGTTGGATCACAACTAAATAAAGCAAATGTCTAATACAAGAAAACAGGGTTATATATTTATTTTACTCATTTATATAGCGCCATCGATTATCATCACTGTCCCCAATGGGGCTCACAATCTACATTCCCTATCACTATGTCTTTGGAATGTGGGAGTAAACCGGAGAACACCCACGCAAACATGGGGAGAACATAACCACTGAGCCACCGTGCCGCAATTCAATTATATAAAATAACCCGTGTTTTATGTATTTTTTTAATATTGACATTACTATGGTCAGGATATATGTGGAAAGTGAAGTGAAAAAATGCAATTATATATACCGTATTTTACGCATTATAAGACGCACTTTTTTTCCCCAAAATTTGAGGGGGGAATGAGGGTGTGTCTTATTATGTGTATATACCTTCCCGATACCGTTGCTGCTGGCTGGGATGAGGGGGTGCCCGGCAGTGCTGCTGGGGACTCCGAAGCTGCCGAGAGCTCCATCTGCGCATGCACCACCCCCTGGTGGCCATTTTCCCAGAGTCCACAGCACAGGAAACCACGGAACTGATGGGGGCTCTGGCCTTTCACGAAATGTCGGCAGCATCGGAGACCACAGCAGCACTGCCGGAGAACCGGGCAGCTGCGCCGGACACCCCAGCAGCAGCGCTGGACCCCAGCAGCACCGCTGGAGACCCCAGCAGCACTGTCGGGAACACCTGCAGCACCGGACAACCACAGCGGCGCACTGCACATTGGACGCCCCCTCATCCCAGCCTGCAGCCTGCAGCATCACCCCACTTCGGCCTCCGCCAGCAGCGACCCTGGGACCCTGCTTCACAGCAGCCACCACCCTGGGTAAGCAATAAGATGCATGGATTATAAGAAGCACCACCATTTAAATAAAAAAAAATCCTATTTTTCTCATAAAAATTTGGGGTGCGTCTTATAATTCGGAGCGTCTTATAATCCTAAAAATATGGTAAATGACTGTATATCATATTTGTGATATATGTGATTTGTTTAACATATAGTGAGTCCACTGTGTATGATTTTCTAATCACCACAGAACAGCATCAGATTAAAGGGGTTATCCATTACTCAGACAACCCCTTCTCAATCCCTACATTCCCCCCAGTAAAATATTAACATCTTTACTCCCCTTCGGTCCCAGCATTGTTCCAGCAGTGTCAGCACTGGCTCTCTTAGAGCTCACGTGGCATTTTTATCAGCGTTGGCTTCATTCTCCTCTCCTACAGACATACCTAAGTGACATCCAGAGGTAGTGAGAGAGCAGCAACAATTCTCACTTCCTCCTGATGTCTAATTTGTCCAAATGATGGGAAAGTGAAGACAGCATTGATTGGATGCATGGTTTGCGTGACATAACAATATTATGTGAGCTCCAGCAGAGCCAGTGCAGACACTGTTGGAACTGCGCCGGTAGCGGACGAGAGTATAGATGTTATTAGTCTACAGGGGGAAAATATAGGGATTGAGAAGGGATTGTCTGAGTAGTGGTCAACACTATTAATCTGATTTGTTAAATCTGAGTCATACATATTTTCTCTCTACAGGACCCCATACACATTAAACTAAAGTCGCCTGAACCCACGGATATCGGCAGGCTCAGCTGACAGTCTAATGTACATGTGGCCTCCTGACTCTTCCATGACAGAAGACATCAGGAGAGAGAAGGATTTGGAACATTAGATTACTGATGGACGATCCTTTTTGGGATCATCAAGATGTTTTCTAGCAAAACTGAGAGAAGCCTTTATGTTCTTATTGCTCAGCAGTGGTTTTCGTCTTGGAACTTTGCCATTCAGGCCATTTTTGCCCAGTCTCTTTCTTATAGTGGAGTCATGAACACTGACCATAACCAAGGCAAGTGTCTGGAGTTCTTTGGATGTTGTTGTGGGGTCTTTTGTGACCTCTTGGATGAATAGTCGCTGCGATCTTGGGGTAATATTGGTAAGCCGGCCAGCCACTGCTGGGAAGGTTCATCACTGTTGCATGTTTTTGCCATTTGTGGATAATGGATCTCACTGTGGTTCACTGGAGTCCCAAAGCTTTAGAAATGGCTTTATAACCTTTTCCAGACTGATAGATCTCAATTACTTTGTTTCTAATTTGTTGCAGAATTTATTTGGATCGCGACATGAACTCTAGGTTTTGAGGATCCTTTGGTCTACTTCACTGTTAGGGCAAGTTAGGATAGGATATGGGTTGAACTAGATGGACTTAAAGTCTCCCTTCAACCTTAATAACTATGTTACTATGTTACTTTGTCAGGCAGGTCCTATTTAAGTGAGTAAGGTCTGGGTGTCACTATGGAATTTGAACTCAACTTCCCAAAGATGTGATAAACCACAGTTAATTTATGTTTTAAAGGGGGAGGTGAGACAATCACTTTTTCACACAGGACCCTGTATGTTTGGATTTCTTTTTCCCTTAAAAATAATGACCTTCATATAAAAACTGCATTTTGTGCTTGTGTTATCTTTATCTAATATTTAAATTTGTTTGGTAATTTGAAACATTTACGTGTAACAAACATGCAAAAGAATAGGAAATCAGGAAGGGGGCAAACACTTTTTTCACACAATTGTATATTTAGCAGCCCAAAAAAACTTTAATAAATATTCTACTTTATTTCGATCTGATTGAAAACATCACTTTATAATATGCAAAAGTCCAAGAAAAAATGGTGATGTCACAACATACGACTAAGGTCTAGAAATTAGTTAAAAATTTGTCTGAACCCTTTATATATAGAGTTCATGGTGCTATGTTGAGCATCAATTTTTTCTGCATTGTTTATAGAGCACTATCACATTCCGGAGCGCTTTATGCTCATTACCAATGGAGCCCACAATCTAAATTCCCTATCAGTATGTCTTTGGAGTGGTGCTATTCCTTTGCTATAACTTAGATAATGACTTAAAGTGGAAGCTAGGAATCACTGATCTACACACCACTATGGCATTGTGCAGTGTAACACATGTCTAGCTGGTGACAACTACAGTTAATCATTTCCAGGAAAAATAATCAATGTAGATAGCATTGGCTACTGATTAGTACTTTGCTATTAATATACATAGAAATAAGTAGTATATTGATGGTGTAGAAGTGTTACCATTTAAAATTATAATTCACATTTCTTACATGATCTTCCCATAGACATGAGGAATGTAGAACATTAATATTGCAGTGTATCCATATAATTTCACCGCTACAGCTTTACTACTAGGACCACCCTTTCTCATTCCCCACTCTTGACCCCAATAAAATAAAAAAGCATACTTACCTCCCAAGGAGATGCCATTCCTCGCCTCCTCGGCGCTCTTGTATGGTTGCATGACATGTGGTGCTCAGCGCCCAATTAGCGCTTGTGTCACCTTCGCCGCCTTCTGTCAAATTGAACATGTAGGAAGTCAGAGACCAGCTGCAGCCATGACTTCCTCTTCATGATGAATTTGTCCGAAGGCGGGGACAGTGACACCAGTGCTGATTTGGCACCGGGCACCACGTGTCATACAATCGCACGAGAGCCCTGGGAGTGCGAGTGCCAACACCCCCGGCATCGGCACGGGAGGTGAGTATAGGCTTTTTTATTTTATCGGGGCCAAGCGTGGAGAATGAGAAGGGGTGGTCTTAGTAGCGGACAACCCCTTTAATGATTCTGTATGAGTCTAGCTAAGACATAGATATGCCTTGTAACTATCAAATATTTCATCATTTGGGTATATGGCACATTATTGTAGCACTTTCACTTGACATTTTTACCAATCCTTGAATTTGTTGACTACTTCTTTCTACTCTGACAAGCTGGAGCCAAGATTACCAATGAATTAATTAATTTTTATGACAAGGCAGAAAGTTTCATATAATTGTCATTATCCCTGACTTCAGGATATGAGATACAAGAGCACATAAAGCCTCCAATCATGTCCAACAAATATTAATAAGGGGCTAATTTCCTTAGTTGCCACTTCAATGAATAATTACACCTCTGGGCTACTATAAATAATGTATTAGATGGCATGCAGATAGCATGTATCCCTACAGGTCTGTGCATACATTATATCATTCCAGATCATTTCTAGGCAAAATATGACTTGCAAGTGACTTCTATGCAAATGATCCTTTTCTTCTCCTGCCTGGGGATGGCACAGTGAGCGCCTCTATCAGTTAGCAAGAGTTAGAGAAAAAGACAAATATTTTTTTTCATCTGAATCCCTTTATACCATGAAGTATTCAATAATTCATTATTGTACAAAAAGTCCAAACATCCTTTAAGCTATTGATGAGATGGTAAATGTAAAGGCTTGCTACAATTACTTGCTCGCAGAAGTCAGGTTTGCTTTCCTCAGCTTCTTTTCTTAGGAAAACAAAACAGAAACACAAAAAAAAAAAGAACTTGAAGCTAAAGCTGCTTGAGTATGTGCTCAAAAATATGTACACCTCATTAAAATGCAAATTGGTTAGGGCTAGCATTGTTTCTTGGAATGTATTTATTCCGGTTGCAGATTTTTATAGTGTAATCTTCTAAGAACAGGAGATGTTACATGTAACTTCTCATATATTCACTTTATTCCACAAATGTGGCTGGGGTGACATCCATGCCCTCCAGGTTGTATGTATATGGACTGGAACATTTCATCATAACTATGCACAATTCATATCACCTGTCAAATCGCAATACTTGGTCCCATGAAGAAAAATAGGATTCATCCAGTCAGTTTACCGTACATTTCTCCCACACTTGCTGTAATGGAAATAAGCTCTCCATCGCTGACTTTGGGTATATGCACATAATCAGTATTTGCAGCAGAAAAACCTGCTACCTAAATACTGGAGTGTTGGCAGGAAAATCATTGTGCAAAATGCAAGTTTTTGCCACGTTTTAGAGCACGTTTTTCATGCATTTTTTGTTTATTTTTATGTGTGAAAAATGCTGCAAAATTGCTAAAAGTATTGACATCTGCAATGAAAAAAGAATCAGCATATGCAAGAGATTCTGAAATTCATTCAGTTTCCTGGTAGATTAAAATACTGTAGTTTTTTTTAAGCCAAAACACAGGGTAAACTTAGCAAAAACACATCATGTGATTATATCCTTTGGTGATGCTCACTTCTGCATTGTGATTCCGTTACAAGTGGCAAAAAATAGACCATGCTGCTTTTTAGGTAAAAAGAAGGACACCATGAAAACCCAACACAACTCTTTATAACCAATAGTGTCCACCAGGTGAAATAGAATATTATCAACTTACAACAGCTCCTACTGTAAAGTGATGGTATATTACTATGATGGTGGCACATGATGGGGTACTTTGCTGTTTTAGTGTTCTACCCCCAGTCATCACTTCTACCCTGCACAGTGGTGCTCCTACCATTCCCTGGGCAGTCAGCTGCTGTATTGCCCAATCAAATGACAGAAGGGCAGGTATTGAAAGCCCGAAGGGATATGGAGGTCCACATGACTAGGATGACTGCTAGGCCTCAGTTAAGGTTAATTATAGGGATAACATTATGTTGGGAGAATCCAAGATGGCATTTTGATGTTGAGGGGCATGGTTTTAAGGAAATTTTAGTGTGGAGTTCCTAAGAGGGTACTCCCATGGAAGCTTACCTGATTGGAAGGGATCTCTGGATACATAGAAGAGTCGGAGGCAGGATAGGTACAGTCCATTGGGGGTTCCACATAACACCCACCCTCCCTTTGAAATGTTCAAGGATGGTATGATGCTTAATGTATATGCTTGATTGGTGGGCTGCTCGAGTTAACACTAATGTCACGGCAGCTGGCGGGAACGGATCTGGAAAGTCAATTGGTAGTATGGAAAAGGGGGGGGAGTAGGTACCTTGAAACCAGAGGGCCGCAAAGGTCAACCTCATTCCCGCCTCCTTTTATAAGTGGTGAGAAAATACTTGCGGTCCCCACTGCGCCAAGGAGGACAATCTTATGGGGGTGTGCTATTCAGCAGGAGGGTCAGCGAATCGGTACAATGCAGTTGGGGGCAGAGAAGAGCACCTGGTGGCACTAAGTTTATTGGTTGAGCTTCCACAGACCCTTCTCCTTATGTTTTATTTAATACGTTAATAAAGGCTGGCCAATTTATCCAAACCCTGCGGTGTCTGACTTTATTATGGTTTAGGGTAATGGGAGATGGCAAATACGGGAAGGCGTTTTGGTTGGGTGCAGGCTGAAGTCAGCCATTCCTCAGTCCCGAGGATCACTGCACAGCAATGAAGCTCTACTGTGAGGGGAAAATTTAGGTAGGGTTGAGGTGCTACACAGTATTGCATCCCATTAAGGCTTGGTGGGGGTCCCAATAATCAGACCTAGTGATGTGTCATCAATTTATAAGATGGGAAAACCCCTTCAAATGCTGGTTAGCAAGCAGGGTTCTTTATCAGAACTGCCGGAGCTGTAGAGGCCATACTTTTGTGTTTCACGCACAAGTATCAGCAACAGTTTCAAGTTTCTATATAATTCCTAATTATACATAGAAAATGTGACTAAAGATGAGCTGAGCAGGGCTACACGTGCAACGGGTGAGGTCCTGTCAAAAAGCATTAGCAGCAATCATAACATACAAGATAGACATCGCCAGTGACTTGAAAGGTGAAGAAGGGGAATGAAAATGTCAATTGAAGGCTTCTGCCAAATGGCAGCCAGTGCCCGGGCGAGGTGTTTGCCTACCCATGTGCTGCTTGTCTCTATAAATCTATCACCCGAAAGGACATGGAACCTCAGGAGGGATGAATGTCCGGAGTGAAGAAGCTACATTGGCCTGCATTGCTGATAGCCTGAAGCAACGGCATGCTTGCTGTAAGCTGTCATATTGTGGACTCAACTGCAATCTGCCTTCTGTCAAACATTCTGGAAAAAAGCAGTCTTGCTTTGTATTTCTTACCAGCAAAGGATGAATTGTTTTAACTATTTGAATCTTGCTAAGGTTAAGTATTAATACTGGAAACAACAGCAAGGCTTAGCAATGATAGAGTTAAGTCTAAATCTTTATTTCCCATTGACTGCGTCCAATTAGAACCCACAGAGGTTCCACAGTAGAACTGTGGGAAGTCACCTTGTGGCACCGGCATTGATCTGTGAGACATTGCTCCTCAATAAACCAATGACCACTGCATAGTTTATTTCTCATTGCAACTGCTAAGACTACAATCGGTCTCCCCTGGGCTCACAACCTTTAAAAAATACCCAGTTTATTTATATTATCTCTCTACCTATCCCATATCTATCTATCTATCTATGTATCTAATAGCTAGCTATCATTTATTTGCAATATAATATTACTCCCATAAGACCAATGTATTGGGAGATTTTCCTACCTACACAAGTATTTGATGCAGAAAAACATAATGTGAAATGAGCCTCACATGTATGTTTCTCAATTATGTGTGTTCCGACTATCGAAATATCATATATATCAATTGATTACTGCTGAGCACTGAGGCACAATCCTGCGTCAGTTGTAATACAGTCTGATGGATAAATTAAAACAATGCTGGGCACACGTAGCTTGTCAGTTCCATGATTTGTAGAACGCTAACGACTCGTAATTTATAACCTCCAGTGTGCAATTCTGCACAAAGCTCATTGACTTTTTTCTTTAACATTGTGCCTTGCATTCATTGTCATACATGTACTTAAATTCTGTGCTTTGCCTTTGCTTATCAAGAGTACTGATGTCTGCTTGTTCTTAAAGGGGTTGTCCAGGACTGAACTATGAATGAATTAACTCTAGGATGGGTCATCATTAGGAGATAAGTGAGGGTCAGATACCTCCTGGGACTTCCACCAATTAGCTGAAATCTGCTCCGGCAGCAAACGAATGAAGTGATGTAATGGGCAGAATAAAGCTGCCCCATACATTGCTCCATGGCTGATGTTGGGTACTGCATTTTATCTACTACTCACTCGCTGAGTAATAAGCTTTATCTTCCATCAACCTGAATAAGGGATAAAGCGCAGTACTCTGTAGTGGCGATGAACAAGAGAAAAGTAATACACTATGAATGAGCACACCTAAAGAAGTTTGAATTTAGTGAACAAAAAACAATACAAGACCATAAAATCATTTAAAATGTGTAAACACACTGAAAAGCATTAGATATTGTGGAAAAGGGAAAATGCAAAAATCACAAATAATATATGCATTAGGCTACTTTCACACTTGCATTTTTTTGCGCATACATGCGCTTGCGTTTTTTTCCCTATACTTAACATGGGTGCTCATTGTCATGCGTTTGTACACGTTTGTATGCGCATGCGTTTTTTTTGGAGTGTGCGCCCAGGCGCACAAAATGCATCCTGTTACATTTTTTCTGCGTTCGACCTGTCTCAAAAAAACGCATGCGCACGCAATGCGCATGAAATTCACCCAAAACCCATTAAAGTCAATGGGAGCACTGACGTGCGCATGATCATGCGCACGTCAGCGCAAAAAAAAATGCGTTTTTTTTTAAAAAACCATGCGCAAAAAAACAAGAAAACGCATTAAAAAACCGCATGATGCGTTTTTATGCGCGTTTGCGCTGCGCATGCAGCGCAGCGCAAAAAAACGCAAGTGTGAAAGTAGCCTTACAGAAGTGCAAATACAAACCCCAGCACAGAAAACACCAATAATAAATGATCTGCATAACTCATAAGAGGCAAAGATAATCATTAATGACCATAAGCATGACCTAAATCCCTGTGTTTAATAAGTAAGGTAATAATTAGTAAAGGGCCAAACATAGTATATACCAGAGTGTACAAGTGAAGCCTGAATGCACATCGAGTGTAGCCAGCCAGAACCCATTCAGACCTATCAGATGGCAGATGCAGCTATTGTAAGAGAAGTCACCCTATGTAATGCAATTAGAATAAGAAAAATAATAACAAAGGATAACAAAACATTGGATAATACAGAAAACAAAGTATGATGCAAACAAAAGTGACAATGAAGTATGATAACTCCACAGTGAATTCCTCCACAGTACATTCTACACTCACGATAGGATGACCCTACTGTACACCTCCTTCCTCAATCCTCCCATCAAAGAATAGTGACATCACAGTATGTATCATTCTCCAACTGTAATTCCCCACAGCCCTTCATATAGTATAATGGCCACAAAATGTGCTCCATACAATATAACAAGGCCATGCATTGCCTTCCATATAGTATAATGGCCCCACATAGTGCTCCATACAGTATAATGGCCTCACATAGTGCTCCATACAGTATAATGGCCCCATATAGTAGTCCATAGAGTATAATGGCACCATATAATGCTCCATACAGTATAATGGACCCACATAGTGCTCCAAGAGAATAATTGCCCCATATAGTACTCCATACAGTATATTGGCCCCATATAGTGCTCCATACAGTATAATGGCCTCACATAGTGCTCCACACAGTATAATGGCCCCACATAGTGCTCCATACAAAATAATGGCCTCACATAGTGCTCCATACAGTACAATGGCCTCACATAGTGTTCCATACAGTATATTGACCTCACATAGTGTTCCATACAGCATAATGGCCTCACATAGTGCTCCATACAGTATAATGGCCTAACATAGTGTTCCACACAGTATAATGGCCCCATAAAGTGCTCCATACAGTATAATGGCTCTATATAATGCTCCATACTGTATAGTAGGCCCACATAGTGCTCCATACAGTAAAATGGCCTCACATAATGCTCCATATAGTAAAATGGCCCCACATAGTGCTCCATACCGTGTAATGGGCCTACATAGTGATCCATACAGTATAATGGCTCCACATAGTGGCCATACAGTATAATAAGCCCACATAGCGCATCATACAGTATAGTGGCCCCACATTAAAAAAAAAAAACCTACTCACCCCTGTCCATTCCCCCCGCTGCTCCTGCTCCGGTCTCTTCATGGTGGCTTCAAATTCTCTGCATATCTTGGTACAGTGGGTGCATTGTAATGACGTTATCGTGCTCACTGTGCTGAGCCTTCAGAGGTAAATGATGGGAGGAGTGTCAGCTTCCTCCATCTCATTGCTTTCAACTATATCAGTATCTAGGATGCCTATAAAGTTGAAAGTGCGAAGCCAGACGGGGACCCGCTCGGTGTTGCAGGTCAAATAGACACAGGGGGCCAAATATACTCATTCTGCGGGCCACATTTGGCCTGTGGGCAAGAGTTTGACATATGCGATCTAGAAATATATCTGATTCCTTTTGCTTATAGAAAGCTTAATTGTTTTCAATGCCCAACAATACTAAAAAATATCTGGTTTAAGGAATGGTTAAGTTAATTAAAACTGCTGACCTATTCTTAGCATCCCGGCTTATTAGCTGTTCAAGGGGCCACAGCGCATGTGCGGAGAAGGCAACTATGAACCAGCATGTAAGCCAAAGTAAACACCGCAAAGGCTGCGGCACTCACTCCAGTACTGTGGCCCCCTCAATCAGCCGATAGGCAAGGGGGACCCCTCCAATCTAATATTGATTACCTACCCTAAAGGTAGGCCATCAATGTAGAAAATCTAGATAAACCCTTGAGGTTAAACATTCATGTTCCTGCATACTTAATTTACACCACCTTCTTCCTAAATTCCTAACGTCTTAACCACATAACCTGCTTCCCTTCCCTATCTGTCCTGCAAATGTCATTCATGTCTTGTCCAGCTGCTGAAAGCCTTTAACCAATGCAATCAAAGCGCAGAGATTGGGGATTAGAGGAGGAAATTGCAAGCACAAATAAGGAATTAGAGTGCAAAGACGATACAATTTCCAAGATTGAAGTCTCCCACCTGGAAAATGAGCTGGATAACAATCTGTCCACATGACAACATTGTTGAAAGGATAGAAAATAATCAACTCATCAGCGTAAATCAGAATTACAGTGTGCGTGCTCGTGTATGACTCAAGGTCCACTAATGTAAGTCATTTCCTAGCGAATAACATCTAGTATAGCCGCTGTTTGCATATGTGATATGGTATTATGAGAAGAGCAGTCTGAGGCACAGATCAGTGACCTCCGGGACACCATTACTATCTGCATATCATAATCACCAGCAACAAAATCGGAAGGTAAACAGCATATTAAAAGGAGCGGTCCAGGTCAGAAAATTTGTTTTTCTACAACTTGTCACAGTAATGGTTTATCTGAGATTCAGTCACCCTTACTGTAACCCTTCATTTACATTATACATGAGAATATCTATTTTTTTCCCCCAGGCTGGTACATTGGGATGCTGACATCTCCTCATTTCCCTAACATAGACACAAAAAATAATTTCCTTCCTGTCTTAAAATTGTTGCCAACGTACATTACAGGCAGTACATGCCAATGCTTTTACATCTTGCGATAGTTGTAGACATACGTACATGCCAATATGAATAAATGCAATAACTGAAAATGGTAGAAAAATGTCTAAAAAAACCTATTTAAGAAGGCTTCCCTCTTATCCAGACCAGATTTTCTGTGCCTGACCGTCACTTCCACTACATACTATGCTTACTTGGCTATCACACCAGCAGAAAACCACTTTTCAATGCAATCGTTGGTGGCCACCTTAACAGAGGTTTCACTGTATTATAAAGAGCATGCCCAATCCAAAATCTTCACAGTTAGCTTACAGCATTAATTCTAGTAACAGATAAATGATTTTTACCTCTATTCTCACATACACACAGAACCAACATGGAGGACACTATAACACTGTACTAAGCAGTGTAGCAGTGAATCTAGGGTGGAATAAACACTGACCAGAACCTGCAGCAATTTTTTTCGTGTCTGTTCTCCTTTCTCTCCACAGCCACTCCCTTCTTGATCACACCCGCCTCTCTCCATAAACTTCTATGGACAGTAGCTTTAGTCTAATCATCTACTAAAACTGGGATTCTGTCCGTTTCAGCAAAGGTGGATTATATCCGTGGAGAGGGCAAAATCACTGTACAAAGTAGAACAAAAGTGGATAAAGATGCATGTTTCTGTAAAAGGATGTACAGTATTACAAACTTTGTTGATTTTGATTGTACTGTTAATTTGAGAAATTTGTTAAAAAAAACAATGACTTTATATTAGATAATTGTTGCCAATTTGGGATATACATTTTGTATCTAATGGTGTTGTCGGAATAAAAGATAATAGGACATGCCAACGAGGAAGACATCCACTCAAGACCTCTCTACCAGAGGAGAGCAAGGGAGGAGATGAGATAGAGGTACCTACTAGTGATGAGCGAGTTTGCTCATTACTCAAGTTTTCCAAGCGCGCTCGGGTGTTCTTCGAGTATCTTGGGCATGCTCGGAGATTATGTGTCTCCGCAGCTGCATGATTTGCGGCTGCTAGACAGCCTGAATACATTTGGGGATTCCCTAACAAACAGGAAATCCCTGCATGTGTTCAGGTTGTCCAACAGCCGCAAATCATGCAGCTGCAGAGACACGAGCATAATCTACGAGCACATCCAAGATACTCGGAGACCACCCGAGCATGTTCGGAAAACTCGAGTAACAAGTCCACTCGCTCATCACTAGTACCTACTACTGCTAGTGGCACAAAAAGTTTGGACTAACAAGAGGGCTGAGTCAATGCAGGAATTCAGGAGTGTGGTGTATTCATGAGGACATCCCTTCACCTCTCCATGCTCCCCTTCTTCTGTAATGACAGTGATTGGTAAGCTGTTACGCACACATACTACACATATACAGTATTCTTCTAATCACTGCCCTTAAGAAGAAGATACAGAGAGCACTTTTTGAATGAACCCATTTGACTTATGCCATTCTGGCTGCTAGGACTATGGATCTGTAGCTGTAATTTGCTATATAGTATGGCCAGACTCTGGTTTCAGCTGACATCACTGAAAATTCTGCAACTTATTTTTAAAGGGGATTGTGTTCAAGAATTCTACATAACTTCAAGTGTGAGTTACCCGAACACAGAGTAGGACAACCAATGGAATTGGAAATGATTTATCTGATTGGTATGCCATTCAACAATGACCCTGGGCCACTCCCCGAATATCACAGAGCTCTTGTGCCAATTCTACATCCTAGTAAGTTTCCTCTTTACCAATCAAACACACACAGCCATTCATAACGTAGATCTCAGCACATAGATTTGAGCCTTGCAGATAATTACAAAGAAGCATTTCCATTGATCCTAACAAACTGCATAATCTTCTGTATTCTGTATAGACTATTTTTAAAGCCTAAGGAAAAGTTCAAGAGAATTTTTAATTGAAGTACCACTGCAGCAAGATTTTTTTTAGCACTAGAGTGGCGCTTTACATGTAAGTCCCCTGCCCACAGTCGTATACTCACCCTCTGGCATCTTCACCTGTTTTTCGGTCTTGCGATGCCATCTTGTGAGCAGATATTATCCTTATACTGACACATGGGTGGACCCTTGTTTTTGTAGTTTGCTGTCATAAGTATATTTGGGGGTGTCCATCACACCCCACACCTTGGGCTGTGTACCTTTATCTACTCAGCTTTCCATGACCTGTCAGGTCTAAGTCCTGCTCTGCCGGCCTCTATTTTGAGACCTGGAGGGCACACAGCGAGGTGAGTCACTAGAGTTAGGGACCATCCTTACTTGGTACAAATTGTCGTGGTGGGTTGGCTTTGACTCCTTTTTTTGACTGAAAAAAGTAAATTAAATACCCTATGTTTGTTACATTTGTTACTTGCTTACTTAGTGCGGTGTGCCTACGCTTCATACTCTTATTCTTTTTGTTGTACTTGTTTAATGGCCACAGCATACAGTTAGGTCCATATATATTTGGACAGAGACAACATTTTTCTAATTTTGGTTCTAGACATTACCACAATGAATTTTAAATAAAACAATTCAGATGCAGTTGAAGTTCAGACTTTCAGCTTTCATTTGAGGGTATCCACATTAAAATTGGATGAAGGGTTTAGGAGTTTCAGCTCCTTAACATGTGCCACCCTGTTTTTAAAGGGACTAAAAGTAATTGGACAGATTAAATAATTGTAAATAAAATGTTCATTTATAGTACTTGGTTGAAAACCCTTTGTTGGCAATGACTGCCTGAAGTCTTGAACTCATGGACATCACCAGATGCTGTGTTTCCTCCTTTTTGATGCTCTGCCAGGCCTTCACTGCGGTGGTTTTCAGTTGCTGTTTGTTTGTGGGCCTTTCTGTCTGAAGTTTAGTCTTTAACAAGTGAAATGCATGCTCAATTGGGTTGAGATCAGGTGGCTGACTTGGCCATTCAAGAATATTACACTTCTTTGCTTTAATAACTCCTGGGTTGCTGTGGCTTTATGTTATGGGTCATTGTCCATCTGTAGTATGAAACGACGACTAATCAGTTTGGCTGCATATGGCTGGATCTGAACACACAGTATGGCTCTGAATACCTCAGAATTAATTCGGCTGCTTCTGTCCTGTGTCACATCATCAATAAACACTAGTGACCCAGTGCCACTGGTAGCCATGCATGCCCAAGCCATCACACTGCCTCCGCCGTGTTTTACAGATGATGTGGTTTGCTTTGGATCATGAGCTGTACCACGCCTTCGCCATACTTTTCTCTTTCCGTCATTCTGGTAGAGGTTGATCTTGGTTTCATCTGTCCAAAGAAAGTTATTCCAGAACTGTGCTGGCTTTTTTAGATGTTTTTTAGCAAAGTCCAGTCTAGCCTTTTTATTCTTGATGCTTATGAGTAGCTTGCACCGTGCAGTGAACCCTCTGTATTTACTTTCATGCAGTCTTCTCTTTATGGTAGATTTGGATATTGATACACCTGTAGGGAAGGTGGACTGACGTACGGACCTGTCTGCAGTAGGAAGGCAAAGGTGTAGTGTATTGTAGGTGGACTGTTATAGTGAAAGATGGGAAACAGCTGGAGATAAAGAGTAAGAGTGTAATATTGGAGTTTGATCAAAAGAGGGCAGTGGAGAGTTGTGAGGATAGGACTAAACAGCAGCCAAGAAACTGTCAAGTCAAGGGGGTGGGTTACCAGAATGAGAAGGATTTAAAAGAGGGAGAGAAGGTTCTGGAAGAGTCAGTCAGTGAGAGGAGCGCAGGTGACAGGAAGATCTGCTGATGAGAAAAGACAGGAAAGAAGCTCCGGAGGGTACTGACAGCTGAGACGATCAAGGGGGGTGGCCCCGATGATAGAAGCCGCGGACAGAGACAGCCTGTGGTTCCACAAGGTGGACGGACTCGGACTGGTGAAGCGCTGCAGTAGATAGGTCTAGGGCGGCTGCCGTGAAAGAGCCGCGGGGGTCGTCACAAGGAAGTCAGAAGGAAGTGAAGGTACCCGGGCCTGTGTGCGGAGAGTGTAAACTGCTGTCGTGTGTTGCTGTGGTCGTCGTGACGACGGCTAATAAAGAAGACCTGTTGGACACGATCCTGTCTCTGACTTGAGTCTATCTGCGGCAAGAAGCGGACCACCCCCCTGTCGGTTACCCTATCTACACGCCTACCTCCTGGAGAGTGTTGTTCACTTGGTTGGCTGTTGTGAAGGGGTTGCTCTTCACCATGGAGATTATTCTGCGATCATCCACCATTGTTGTCTTCCGTGGGGGCCCAGGTCTTCCGTGGGCGCCCAGGTCTTTTTGCATTGATGAGTTCACCAGTGCTTTCTTTCTTTCTCAGGATGTACCAAACTGTAGATTTTGCCACTCCTAATGTTGTAGCAATTTCTTGGATGGGTTTTTTCTGCTTTTGCAGCTTAAAGATGGCTTGTTTCACCTGCATGGAGAGCTCCTTTGACCGCATGTTTCCTTCACAGCAAAACCTTCCAAATGCAAGCACCTGTAAGGACTGGGATTGTATATCTGTTTTGTCTGCTCTTGCCCTTACTTCTGATGGATTCTGCCCTTAACCAAGATGGAGTTGCTGGCTTCACGGCGGCCATCTTCCTTCCTGTCTGAGACTCCTTGTTTCCTGTTTGCTGTATACATAAGGGACCTCTGCACACTATGCATTGCTTGTGTATCTTGTTCTTTACTTGCTGCCAAGCTGGAAGGACTAGCAACCTGTTTGCCCCTTCTACTCTTCGGCATACCCCGCTTGTTCCCGTATCTACGTACCACGGAAGGACTCTGCTGCTATTCCTGCTCTGCACCCACCTCTGCTACGGTTTGCTCTCCATTAGGCCTGGGCTCTGGGTCCTGGATTCCGCATTGCTGGACTGGTATTCGCACCCTCGGTCTTATTGTCTGCTTTGCATCTGTCAGCTGAAGTGCATATTTCTGCAATAAGATATATATACATCTTGAACTGTGATATACCGTGTCTGTCTTAATATCTGACCCACGTCATCAGGCTCCATAGAATTCTAGTATAAACTTATAACAGCACCACACCTCAAATCAACTCCAGGCCTTTTATCTGCTTAATTGAGAATGATATAACAAAGGGATTGCCCACACCTGTCTATGAAATAGCCTTGGAGTCAATTGTCCAATTACTTTTGGTCTCTTTAAAAACAGGGTGGCACATGTTAAGGAGTTGAAACTCCTAAACCCTTCATCCAATTTTAATGTGGATACCCTCAAATGAAAGCTGAAAGTCTGAACTTCAACTGCATCTGAATGGCTTTGTTTAAAATTCAATGTGGTAATGTCTAGAACCAAAATTAGAAAAATGTTGTCTCTGTCCAAATATATATGGACCTAACCGTACATGTTATTTTTGGTTCTACTGTCTATTGCTTGCTGCAGAATGATTTATCTGAGAATCCACCAGCAAATTCACTTCTTTTAACTGCTTGGTGTTCTTAAAAACCTAAAGTGGTTAAAAGACGTTCAAACAAATGTACGGTAAGTCATTTTTACACAGAAATTCACATGTTCATTCTGCTGAGCGTTTTTTATGTTTTTCAGGTGGTTTCCGTATCAGAAGTTGCCTGAAAATGACTTTGTGATCACGTCCCTTTAATCGGTTTATTGTACCAGATGAAACAGGAAAATGCAAAGGCAATTAGGATGAAGGTATAAGATCACTCTACCATACAATGCCATTAAATTACTATACATGTGTATGTATGGAGACTTGTCACGTAGCAGAACTGCGTTCGTGCCGTTCCACAGTGATTTACGTGCCCTTTGTGAGCAGTAATAATAAGTGGTTATGTAAAACATACAATAAGACTCAGTAGATGAAACTGGCTCAAACTCTGTAACTAATTGCATTTATTATAATTACATCAGATCCCAATGTTTTACATGGGGCACAGTCCTCTGACGTGCTCATGGGCAAATACGATGCAGATATCTGCCATTATTCAAATCTACCGTATCTGTAATCTGCAAATCAATTAATGCAATGAAGATTTATGCAGTCGACCAGGAACCTTCTACTGGCATCCTGAATAAAGATAATATAGACATATTATACTGCTGCCCATTATGCAATACACTATCAATCTACATATTATCTACATATGTGTTCTGTACAGGTCCCTGCTGTGGGGCGTCATTACATACAAGGCTGATCAAATCACAATGAGGAGCCTCGTCATGAGTGTACAGGTCTTGTATGGCACAGTTAATGCTAAGCAATCACAGCAAACCGTCATCCAAGCAGATTAAAGGGTTCTCTAGCCAGAACAAAATATTCTAAAAATGCAAAAACGCTTGCAATTAATAGCATTTTAAGAAGCTATGTTATCCAAGCAGGAGTATTATTTAGTGGTATTGCAATGTAAAAGTAAATATTCTAAAAAAAAATAGTGTTTTGAGAATTTAGCAAAAAGATTCCGAGGATACAGCACGGGGTCTACTAATCAGAAGAGGCGCCACTGGCGGGGATGTTGGCCATTAGGCCGGGGTCACACTTGTGAGAGTGATGAGAGAAACTCGCATGAGTCTCTCGCATCAATACCCGGCACTGCCGCCGGCACTCAGTACCGGAGGGTGCGGCTGCATGTTTTTCTATGCAGCTGAACGCTCCGGTTCGAGTGCTGGCTGCAGTGCCGGGTATCGATGCGAGAGACTCTCGCGAGTTTCTCGCATCACACTTGCAAGTGTGACCCCGGCCTTAAGGCTCAGTGCACACGTACTTTTTTGCCCTGTGGATTTTTCCGCGCAGAATTGAAGAAATCCGCAGGTCAAATGACCTGCATTTTTCCTGCGGATTTCTTCCATTTTTAATGCGGTTTTCTTGCGGTTTTCTTGCGGTTTTCCCCCTACGGATTTGTAGACTGGGGAGGTGGAAAACCGCACAAAAGAAGTGACATGCTGCAGATTTTGTACTGCAGGAAAACCGCGAGGAAAAATCTGCAGCGTCTGCACAGCGTTTTTTTTTTCATTGATTTACATGCTACTGTACATCACACTGCGGATCCGCAGGAATTCTGCATCGTGTGCAAACAGTCTAAAAGAAGGTTTGAGGGAGTCTGGTTCGTGATCGCAGGCTTCCGACATAGCCGTTGGCTTTTTTGGCTCAAAGAGATTGATGCATCATTACATTTTTTTACATTATTTTGGAATGAATATCTCTCAATTAGTGATTTTTTTCATTGATAACAAATTGTCCAAATGTTTTGCGCAATTTTTAAAGATGCATTTTGATGTTTAGTTTTCAGATGTTTACGTACATGTTCCTTTTCCAGATATTTAAGACTGATTTATCAAATGTGACTTATTAAAAAGTTGCAAAATTCAGAGTAGATATACTCTAGTGCCCCACTGGAGTGTTTGTATGTATGGCATTTATATAATAGCAGACTGGAAAAAAAACAACCCAAATGAGGAATTAGGGCCTAAATGGGCAGCACGATGGCTCAGTGGTTAGCACTGTTATTTTGGAGTGCTGGGTTCAAATCCCACCAAGGACAACATCTGCAAGGAGTCTGTATATTCTCCCTGTGTTTGGGTGGGTTTCCTCCGGTTTCCTCCCACACTCCAAAGACATACTGATAGGGAATTTAGATTGTGAGCCCCATCAGGGACAGTGCTGATAATGTCTGTAAGGGCCCCGTCACACATAGCAATCTCGCTAGCGAGATCGCTGCTGAGTCACAACTTTTGTGACACAACAGCGATCTCACCAGCGAGATCGCTGTGTGTGACAGCGATCAGCGACCGGCCCCCCTGCCGGTATCGCTGATCGCTGCAAGAAATCTCTGGACATTTTTTTCATCGCTGATCTCCCGCTGGCCAGCACGCATCGCTGCGTGTGACAGGCGGGAGACCAGCGATCAGCTGTAAAATAATTTTAAAAAATAAAAAATATTGTTATTCTCACCTTCCGGCGTCCCGCGCAGTTTTCCCGCCTCTCTCCATGCTCGTCCCAGTAATCCTTTGCAAGCATGATCGCGGGACTTCGCGATCCTGCGAGAACGGACGTCATCACGGTAATTCTCGCAAAGGATTACTGGGACCGGAGCGTGGAGAGAGGCGGGAATGCTGCGTGGGACGTGAGAATAACAATATTATTTATTTTAATTCTATTTTTGACATCAATATGGCATCAGCGCTAACGAACACAGCGATGCCGCATGCGCGGCGTCGCTGTGCTAATCGCTGGTGAAGCTGTCTGACAGCTCACCAGAGATCACATAGCGACTTACCAGTGATCCTGACATGTTGATATCGTTGTTGGGATCGCTGGTAAGTCGCTATGTGTGACTCAAGCTTTAGGCTAGGTTCACATTTGCATAGGGAAGAGCTGCAGAGGGCTGCGTACTTCCTCCGTTAAGCCCCGCCCACTGCCGCAGTCCTCCGTTCAGCTCCATCTGCATGTGGCCTGCGTACCTATTTTTAACATGTAGCGTTCGGTGCAGCTCGGCACAGTGTCAAAACAATGCATGCGGAGGCATCCGCATGCATCCGCATGGCCTGCGTACCCAATGTTAAAGATAGGTACGCAGGACGCATGCAGACGTAGGCGGATCTGAACGGAGGAGGTGCGGCAGTGGGTGGGGCTTAACGGAAGAAGTACGCAGCCCTCCGCAGCTCTGCCTTACGCAAGTGTGAAACTAGCCTGAAGCGCTGCGGAATATGATGGCGCTGTATAAGAATAATAAATAAGTAATCCCTGTACAGTATATGTGTGTTACATGACAGATTTACTGCAGCATTTGCTCTGCAATGTGAATCTGACCACGCTGGTTACAGCACAAGCAACATTACAGCCTTTATCACACAAAAATGTACAATATACAGGTTTTTTTTGGGGGGGGGACAGCTTATCAAAAAATCATGAAGACACTAAATTTTTTACTGACACATTAGAAAACCATAAAAAAATCATTACGGTTATCAGTGATCCATGTCTACAGCCCATAATTCTGATATGAAGACATGATCTGCATTCACGGTAAACTGTAAAATGATGATAATTACAGTCAAAATAATCTACGTTTCTTCAAAATATCATGAATGCCTCAAAGTTTCTTTCTACAGACACGGTAAATAAATGTTTGCTGACTGTCCAGAAATTTCTGGACAGTTGGCAAATCTGGTCCACACTTACCTTTTCCTAAATTTGGCTAAAGGTAACCTGATAGGTCGGATAATGCTATTATCCTGCAGAGATAGGGTTAATATTCAGATTAATAGTGTAGGGTTAATATTCGAAAGTGCGCCACCCAGGAGAAAATTAACTTTATCCCTCCTGGGAGCCGCATGTTTTCAGTCATCAAGGCATGCGAGCGCAGCTACAGTCACTGCTCACAACACTGAGAGGCGACTGTAAGGATGCCCCGGAACGCTGACTGAAAGCCGGTGTAGTAGAACATGAGTGCACTTTTTGAAAAGTGGGTGGAGGTTGGATGTTATGAGGCGGGCCGGGCGTGACTGACAAATTTATCATAATTTACACCACAAAAGTGGTATAAATCATGACTGCAATGAGCTGACGCCCCTGACTGGAGTGACATCTGGTGCTTTTAAATCCAGCACCAGTCTTGATGAATCAGAGACACATACTATATACAGTACAGTACATCTTGTGACAGAGTACAACAAAAGTACATGTTTTTTCTAAAATTTGGCAATCCAGTTCTGTGAAACGTTCCAATGAGTCGATAGTGACCACCGGGCAGCTCCTAATGATGCCACACATGCGTAAACAGGGGCTCACATTGATTAAAAATGGGGTAATTTTAGCCAATGTCTAAAGTGAATGTCATGTGATTGATTTCTTTAGGAACAAACTTTTGTCTGCATTTTTCCCACATTTAATAACTGACAAACATAGTGCATGGCACAAACTGTTAATAAATATGACACGCATCAGAATAGAAACCATTGGGGAGAAAAATGCGCCAACAAATTGATAAATGTGAGGAAAGGAAGCTTACCGGTTCAATAAGCCCAAAGCCTATCAAATTTACCACACTGGTGGTTCATACAAGAGTTAAAAAGTATATAAGATTTGTTTCTGAGAACCTCTTATGGATATACAGTACTCAGCTTACCTCTCATACTAGCATGCAGCTCCATCCTCCGACCGGAAGCAAATTTACTCGCCTGATCTCAAAGCATTCAGAAGCTTTCACACAAGTTACTGGGATTTACTGTATTTTAGCCTCGGGTCAGAAAATTGTAGCAGAAATACCACATGTTTTCGTGCATTTTTAATACAATTTTTAATGCGTTTTTTTTTAGTGCTAAGCCATCTTGATCTCAAAGGGCAAAAACCCAGTAACAGCTCTGAACAAATTGACATGATGTGTTTTTTTAAAACGCACCAAAGTTCAAAAGGTGCAAGAAAGAGGTGCATTAATTACTAAAATAAAGTACATTAATAAATATAAGTTGGTAAAACGGTTTGTGCCTGTCATTCCTTACTGACATTATACTACGTGTGGTGATTTAGGCTTTGACTCATTACATCTGAGTGCAGTCTCAATCAAAAGCAGTGCTTCCCAATATACACCAGTCAGACAAGATGACATGTTCACGCTGACAAGGAGGAGGACCCGCATATTCACTGAAAATAGCGGAGCTGCCCTGCACTATTATCATTACAGAAAAAGGCAGTAAACTGATTAGCTACTGAATGTGCTACTAATTCCGATAGCCAGAGCACTAATATTTACAGCAATCATTAATAAAAGTATTAGTACAGTTGTGGCCAAAAGTATTGACACCCCTGCAATTCTGTCAGATAATACTCAGTTTCTTCCTGAAAATTATTGCAAACACAAATTCTTTGTTATTATCTTCATTTAATTTGTCTTAAATGAAAAAACACAAAAAGAATTGTCCTAAAGCCAAATTGGATATAATTCCACACCAAACATAAAAAAGAGGGTGGACAAAAGTATTGGCACTGTTCGAAAAATCATGTGATGCTTCTCTAATTTGTGTAATTAACAGCACCTGTAACTTACCTGTGGCACCTAACAGGTGTTGGCAATAACTAAATCACACTTGCAGCCAGTTGACGTGGATTAAAGTTGACTCAACCTCTGTCCTGTGTCCTTGTGTGTACCACATTGAGCATGGAGAAAAGAAAGAAGACCAAAGAACTGTCTGAGGACTTGAGAAACCAAATTGTGAGGAAGCATGAGCAATCTCAAGGCTACAAGTCCATCTCCAAAGACCTGAATGTTCCTGTGTCTACCGTGCGCAGTGTCATCAAGAAGTTTAAAGCCCATGGCACTGTGGCTAACCTCCCTAGATGTGGACGGAACAGAAAAATTGACAAGAGATTTCAACGCAAGATTGTGCGGATGTTGGATAAAGAACCTCGACTAACATCCAAACAAGTTCAAGCTGCCCTGCAGTCCGAGGGTACAACAGTGTCAACCCATACTATCCGTCGGCGTCTGAATGAAAAGGGACTGTATAGTAGGAGACCCAGGAAGACCCCACTTCTTACCCCGAGACATAAAAAAGCCAGGCTGGAGTTTGCCAAAACTTACCTGAAAAAGCCTAAAACGTTTTGGAAGAATGTTCTCTGGACAGATGAAACAAAAGTAGACATTTTTGGGCAAATTCATCAACATAGAGTTTACAGGAGAAAAAAAGAGGCATTCAAAGAAAAGAACACGGTCCCTACAGTCAAACATGGCAGAAGTTCCCTGATGTTTTGGGGTTGCTTTGCTGCCTCTGGCACTGGACTGCTTGACCGTGTGCATGGCATTATGAAGTCAGAAGACTACCAACAAATTTTGCAGCATAATGTAGGGCCCAGTGTGAGAAAGCTGGGTCTCCCTCAGAGGTCATGGGTCTTCCAGCAGGACAATGACCCAAAACACACTTCAAAAAGCACTAGAAAATGGTTTGAGAGAAAGCACTGGAGACTTCTAAGGTGGCCAGCAATGAGTCCAGACCTGAATCCCATAGAACACCTGTGGAGAGAACTAAAAATGGCAGTTTGGAGAAGGCACCCTTCAAATATCAGGGACATGGAGCAGTTTGCCAAAGAAGAATGGTCTATAAAATTCCAGCAGAGCATTGTAAGAAACTCATTGATGGTTACCGGAAACGGTTGGTCGCAGTTATTTTGGCTAAAGGTTGTGCAACCAAGTATTAGGCTGAGGGTGCCAATACTTTTGTCTGGCCCATTTTTGGAGTTTTGTGTGAAATGATCAATGTTTTGGTTTTTGCTTCATTCTCTTTTGTGTTTTTACATTTAAGACAAATTAAATGAAGATAATAATACCAAAGAATTTGTGTTTGCAATCATTTTCAGGAAGAAACTGAGTATTATCTGACAGAATTGCAGGGGTGTCAATACTTTTGGCCACAACTGTAAGTGTGACATCACAGCTGTGCTGTGCACAAGTAATGCATCTAGTAAATTATATTGTACATTCAATGATCTGCTAATCAGCCCCAAATTATCAAAGGAAATCTAGCGTCCACAAGATCCACATATACATAGCTGGTAACTAAGGTACACATCAGGTTTCTAAGGGACGTGCGTCCCTTAGATACCCGATGTGAACATTAGTTACCAGCTGATCACTGGTCTCCCGCCTGTCACACGCAGTGATGCGTGCTGGCCAGCTGGAGACCAGCGACCAAAGAAATGTCCAGGGCTTTCCAACAGCGATCAGCGATATCGGCAGGGGGGCGGTCGCTGATCGCTGTCACACACAGCGATCTCGCTGGTGAGATCGCTGTTACGTCACAAAACTTGTGGATCAGCAGGGATCTCGCTAGCGAGATCGCTATATGTGACGGGGCCCTAAGGTGCATTTCCACTGTACGACTATCGGGAACGAGGGTTTCCAGTCATCTTGCAGTATAAGCCGGCTGCCAATCACCCAACAAACAGGAAAAACATTGGGTGAAATGATCTTTTGATTTGCTTAACAGACCATCATTCTCAGAAACACAGTGTCCTGCTGCAGAAAACAACCAACGCCTAAGTGTACAGAACAATATATTACTCTAAGCACAACTGGCCCGCCTAATACAAGCTATTAAATTACTGCCGATCGGCAAACACATAGCTGATCGGCAATCGCTCAGAACTATGTGAACCTGGACTTAGATACAATTTTTGCACTACAAGACCGAAACCCTTAAAGGTAATCTATCACGATAAAAAATAAGTCTGATCTGTGAGTAGCAGTGATGAGATATTATACTCGTTGGTCGGGTGTCCTCCGAGTATTTTGGGCGTGCTTGGAGATTTAGTTTGTGTTGACGCAGCTGCATGATTTGCAGCTGCTAGACAGCCTGAATACATGTGAGGAATGCCTGTTTGTTAGGGAATTCCCACATGTATTCAGGCTGTCTAGCAGCTGCAAATCTTGCAGCTGCGTCGACAAAAACAATCTCCAAGCACGCCAAAATACTCGGAGGACACCCAAACATGCTCGGGAAAACCCAAGCAGCGAGTATACTCGCTCATCACTAGTGAGTAGCAAATTTAAAGCCGGAGGAGTTGAGAAAGTGTGTAGTTTTGTGCAGGGGAAAAACAATCAATAAAACTCTCGTTGTAAATCCTTGCTCATTTTGTGTTTAGGAGTCCAGTGGTCACATGTATGCACACCCCTACAGGAAAGGCTGTCAATCACTGAGTGACACCGCCCACTGGACGCCTGAGCTCAGAATTAACACTTATCTGACCCAATAAGCTACAAGTTATACTTAATTCCACTAAACAATATATCAATCTGTTCACCTCCGGTTGTCTGTGAGATGTTGCTCACTGATAAGCCCAAATGTGCAGTATGACAGGCTCTCTTTAGTGCAAAGCAAGCCTGCAAACTTTCAATGAAAACAAAATAGCTGCAAACACAATTGGCCATTCAGTGCTGATGCTCTAGTGGTGAAATCGCTGAGTAGTGATGCCTGTAGCACAATGTGGTCACTGATTTAAAGGGGTTGCCACTGATGAGGTCACAGATGAAAGTCTGTAGTCACTATATGTGACTGAGATTTCTGAATCCTTAGTGTCCACACCATACACTGTCCGGATTCTTTGGTGCCGTCAGTGAGAGTGGGCGATCCAATAACTGCAACTCTGCAAGGATGTGATTTGCAGGCATATACCAAATAGACCTGCTCAGCCTTACTCAACACAAGTGAATTGAATGAGGCCAAGCACAACTAATAGGACCATGGCTGGAAGTATGCAAATTGCAATCACGAGACTGCCCACTCTCACAGGTGACACTGGAGAATCCTGACAGTGTGTGGTGTGCACAACTGTCAGGAGTCAGCAGTCTGCAGAAACATAGAGTTAACTACAGACTGTCATCAGAAGACCCCTTTAATGCAATTGTTAAAGTTGCATAACCCGTTTAATGAGTTGCATTTTAATCTTAATAGCATTAGACGCCTGTAATATCTATTTACTTTGACGTTGATAAAGAAAAACCAGGCATCAGGGGCGACAGTGCTCCTGCACTGTACAATTCATTAAAGCCTTGTTAATAATTAATACCATTATTTTTATGCGCGCTCATTAAATTAAGCAAAGCCAAGACGAGTGAGAGAGGACAATCTGACATCATGCACTGGGACCATTCAGAGAACTAAACACAGTCTTACACAGTTTTGCCTGCAGAGATTTTTAGATGCATGTGTGCATCAAAATGAAGAAAACTGAATTATTAAAATAGGTTTTAAATGACAATGATTTTGTGAGCAAACAGGGGACTGAATGTGCAGTCTAATTGGTCATTTCTTTTTACATTCGTAAAACAGAGCGTAGGTTATCAAACACGGAAGTCTTCTAAAAGCCGAGATGATGGGACTCTGGTTACAGAAATCTCTCACACTGGGGGTCAATAATATCAAAAGAATAAAACAGTCTAAGAAGATTTGACTCATGCCTCAAACTGTGGTAATGGATTGAGAAGGACATGGATACAGAGGAAGCACATCTCATGGCAGACCTGAGGAAGGTGAAGAGCTGCACTAGTCACAGGTTGTTCCTCTCTAGTCAACCTTTAATATTATCGGTATCTTTTAAGCAAAAACTTGCTTTGCATAGTTTTTAGAAATATCAGTTTGGATGTATGTGCAGTATAGAGGTAGGTCCCTTATACAAGGCTCACTTCTGTGATCCAAGACTGAGAGCCTTTAATAAAAAGTGTTTCTCGCCCTGCCAAGTTACATAGAAGGCCTTTTGGGCTACACACCTAACAGGGCTCCTATACTCCTCTATCTGATGTACTACATATATTAACCATTATGGAATGTACTGCAATAGATACAGTATGTGGGCATACCAGTTAGATACAGTTTATAGCATCGGGGAACTTGTTGTTAGTCCTCCATTAATATATTATGTTTTTTTAACAAAATCCTTTATATTTAATAAAGTTGATATATGTGTGAGCTATTTTGTAGCACCATTTTTCTTTTGATTTATTTCGGTATCCATAGAATAAAAAATAACTGTTAGACACCAGTCCATTCTTGTTCTCCATGTCGGCCTTTGCAAGTAGCCTGGCATGCTCCTATCTCTTGTATTTTCTAAGCCTACAGAACACCTTCCAAGACACACACCTGTGTCTTGGTATTGTATTAAGACTTTCTAGTAACTCTTTTAGTTTGTCCATAGGCTCCTGGTCGCCTGTGATTTCCATTTACTTGTCTGCAGCTTCCAGTAACTCTGCTACCTATCAGTGGTCTTCTGGACTTCACCTGTTTATCTGTGGCTTCCAGTAACCTTTTTTTTTAAACTCTATTTTTATTAGAAATTTTCTTTGTTAATAACAAAAGAAAGTACAGAAAGGAAAAGCCATACAGATGCATATCATGTTACAAATTTGCATTCTTCAGAGAGACGCACCATCACGGCTCTAATCAAGAGCATGTATCTCAAGTAACAATCTTTCCAAAAGTCAATGGCGTCCACTTCTTCCTTAAGATTACATATTTAAAGAACAGCTTTAACTCTGCTACCCTCTTCCCTCCCCAACAATCTCTCCCCCCCCCCCCAACACCCTAAAACCTTTTCCTCCCTTGCTTTGTGGAGAGCCTACCCACTCACAGGCTCTATGACTCTCCATAATTGACTTTCATTGGCTCACAGAAATCATTTGCCTCAGTTAAGTTTTAATCTTCCCAGTGTTCCCCCCAAAGATTCCTTGTGGTACCATGTAGTGTCCCTGAAAGGAATAACTATGCGTTGAATTTCCTCCTTGTTACAATGTTCCACAATATAATGCCTCCACTTTGTAAAAAATCTAGATGTTTCGCAAGACTTCCTCTTTTCTGCTTCCAACCTTTCCATTAGCATTACATGTTTCAGGCGACCCGAGAGTTCTTTTATGGTGGGCATGTCTTTTTGCAGCCAATTTGTTAGTAATATTTTTTTCATGAGCATTATGATTATATGGACGACATCTGGGGGTCCTCCCCCCCCTTCATGAGCAACGGGGGACTTCTCCCAATAATGAAATAAGATCAAATCTCTCGGGACTTCATCACCCCAATCCCATATGTTCTTTATATATTTTCTAACCGCACCCCACATATCCGCCACATGCTTGCAAGTCAGTAGGCCATGGAGTAAGTCAGTAAATGGGACATTACACTTGGGACACTGCGTGATTCTATCTGGCTTATCAGAACTCCTTGGAAACTGGAAGGCGTATATTGCCCTATGTATTATTTTGAATTGAGTTTCTCTCCAACTCTCATTAATAAGGGACTGTCGAGCTTTAGTCCACCCCTTCCTTATTTTGTCTCCAATAGCCCTGTCCTCCAGCTGCGATTCCCATTTTTTATAGAAGGTATCTGGATGACTATCTAAGAGCACCCCTCTCATCGTGTTATATAGCAATGTAATAGACGAAAAATTTTTTGCTGCATCAACCATTTTATCAAACTCGTTGCATGTGAACTCCGCCTGCGTGTCTACTAAGTGGGACATGATATGATACCTAATCTGTTCAAATTGTAACGTTTGAAATTTTTGGAGATCAAATTTTTCTATTATTTCGTTTTGACTTAGCCATCTGTTCTCTGTAGGATGAACCAGATGAGCTATCTCCTGTATACCCCTATCTCTCCATTCCTTAAACAGTTTATTCTCTACTCCCGGTAAAAACTCTATGTTGTTCCACAATGGGAGGTATTTAGATATTCGGAACGAAAGTTTATATTTTTTTCTCACCGTCTTCCAGGTGGCAATAGTATCCCGGAATATCAAAGAATTTTTGATTTTGGCTGGGAGCATCTTTAATCTTGCATGCAACAAGGACCTAAGATCCCAAGGATGGGCATATTCCTTCTCTATGACATAGGCCGAATATTTACTCTCACCATGCAACCAATTTAAAAAGTACCTTGTCAGACACGCTATATTATAATTTCTAATACTCGATAAGTTTAAGCCCCCTTCCGTCTTTGGATTCATCATCTTTTTAAGACTTATGCGTGGTTTTTTGTTCCTCCAAATAAATTTGGAGAACGCAGAAGTCAATGCTTTTACATCCGTGTGTTTCAGCAGGAGTGGTATTGTTTGAAGGTGGTACATTAATTTCGAAGTACTCATCATTTTAATCAGTTGTATTCTCCCTGTCAAATTTAATGGGAGATCTTTCCACTTTACTAGATCATTTACTATATTTGTTATTAAAGGAGGGTAGTTTAATTTGTATATAGAAGATGGCTCTCCCCCTATTTTAATGCCTAAATATTTAATATAAGATTTCGCCATACCCACCCCCAATTGAGCTCTATTTAATTTCTGTCTATTCGTCTCGTCCCACCTTCCCAGGGGAAGCAGTTCGGATTTAATCTTGTTAATTTTAAAACCCGCATAATCCCCATATGTATTTATCGTTTCTATAGCCGGTTCAACCTGCGCGAAGGGATCCCTAAGGAAAAGCAAGTAGCACGCACTGTCTCCCCACCGATCTGGATGCCAGGAAATCGCTGCGGGTCAGACAACTCTCTCACCAAAGGTTCCAGAGCTATATTGAATAGCAGAGGCGACAAAGGACACCCCTGTCTTGTCCCCCTGGACAATGGGAACCTGTCCGAGAGGAAACCCGGAATGTAGATCTGGGCCTCCGGCTTTGAATATAACTCTGTGATGTAGGTCAGGAAGGAGCCATCAAAACCCATTTTTACCAACACCCTGAAAAGCCATTCCCACCTGACATTATCAAATGCTTTTTCAGCATCGATTGTTAGTAATGCTGGTTTTTCACTTGGAGTGGGATTAAGGTTTACCCTGTCCAAGACCAACATGACTTTTCTCAAGTTACTCGTTGCTGACCTACCCTTAACAAAACCCGCCTGTGATTCCGATATTAGGTTTGGTAATATTTCTGCCAATCTATCAGCCAGGATTTTAGACATAATTTTATTATCTACGTTTATTAAGGAAATGGGACGATAAGATCCCGGCGACAGGGGATCCTTTCCTGGTTTTGGTAAAACTTTGATATATGCTAATTTGCTGGGCCTCGTCATGGGCTTCCCTTCTAGTATCCCGTTAAATATTTTTGCTAAAACAGGGGATGCTTCATCCTGTAAAATCTTAAAAAATTCTCCCGAATAGCCATCAGGGCCCGGGGCTTTCCCATTCCCCAAGTTCCTAATTGTCTGTTTAATTTCTTCTTGTGTAATGAGTGTATTTAAGAATTGTTTTTGTTCATCTGACAACTTCGGGATATCTGGTCGATCGAGTAATGTGGTCTTCGGAAATCTCCGATCCACCTTATCCATGTAAAGGTTCTTATAGTATTTTCCCAGAATATTGGCTATTTCTTTTGGTTTAATTTGTATGTTACCATTTTGGTCTTTTAGATGAAAAGGGCCTTGTGCAAAGAATCTATTCCTGACCATAGAGGCCATCAGTTTTCCTGCTTTATTTCCAAATCTATGGAATTTGGCCTCATGAGATGATTTAAATAATTGTTCCCTCTTAGCCATCCAAGTATTAAATTCTCTTTGCTCCATTAACCAGTTATCCTTATTTATTTTGTTGGGGTGGCTTTGAAACAGGGTATAAGCCTGTCTGAGCCTGTTCGTGAGTTGTGTGTACTTTTCCTGTGTTTTCCTTTTTAAAGCTGACGTGTATGAAATTATTTTTCCCCTCATGACTACTTTAATTGTTTCCCATAATAGGGGTGAGTTAGTCTCGTGTGACCTATTGTCCTCTCTTATCTCTCCCCACCACTCCTTCAGTTTTAATGTGAAATCTTCGTTGTCATGTAAATATCTAGGAAATCTCCATAAATAGTCTGTTCCTCTAGGGAACGCATCTGCCAGTTCTATTGTCACAGGCGCATGATCCGATATCACCAGATCATGTATTGTAGACGACAACACCCTGCCAAGGACAGTCGGGGAGACCAAGAATTGATCTATCCTCGACCACGCGTTTTTGGCAGGTGAATAGAAAGTGAATTCCCTATCCTGCGGGTGCAGATATCTCCAAGTGTCAGTCAGGCCCGTGTTTTTTAGCATTGGGGAAATTACTTTATCTTGGCCTCTCAGCCCCGGTGTCCCCTGTGATTCGTTTTTTCTATCTTCTGAGACATTTACCACCGAGTTGAAATCCCCCCCGATTATCAGGTCATGTATGGGATCTTTCAGTATCTCCTGTTCTAGAAAATGGTAGTATGCTTTATTATTTTCATTGGGGGCATATACATTCATTATTTTGTATGTGCTGCCTGATGTCGTTATGGTAATCGAGTGTAGCCTCCCCTCATGATCCGTTTTAGTGTTTACCACCTGGTGTTGGAAATTTTTATCTATCAACATTAGTACTCCTGCCTTATTATTAATAGCTGGTGACCCGTATGTTTTGCCCACCCACAATTTTTCCATCCTCTTAAAGTCTGACAATTCCAAATGTGTCTCTTGTAATAGGGCTATATCTGGCTTAATACGTTTAAGATGTCTGAGAATCATTAACCGCTTCTGTGGGGACTTCAGGCCCCTTACATTCCAGGTAACTATCCTCATAAATTCTTATTTATTATATATATATATATTTTTTTTTTTTTTTTTTTTTTTTCTTTTTTTAGGTGGGCCAACTGTGGTTAACTTAGTGACATCCAACACTGGGATACGAGCAAAGCTTCTCTGTCCATGTGAGCCAATTTCAAAATCAAAAATACAATTACATCCCCCACAAACAAGTTGAACCAAAATTAACCTTTTCCCTGCCCCTTTATCCCCTAAGGAGCCTGGAGAACATCTCCAGGATCCTTGTCCAGATTGGCATACCATTTTTGACTTCACTTCTTCCCCGCACCTTTTCCTTCCCTTGCTCCCCTCCCCCCTTTCCCCTCTCCCATTATTGCGTGATCAGTTATAAACAGACATATAGAATACAAATCCCTCGGGCGGTCCGAGAGGTGATCAGAGAAGAAAACAACTATACGACAAAACCCCAATCTGTCCTTAGTAGCGACCCATACACCCTTCTTCAAACCTTCCCGGATTGTTTGGACGTTCTCTGGGCCTTCGGTGAATCCGATACTAGATTCGGGCTTCTGTCCTCCGTGTATGTCGGCCAGTCCTTTAGATGTTCTTTGGGACTGTTTGCGCTTCCCTGCGATCTTGCATCCTCTGTGTGAACGACTCTCAAGGTCTTGAGGAACTTCTCTGCTTCTTTGGGATTGTAAAATGAATGTGAAGAGCCATCTTGATGCCTAATGTAGAGGGTTGCCGGGTATCTCAATTGGAACCGCACATTGTTTTTGTGTAGTTCTGTGCATATCACACTGAAGGCTCTGCGTTGCCTGGTCACTTCAGCAGAAAAGTCTTCAAATAAGAGCACTTTTTCCCCCCTAATTTCAAGGGGTCGTCTAAGTCTTTTATAGGACTGAATGACATCATTTTTGTCCGAAAAGTTCAGGTACTTGGTAATGATTTGTCTAGGTCTTGTCCGGTTGCCCATTTCAGACGGGTTCTTTTGGGGGCCAATGCGATGTACTCGCTCAATTATCTTCCCCGCCTCTAACCCCAAAGCCTCGGGGATCATATTTTCGCACAGATTTCTTAAGTCCTTTATGGGGAATTTTTCAGAGATTCCTATAATCCGAATATTACTCCGTCTGGATCTGTTTTCCAGATCATCAATTTTATCTCTCAAAATCAGATTTTCCTTAGATAGCCTAGATATTGTTGACTGATCATCATATACATTGTCTTCCAGTGTAGATACACGTGTCTCCATTGCGGACACCTTCTCAGCGGTTTCATCTAGATGCTTCTGCATATCATGCAAGGCCGTTCCTATGTACTCCCTCAGCTTTGACGTAATCTCAGGCAGTAAATGACCTGCCACCTCCCCTGCCAGCTTTTTATAGTCCATCTCAGGTATGTGCGATCCAGGGGGGTCACGCTCCTCACAATCACCGCAGTCTTCCATAGCAGTGGGGGATGCAGGGGCATAAATCGCATCAGGAAGAGTACATGGCTTAGGGGTGCCCTGGGTCTCCCTGAGCTTCTCAATCGCGGATTTCCCAGACTTGTGTGTCTCAGCCCTGCCGTCTCTCCTTCCTCCCTGCTCCCCTCTCCTCACCGTCTGCCTTGAAGCAGCTGCTGCCGCCGCTGAGGTCGGCGCCGGCGCCATCTTGGAAGGCGCGCGTGTCTCTCCCCCTCGGTTTTGAGCTGCCTCTTTACCGCTGTTCCTGAGGACGTATCTGTCCATGCAGCGGTGCAGCAGGTCCGGGGCTTCCTCTCCTCCCGTTCCCGGTAATCTGGGGATCAAGTTTGCGGTGTAGATGCTGCCTTTTAGCAGGGGGTTGGGGAGCGCTGGAAGCCTTGCTCCTCACATGCGGGCGCCGGAACCGGAAGTCGGCTTCCAGTAACCTTGATGCGAGTCAGTGGTGTTCAGGACTTCACCAGTTTGTCTGCGGCATCCGGTAACTTTGCTACCTGTCAGTGGTCTTTACCTGTTTGTCTGTGGCCTACAGTAACCCTGCTACCTATCAGTGGTCTCCAGGACCCCTCTGAGACTTTGTTTGCCGCATGTCCGCCTGCAGCTTCCTGGACGCCTCCGGTCTGCTTGTGGCTTCCAGGATCACTTTAAGACTTTTATTTTGTCACTACCACTCCACCTGGGGCTTCCAGGATGTCTCTTGTCCGCTTACAGTTTCCAGGACCCCTTTAAGACTTTCAGCATGTCTATTTGTGTCCACCTGTAGCTTCCAGGACGTCTTATGTTCATTTGCAGCTTCCCGGATCCCTTTAAAGGCCCCGTCACACTAAGCGATATCGCTAGCAATATCGCTAAAGCGTCACCGATTTTGTGACGCAGCAGCGATAATGCTAGCGATATCGCTATGTGTGACACTTACCTCCAACACACTCCCCCGCTGTCTATCGCTGATCGCGCAAGAACATCCTGGACCGTTTCTCGTTGGCCGCTTCCTGCTGGGCTTCCTGCTGGCGCCGACGAGCGACGCGTGGACGCGGGCGGGAGGACTTCTTCATCTCCGCGTCGGACAGGTAAGTAACAACCGCCGACCACTGCTACGTCGCTGGTGAGATCTGCCTGTGTGGCAGCTCACTAGCGACCATTTAGTGATGCACCAGCGATCCTGATCGGGTCGTATCATGGTCGGGACCGCTGGTGCATCGCTAAATGTGACGGTACCTTAAGACTTTTAGTTTGACTCTAGTAACTCTGCTATGTTTTTCCAGGTCTCTGTGACTTCTTATTAAAAAAGCAACCACTACATTTGATCACATATGAACTGATTACATTATCAACTGAGTATGTATGAAGACAATGACCAACCGCTGGAAACCCCAGCAATCCTGAAGAATGAAACCTAAAAACACTCAGGCACACAAATGAATGGGATTTCACCCCAAAAATTGCATAGTGATTATGTAAGTATCATTTTTTAGATAAATAATAATAAGCACATGAATTATTTCTTATTACATCATCACTGACTATTTAGGATGGCAGCTTTTCTAATTTAATAACTGAATACTACATTTCTACTTAGCCTTATTGTGTAAATAAGGCTAGCTCATAGGCTTACTTCTCTGATACAGTTTATTTGTTATTCCTGTATTTTGTGAAATATTCCATTTCAATATAAATCTCCATATGAAAGAGTGGGAGGGTCACTTGAGAAGAATTTAAGCAGAAAATTGACATTTTGTTTTGATGTTATCCATCACAAGGCTTTATACCGCTTCTATCAACAATAAAGAGCCACATAATATTCCTCATCTGAGATGATCATCTGAAAGCAAAGTTGAGAAAAGCAAGAAGAAGATGCTCACATTTAAGAATACATGACCCAGGTTAATAAAGATGTATTCTTTTGTTTTTGAGTGTTCTAATATATGCAGATTTTTTTTTTCCCCAAGTACGCAACCAAGTAATTAATCAATAATCTTCTTTGAGAATAGAACAAAGAGATCATTGCTGCTGCTGCTGCACAAAGTTCTGATAATTAAATCCATATAACATCTGTATGTTCAAAAAATACAGTTTTACCAAAAAAGATTAAGAATTCCAGCTGATATAGAAAGTAGCCTGTAACACAATACCCCCTGGCACTGTGTAATGTTTTTATTTCAACTTCAAAAGGCTTGAACTATGCCATGGAAATGGAAATATGTATAAACGCAAATTGGAAGTGAGCATGACTTTAGAAACCACTGGAAATGCACAGAAAATCTATGAGAACAACTTCTTCTTTGCATTTGTGTGATTGCCTCCATATCCTAAATGCACTTATGTCAGCAATTAGCAGAAGCAGTGTTTCATTAATCCATCAGAGTTCTGATGTGGCACATTCTAAGACCAAGAGATAATGGGAAATCATTTGTGTAAAACCTCCGGATTAGCCTCTGATGTATCGCCCCTACTGCATGCCATTAACAGTGCGGGTGTTAACCCAGGATTAAAGCGCCAAACGTGAACTGTGCTAAGACTCTACAAGCAGTTTTATAAACTCAGCATGACAGCCAAGTATCCAATGCAGATCATTACTGGGAGCTGCAGTATGTGTCAAAATAAGGTAGATCGATAGATGGAGAGATATATATGTAGATAGATAGATAGATAGATAGATAGATAGATGAATCATATGCAAACTTTAGGTCACAGTAACGATAAACAACAAAGTATAACAATAATGATCAACAATGAAATTGTAACACCAAGAAAGAAAAGTAATGGAAATTGAATTTGCACAACATCTTCTTGATTGAATCAGTATCGAGTATAAGTGTCACCTATAGATGTATGGGCACTTACACATCTTGGCTGCTATTAGTAAGGTTATTAATGTTTGTGTGAGAAATGCACTACCATGTTAAATGCACTTGGGCACACAAATCCTCTAGATCTGCTGCTAGCAGCTTCCTTTGTAATTGCCAACCAATAACATCCCAGATGTGCTCGATGGGAGACAAGTCCTGAAATTCTACATGGCATGGAAGCACATTTTGTCCATAAAAGCTACTCACAGTAGCACTAGTGACATGTGGTTTGGTGTTGTGTCACAAAAGGACTCATGAGACACTCTAGAAAATGGCTGTACCACCGATTCCACAAATAAATGCAACGCCGACCTGTTACTGTACCTAGAATGAAGACTAACGGGGCCCAGCAACCATATATTATGCCACTCCACACCATAATCCTGGAAGTAGGACTGTTGTGTCGTTCCTTCACGAAGTCAGCTTTATGGCGTTACCCACATTGTTTCCAGACCAATCTCTGGCTATCATGGGGTCCAAGACAAAAAGTGGGACTCGTTGCTGAAGAGATATAGGATAGACCTCTGTCACAGCCTGCATTGCAGTCTTGCTCTGCACCATGATAGCTTTTGAGAGCACATCTATCAGTACATCTGGCTCATAGCCCAACACTGTGCACATCTTCTGAAGGGTTGTGTAGACAATGTTTGATGCCTTAGGATTGGTATGTGACATTCAATATTACTTGCACTACACAATGGATCAATCCTGAACATGACTGGTACAGCCATTTCTCCAAAATATCTCAGGAGTCAGTCAATCAACATGACAATGCCACACAACATGTCACTCGTTTTACTGTGAGCAGCCTGAATGGACTAAATGTGCCACCACGGCCTGCAGCATCTTCCTGTATGTCTTCCATTAACTGCATCTGGGACGTCGTTGATCAGCAACTGCACAGGGAGCAGCCAGCAGCCGGTCTTGGTCATTTACATTCCCAAATGCATTCAACATGGCAGAACATTCCCCAGAAACCACTAATGACTTCATTGATAGCAGCCAAGGCATGTGAATTCATGTATAGAATTCTGTGTTTGGTTCCCATAGACAATACTGAATAATTTGAGATTTCCATGCTTTTCATCATTTGCATTTCATGACATTACAATCTGCATATGCATGTATACACAATATTCGTGTTAATATCATATAAGTTATTGTATATTGTTTGAAATTATTAAGTCACCTGTGTAAGTAAGCATATGCCAAGTCATCAAGTGTCTTATGACCGGGACTTTATGGTTGTCACATAAATTGAAGGCACCCTTTCAAACCTAGTTTTTTGCAGAAAACACTAATCTGGCTGGATTGAGCATTTACCTTCTCAGAATACAGATGTTACGTGTAGACTGTCTCAAACCGACATATCAATACACAGGAATCTCTGGTTTACAAAGACCAGAGGGAAACAAATGCATACAACATCTTTCTGTCTGGCTGTAAATGTTGGACTTATATACAAAGTGCACACTTTTATCCATTGCATCAGACTCAGACATATATGGTTCCAATACATATTATCTAGCCCTCAGTAAAACAATCAGTCATCCGATACGCATCTCTTTTTTACATTAAAAGCAACTTTACATTTAATGTAAAGTTTCTGTATATCATTTTATCTGGTATGTACAGAAAGAACACTCTCATTACATCCTCATGTATTTTAGAGGAACAGCTGGAAGCTATGACAACCCATGTCGGCCAAATCTTGCCAATAAAGGGTGCGGTGTTACAGAAAAGTCTTTATGCAGCTTTCAAACTGAGTGACGGAATTCTATTACTTTGCTAGAGGTCTGGTTAATTCTAAAAATATGCAAGTGAAAAAGAATAAGGCTACATAGTGACTCTGGCCATGTGACACTAACGCTCAGACACATTGTAAGAGAAAAACATTTGATATCACTTGGTATCTATCATGTGACCATTTTAAATCAGCAGTTTGTAAGTCATCATTGTAGGTTGCAGATTGTTATGGGACTGTGACAAGTTAGATGCAGTTCTGCTATCAAACTTCACAATCTTTATGGAAAGAAAGAGAAAGAAAGAAAGAAAGAAAGAAAGAAAGAAAGTCATCACAATGCCTGTGAGCATGTGCAGAGGGAAGGCATGCTGTGGTATCTGGAAAATCCTCTAAAGTAGAGGTATAACCTAGTATGTGAGTTCACTGCAAGCTTTAAAGGGAATCTGTCACCCCTTTTTTGAGATATCATATAATGATATCATTCAGTTGTGTGTCACATAAGGATTCTCTTAGTACTTTTGCTTCCCCCTGACCCCGCACCTTTCATGCATAAATACCCTTTTTATATCGGTTCAGATGTATGTAAACTGCCGCTGTCCGGTCCGATGGGCGGGGCTTATTCACCTGCTCCCCCCCCTGTCTTGCTCTACACAAGAAGAAATGCGTAGAGCAAGACAGGGAGGGGGGAGCATCCTTATGTGACACACAACTGAATGATATCATTATATGATATCTCAAAAAAGGGGTGACAGATTCCCTTTAAAGTGACATCAGGTCGGTGCTGGGGTCCAAAGAAGAGCAGAGGGAAATCAGTTATCGTAGTGTATGGGTCTTAGAATATACTCATATTAAAGAAGCACTCCTCCTCCCATCAAAATGTTTATCCTCCCTTGCAATCACCATATTAGATTGCACTGTGTAGGTACAATTGCTCATTTAGCCCTTTTACCCAGCTAATTCTTCTCTTTTCCATTAGGTCTATGACATCATGTGATTAACGACTGACTAAGTGAATCCTTCAAAGCTCTATGTAGAAATATGAAGTCAATTTTCCCTGCATGAGTCATCACTGGAAAAGTCCCTGGCAGGGGGGAGTAAGGAACAGTTGAAATGGGGAATGATAAATGCAGGGACAAAAGACTTCTTGTTTTTACATAGTAGAGAAAAGAGAAGAATTAAGTGGATAGAAAGGCAAAATGAGCAATTGTACATACACATGCTATATAATATGATGATTGCAATACATTATACACTTTGATGCTTCTAAACATGCTATGAAATGACCACCAATCAGCAAACAAGTAGCTGAACGGAGGTCTTTTAGTGTAACAAGTCAGATGGGATAAACCCACCTTTAGGAAACACATTTCCAAAGCAGTTTTTGTCAACCCTCTTTTAAATGGAAAAAAATTATGAACACAATGTAGCCAGACTATCTGAAAATCTAATTGTTTGTTTTCAGTTTTCAAAATGGATTATTTTAGCCTTTTTCATCTGTGCGTGTATTACATAAATCCAGATACTCTATAAATCCAAGCAATGTGTCTTCATCTGAAATAATAATTCAATGATGTAAACCTATAGAAAGTTCAGTAAAATATAGTAAACGGAAAGGAAAGTACACCGGAGCTAATTTAACCTTGTAGAGTTGAACACGACCAATGAGCATGAATGGAAAACTATAATCCTCAAAATATGAGGTTTGTGGTTAAAAGTTCTAAGTTTATAATAATACATTATGTAAGAAATTCAATACCTGGTTACAGAAGTCGAAAATATCATAAATGACTTAACCCTTCATATTCTAAGTAAAACAACCACTGTGACTGGTATGCTAACTCATGAGTCTCAGAGTCTAAAAAGACAGCTATGACATACCCATAACCCCTGGGATGCAGAATCTATAGAGCCACTGGGATATGTTAGGCTATGTTCACATTGCCATTGCGTGCAGTACCTTTCTCTCTAGTGTGCCTCTCATATGCCACAAGAGTAACCTTTTGGTATAAGTTTGAGAAGAATGGATAGACATACCTGTTGTGAGTTCATTCTCTGGTTCACCAGTTGTGAGTTCTCCTTCCAGACTCCCTTTGGTGGTAACGGGAGGTAGTGAGGCTGATTTGATCGGTGGAGATCTGCCACCTGAGAATGAGGATGACGATTGGATCTCAGGAGTCTCAGATTGGATTTAAGACAGCCGACGCCCTATTCAGTTGCTGGTGATTCCCTTCTGCTCGTCAGGTCTTGGTTCTCAGCTCTGTCCCAGTCAGCTCAAGCTAAGTTTCTCTGTTAATATTCACACTTGATTTTGTTGTTCTATTCAGTTTTTTTGTGTGGTCAGCCAGCCCCGGCTTGGGCTGTGCTGAATTTCCTTTCTTATTTATCTGTGTTTGCCAATTTGCTTTTTGTCCCTTATTAGTTGGCCTCTTTTTGTTCTGTCTCAGAATATTTCAGAGTGCTGATATAGTGGGAGAAGTCTAGTGACTTCAGGGTTAATTTTATTATCAGAAGTGTTGGACATTATTTTGCAGGGTTTTGGGCAGATTGCAGACAGTGTCTGTCCTTTCCTCTCCTTTCTAGTTAGTTTGGACCCCATCGTTGGCTCAGCCTATTTTCCTACCTGTGTTTGTGTTTTCATCTTGTTTCACCGTCAATACATGTGTGGGGGCTGTCTATTCCTTTGGGGTCTGCTCTGGGGCAGTTAGTTTTTCCTTTTCTTGCTTTAGGCTTATTTAGTCCTCCGGCCGTGACGAGGCGTCTAGGTTCATCGTAGGCACTCTCCACGGCTGCAGCTAGTTGTGTGGTAGGATCAGGGATCTGCAATCTGCATAGTTACCAACCTCTCTGGTTTTTCTGGGCTTAGCATGTTTAGGTTTTTTCCTCCTCGGTGACCCATTCATAACACATACCTTTATTCGCACTGCATTGAAAACCTTAGATGTATGTAACTTTATAACAGTCTGTGATTCCAATTTGAAGGCTGGCCCTCTTTGTGATTTACAACATCCCCAATGGCAGCGAAATTTGATGACAGATTCACCATGTATGGCCAGCATTATAGTAATTTGTCCAAACAGTAACTAAACAAGGGTCCAGTTATAAATCCTAATGAACCACTATGTATTGTTGTCTCACACTGGCACTTGCACTGGCACTTGCTTTGAAACATTGCATTGAAACAGAAGTGCTGAAGACTTTGGGGTTCCCACCACTATTTCACCCACTGAAGTGCTTCGATTGAATAGAATGATGTCAGTCCATGCACGCCATCACTCAATTAATTGCCTATAAGCTTGCCGACATGCTGAATGCTGTATTCGGAATCTGTTCTTAGAGGACTTTGTATTTTGGGCAACCACTAAAACACTCCCAATAACTACTAGACCGATACCTTTGCTATGCCCCAGTAGAAAGCATGACTGTTTGGTTAAGTTGCGCAGCGTAAATTCATTTTTTTCTATTTCTGCTTGTTTTTCGAGGTTTCCTTAAGGTCCTACAGAATTTTAGTTTTGAGTTTATGGCTAATTATTCACATACAGCCTTTGCAAACATTAGCAAAAACTGTTGAAAAAAACACACAGGTCAGATCACACAAACTTTTTCAAAATGTTGTAAATTTCATTTATTTTGCTACATTTTTGCAAGATTTTATGCTTTTGAGGATGGTCCAACAATTACAACTTACACCAGTTTTACATACATTCACTACACTTTACTCACACAACAACAAAATTTTGTTATTCATGTAATCTGTTGAGAAGATAATTTGCAAGTTCTAAAGAATATATATATTGTAAAAGGGGATCAACAAAAAATAGAAAAAGACGTAAGTCTCAAAGTTAAAGAGGTTAAGTCATGGCAGGTAAGTTAAAAGAGTTTACAAATTTACATCAATATGCAAAGACATTAAAGCACAAAATCCATGATTATATGCAGAGCAGGTGAATAAAATAGTAAAAGTTATAAAAGATCATAAAAGATCATAAAGAAATAAATTAAACCGTTTTAGTGGTGAAAGGTAAATTGCTGCTTTTCACATAAGTATGCTTTGTGAAAGAATGTATGAAAGACGCTGTTTACCGGTTGACAAGAGGTGTTCAAGGATTTTTGGTCATTAAAATCCAGTTTGACCTCCGCAATTGCAAAAGATTAGCAAGGCTATTTATTATTTATAAAAGTTTAAAGGCCTACTACCTGTCCTGCTATCAAAATATACATTTTAGGAAGCACAACACAGGCACAAAACAGCTTTGTGGACAAAAACTGAAGAAAATGAGGCGACATCAGAAAGTTTCTATAGCAGGCGATAAGTCAGGGAGACTAATTAATTACTGTATGTAGCATCAGGCCTCACAAGTGTTTAGAGGTCCAACAGCCATCCAAGAAAAGTGTGCCCCACACACCAGATGACACCCAGGTGGTCAGTGTGACTGTTGGTCAGATGTAATTTAAAAAAAACACATAATATTAAACTTCAATATTAAACTTCTCTATTAGTCTAAAATTGCAGATTGTACTAGCCAAGAACTACCGGGCCTAATTTATCATCCCTATTGGTATCTCTCATGCAGTCACAGCAATTATTAAAGAAGTGGTTAGGACCACTCCTGCAAAACGCAATATGGTTCTACCCACTTAAAATACAGTGGGGCAAAAAAGTATTTAGTCAGTCAGCAATAGTGCAAGTTCCACCACTTAAAAAGATGAGAGGCGTCTGTAATTTACATCATAGGTAGACCTCAACTATGGGAGACAAACTGAGAAAAAAAAATCCAGAAAATCACATTGTCTGTTTTTTTTTCATTTTATTTGCATATTATGGTGGAAAATAAGTATTTGGTCAGAAACAAGCAATCAAGATTTCTGGCTCTCACAGACCTGTAACTTCTTCTTTAAGAGTCTCCTCTTTCCTCCACTCATTACCTGTAGTAATGGCACCTGTTTAAACTTGTTATCAGTATAAAAAGACACCTGTGCACACCCTCAAACAGTCTGACTCCAAACTCCACTATGGTGAAGACCAAAGAGCTGTCAAAGGACACCAGAAACAAAATTGTAGCCCTGCACCAGGCTGGGAAGACTGAATCTGCAATAGCCAACCAGCTTGGAGTGAAGAAATCAACTGTGGGAGCAATAATTAGAAAATGGAAGACATACAAGACCACTGATAATCTCCCTCGATCTGGTGCTCCACGCAAAATCCCACCCCGTGGGGACAGAATGATCACAAGAACGGTGAGCAAAAATCCCAGAACCACGCGGGGGGACCTAGTGAATGAACTGCAGAGAGCTGGGACCAATGTAACAAGGCCTACCATAAGTAACACACTACGCCACCATGGACTCAGATCCTGCAGTGCCAGACGTGTCCCACTGCTTAAGCCTGTACATGTCCGGGCCCGTCTGAAGTTTGCTAGAGAGCATTTGGATGATCCAGAGGAGTTTTGGGAGAATGTCCTATGGTCTGATGAAACCAAACTGGAACTGTTTGGTAGAAACACAACTTGTCGTATTTGGAGGAAAAAGAGTACTGAGTTGCATCCATCAAACACCATACCTACTGTAAAGCATGGTGGTGGAAACATCATGCTTTGGGGCTGTTTCTCTGCAAAGGGGCCAGGACGACTGATCCGGGTACATGAAAGAATGAATGGGGCCATGTATCGTGAGATTTTGAGTGCAAACCTCCTTCCATCAGCAAGGGCATTGAAGCTGAAACGTGGCTGGGTCTTTCAACATGACAATGATCCAAAGCACACCGCCAGGGCAACGAAGGAGTGGCCTCGTAAGAAGCATTTCAAGGTCCTGGAGTGGCCTAGCCAGTCTCCAGATCTCAACCCTATAGAAAACCTTTGGAGGGAGTTGAAAGTCCGTGTTGCCAAGCGAAAAGCCAAAAACATCACTGCTCTAGAGGAGATCTGCATGGAGGAATGGGCCAACATACCAACAACAGTGTGTGGCAACCTTGTGAAGACTTACAGAAAACGTTTGACCTCTGTCATTGCCAACAAAGGATATATCACAAAGTATTGAGATGAAATTTTGTTTCTGACCAAATACTTATTTTCCACCATAATATGCAAATAAAATGAAAAAAAAAACAGACAATGTGATTTTCTGGATTTTGTTTTCTCAGTTTGTCTCCCATAGTTGAGGTCTACCTATGATGTAAATTACAGACGCCTCTCATCTTTTTAAGTGGTGGAACTTGCACTATTGCTGACTGACTAAATACTTTTTTTCCCCACTGTATCTATACATTTTTAGTAATTGCTGGGGATATGTTAGTCATGGCATCCAAGAAAGAGCATTGAGATTAGTTTATATACACATGCTAACTGGCAATCCCAGAGACCGGTTCACTATTTCACGTAATACTTTATAATGGGATTTATTTATGATTGAAAGCACTACTTACTAACAATTTCAAAACCGTTAGATCTAGACAACCGTTTTTTTTTTCTCCAAATGGTCGAAACATACATCATGCTTTGTATTTTTTTTTGCAAAATTGCAGTTTTTTTGCTTATATGTAGATGTCTAGAGGTATTCAGTTCAGCATGTGCAAACTAAAAGGCACTAGTTCTATGTCACTGTAGGTTACATTTAACAATCATTTACTGATGTTAGACAAGCAATGTGATATTAATTAAACGTAAGGACCAAGGAGTTGAAGATTTTGTCACAGACTCCTTTTGCCTTAGGCTTAAATCAAGGAAGCCCGGGGCTAGACCGCATGATAACGTCATAGAGAGTGATGGAAGGTCAGGGAGCTCAAGGAAGAGCCATGGCCTCTTTGACCAGATAGCCTAGAGAAGCCATGTACATATAAATATATATCTATATATAGATATAGATATGTATATATACATACTGCACACTGAGCAATGATCAGATATTGGTAGATATAGAAAAGTATTTATACGTACTGGCTGTTAATTCCCTGCCAACATGATGCACATTAATAGATATGAACTCCTAGGTAAAAGTTACATATATACAATATATCCTATATCTACAGTGGGGACGATAAGTATTTGATACATTGCCAATTTTGTAAGTTTTCCAACCTACAAAGAATGGAGAGGTCTGTCATTTTTATCATAGGTACACTTCAACAGTGAGAGACAGAATCTTAAAAAAAATCCAAAAAATCACATTGTATGATTTTAATTTAATTATTTTGCATTTTATGCATGAAATAAGTATTTTATACAATAGAAAAACAGGTAATAATATTTGGTACAGAAACTTTTGCTTGCAATTACAGAGGTCAGATGTTTCCTGTAGCTCTTGACCAAGTTTGGACATATTGTAGCAGGGATTTTGGTCCACTCCTCCATACATATGTTCTCCAGCTCTTTCAGGTTTCGGGGCTGTTGCCGGGCAACATTGAGTTTCAGCTCCCTCCAAAAATTTTCTATTGGTTTCAGGTCTGGAGACTGGCAAGGCCACTCCAGGACCTTGAAATGCCTCTTAAGAAGCCACTCCTTAGTTGCTCTGGCTGTGTGTTTCGGGTCATTGTCACGCTGGTAGACCTAACCACAACCCATCTTCAATGCTCTTACTGAGGGAAGGATGTTGCTGGCCAAAATCTCAAGATACATGACCCTCATCCATCCTCCCTTCAGTATGGTGCTGTCTTCCTGTCCTCTTTGCAGAAAAGCACCCCCAAAGCATGATGTTTCCACCACCATGCTTCATGGTTGAGACGGTGGACTAGAGTTGTACTCATCTTTCTTCTTCCTCCAAACACGGCCAGTGGAGTTAATACCAAAAAGTTCTATTTTAGTCTCATCTAACCACATGACCTTCTCTGATGCCTTCTCCAGATCATCTAGATGGTCACTGGTGAACTTCAAATCTGCCTGGTCATATTCTGGCATGAGCAGGGGGTCTTTGCGTGCCCTGCAGGATATTAATCCATTACTGCTTAGAAAGTTACTAATGGTAATGTTTGAGACTATGGTCCCAGCTTTCTTCAGGTTCTCCAGTGTAGTTTTGGTCTGATTCCTGACCTTTCTCAGAATCATCCTTATCCCTTGGGCAAGATCTCGCATATGTAGCCACAGATCGAGGAAAATTGACAGTCATCTTGTGTGTATTCCATTTTCCAATAACTGTGCCAACAGTTCTTGCCTTCTCACCAAACTGTTTGTCTATTATCCTGTAGTCCATCCCAGAATTGTGCAGGTCTACAATTTTGTTCCTGGTGTACTTAGACAGGTCTTTGGTTTTGGCCAAGGTGAAGAGGTTGGATTGTGATTGCATGGACAGGTGTCTTTTAAACAGGTAATAAGTTCAAAACAAGTACAATAAATACAGGTAATGAGTGCAGAGTAGGAGGGCTTCCTAAAGAAACTAACATGTCTGTGAGAGCCAGAATTCTTGCTGGTTGGTAGGTGATAAAATACTTATTTCATGCAATAAAATGTAATTTAATTCTTAAAAAAAATTTTAAAAAAAGTTATTTTTTTAGTTTTTATCTTTAGATTCTATCTCTCACAGTTGAAGTGTACCTACGATAAAAATTACAGACCTTCCATTCTTTGTAGGTGGGAAACCTTGCAAAATAGGTAGTATATCAAATACTTAATTTCCCCACTGTATAAAGCCAAGCCAATATGGGTGATAATATACCGTTGATATACACTATGTATATACTGTACATATACTGTATAAATGTGAAAATATACCGTTGATATACACTATGTATATAAGAATATAATTTGCAGTATATATGTGAACAAATCAGCATTTTGATATCTCAGTATACATAATTGGTACTATGACAAGATCATGTATATATATACAGTTACAGAAATATTTGGACAGTGATCGAATCTTCATGATCTGAGCTCTGCATCCCACTATATGTGATTTAAAATGAAATACCTGGGATGCAATTGAAGTGTAGACTTTCAGATTTAATTAAAGGGGTTGAAGAGAAATATTCTGTGAAATAGTTTGGAATTTGTATTTCTATAAAGCCTCATTTCAGGGGCTCTAAAGTAATTGGACAAATTAACTTTACCATATAGAAAAGTTATTTTTTTCTACTTTGTTGAGAATCTTTTGCATGCAATGACTGCCTGACGTCTGGAAGTCATGGATGTCACCAAACACTGGGTTTCTTCCTTTGTGATGCTATGCTAGGCTTTTATTACAGCTGACTTCAGTTATTTGATTGTGGGTCTTTCTGTCTGATTGAGATCAGGTGATTGACTAGGCCATTGCAGAATACTCCACTTATTTGCCTTAAAACACTCCAGGATTGTTTCTGCAGTATGTTTTGGGTCATTGTCCATCTGTATTGTGAAGTGCTGTCCAATCAACTTTGCTGCATTTGGTTGACTGTGAGCAGAAAATACAGCCCTGTACACTTCAAGATTCATCCAGGGGCTTCGATATTCAGTCACATCATCAATAAACACTAGTGACCCAGTGCCATTGGAAGCCATGCCATCACACTGCCTGCACCATGTATTAAAGAGGATGTGGTGCGCTTTGGATCATGAGCTGTTCCCAGCCGTCTCCATACTTTCTTCTTCTTACCCATGAATGATCTTAGTTTCATCTTCCAACCAAGTATGATCTTAGTTTTATCAGTCTTAAGAATGCTTTTACAGAACTTGGATAGGTTCTTTAGATTTTTATTGGCAAAGTCTAATGTGGCCTTACTATTTTTAATGTTAATGTTTTGCACCTTGCATTTGCTCTTATGAAGTTTTTTTATTTATGGTATGTTTAGATACTGAAATTCTACTTCCTGGAGAGTGTTCTCCACTTGGGTGGATGTAGTCAAGGGGTTTTTCTTCACCATGAAAAGGATTCTGCAATCATCCACCACTGTTGTGTTCCATGTACAGTCAGGACTTTTTAAACTCTCAAGCTCATCAGTGTGCTCTTTTTTATTATTTTGCAAAACGTACAAACTGGTGATTTGGCCGCTCCTAACATTCCTGGTATCTATCTGATGGACTACTTCTTTTTTTGTAGGTGTAGTAATGGCATGTTTCTTTCTTCATTGAGAGGTCCTTTGACTGCACGTTGTGGGTTCACAACAACTGCTTCCTAAAGCAAATGCCAGATCTGGAATCAGTCCCAGACCTTTTACAAGATTAATTGATGATGGATTAATGAGCCAATAGCCCATGCAGCACATCAAAGTGTTTTTGAGACAATTGTCTAATTCTTTTTGGTCCCTTGAAAAAGAGGCAGTTGTATATTAAAGAGCTCTAATTCCTAAACTCTGAATACAATTAGTATGTGAAAATCCTATAATTAAAGCTGTCTGTTCTTTAAGCCCATATTGATTATACAACTATCTTCAATATGTTTTGGTGAACAGCTAAAATTACAAAACTTGTGTTACTGTCCAAGTATTTCTGGACCTAACTGTAGAGTATATATAAAGCTGCAATATTCTTCTAACTACACACAGAGAATGTCTGCTCCACAAGTTTCTAATTTTATTTCCTTATCGCAACCTCTATTGATGGCCATATTATACCCCTAGAATACCAGTCATTAGGGATGAGCAAATAGCTTCGGATAAGAGCTTATCCGAATAGCTATAGCACTTACCGAATAGCTGCATCGGGAATCCGGATACCTGGAGCGCTCCCGATGATCAGCTGTTCGGCGCCGCAGCTGCATGTGCCGCGGCTGTGTGACAGTCACAACACATGCATGGAGAGCCTATTTTTTGGGCTCTTCATACATGTGTTGTGACAGTGAAACAGACGCTACACAAGCAGCTGCAGAGCCGAACAGCTGATCATCGGGAGCGCTCCAGGTGCCCGACGCAGCTATTCGGTAAGCGCTATAGCTATTCGGATAAGCTCTTATCCAAAGCTATTCGCTCATTCCTAGCGGTCATCTAAATACTTATTTGGCAGACAATTATGTAAAAAAAATCATACCAAGAAGAACACAACACAGCAAAGGGATCTTATTATTGAAAATTATCAATCAGGAGAAGGGTACAAAACAATTTCCAAGATATTATATATATAATGGAACACTGTGAATACGGCCACCAAGAAATGGCTTAAATTTGGCACAACAATGACATTACCTACAACTGGATGACAAATTAAGCCCGGCTGTGTTTTACCAAAACCTACATCAAGTCTGCCAAAATCAAGTGGGAAAACGTGTTATGGTCTGATAAGACCTAGGTTTAACTTTTTAGCCATAATTCCAAAAGGCATGATTGGCACAAAATCAACACTGCCCATTCTCAAAAGCACACCATACTTCAGTGAAGTAAGGTGGAGGCAGCATTATGCTTTTGGGTTGTTTTTTTGGCAACTGAAACTGACCTTTAGTCAAGGTGGAGAGACTTGTGGACAATCAGTTTTGCACCAAAACCTTCAGACTCCTGCTAAAAAGGGGAGCTGGAATTTCACCTTTCAGCACGACAACGACTCTAAGTATACCTCCAAATCAATAAAAGAATGTCTTCCTCTGGAGATGATCAAAGTTTTGGAATGGCCCTTTTAAAGCTCAGACTTGGATCCATTTGAAAATCTGTGGGTTGATTTGAAGAACGTGCTGTATGCAGGAGATTTCCTGGCAATCTGACAGATTTAGGGAAATACTGCAAGGAAGATCGGGCAAAGATTCCCAATTCAATATGTGCCATGGTGATTGTCTCCTACCCAAAACCACATTATTTTAGTAGTTTATTTTCCTTTTTTCACGTGATGCGTTCCCATCTTGTTGGGTGCTACCTGGTTGATCCTGCCAGTAGCAAAAGCTTTTCTAAAAGATATAACCATGCATATATGAGTACATAAAGGTGGTACAGTGAAACTGTGAAAGGGTTTTTAAATCAGGTTCAAGATTTAAGTTTATTTTTCAGTTGAATTGTACTGATTACAGGTGACATTAAAGGTGAAAAAAAAGTTCTGAAATAATTCTTAGCATCATTTTTTTTTATGTAACTAAAACTTGGCATTTTAACAGGGGTGTGTATACTCATTATGTCCACTGTACGTGTGTGTTCTTAATCAGGAGATAGGAATAAGGAGCTGACCTACACCTCTGACAGTGACTCTCTTTTCATAATAAGGGATTGGGCATGGTAAAATTCTATATGACTGATCATTTTTTCGTTAACATCTGCCAAATAACCTTCAGCTTAGAATGCGATATATTTGATCATTGTCTAGTCCTGATTGAATACATGGGTTTTGGCAAAATACATCTGTGTATTGCTAATGTGGCACCCCTGAGGGTCCAGTCGCCACAGAGGAACTGCACTTCACCCAGAGGTGTGGTATCCCATGACCACGTAAGATGGAGACACCCGAACACATTCCACACCCGCATCCCACACACACGTAGAATAGCAGAGCACCCTTTATGGCCCCTGCTTGGAACAAGAAGGGTGTTGGGAGGTGGATGGAGGGTAGGAAGGGAGAGGGAGAACTGTAGAAGTTGAGGAGAGTTCCCGCAGAGGGAGGGAAGGAGACAGGACGTGTCTTGAGCAGCTCCTGGTAGTAGAAGCTGCTGGACGGATTGGCTTTTGGCAGAAAGCTCCCTGAAGGAAAAGTGGTTCTTCCTGAGGCACGGGTGGAGCGTACTCCCCGTGGGGCTCATTCCACGCTGACGGACGTCAGGTGGAGGAAGGAACCAGGTTGCAAAAGGGTCTCAGCCCCTAGCCTAGCGCAGTGTACATCGAACTCAACTAGCAAGCTGACAGTTGTGGTCACTTTATGGGCCACAGCAAAATTACCACAGTTGCTCTCACCAGAAAGGCAGCTATATAGGATTAAAGAAGCGGATTGTACCCGTTGTCTGACTGGATTCGCAGCTGCTGGCCTGGGACACTGACTGTGAGGTGCTGGAAAGGAAGGAAAGTGGAAAGCAGCATTGTGGAGACGGCCAGTGAAGGTACCGTATATACTCGAATATAAGCCGAGATTTTCACCCCTTTTTTGGGCTGAAAGTCCCCCTCTCGGCTTATATTCGAGTCATATACACCAGGGGGTCGGAGGGGGGGTGGGGTGTCAGGTCATACTTACCCATCCTGGCATGGTCTCTGCAGCCCCCAGCTTCTCCGCGATCTCCCTTCCTTCCTTCGGTGGTCACATGGTACTGCTCATTACACTCATGAATATGCGCATATTCATGAGTTTAATGAGCGGTACCACGTCACCGATGAAGACAGGAAGGGAGATCGCGGAGAAGCTGGGAGATGCAGAGACCGTGCCAGGACAGGTAAGTATAAGGACACTCACCTGTCCGGGGACCATCACTGCTTGCTGCTGTCTGGCACGTCATCTGTCAGTAGTCTGAACGTCACTGACAGATGACGTGCCAGACAGGAGCAAGCAGCGATGGACCGGGGACAGGTGAATATTTCAGGTGCCAGCAGTGACACCGGCACCTGGCCCCAGTGATGGAGAAGTGGGTATGTAATTTTTTTTATTTTTAAATGCAGCAGCGGCAGCACATGGGGGCATAATCTATGGAGCATCTTATGGGGCAGCATATAGGGGCATAATCTATTAATCTATGGAGCATTTTATGGGGGCATAATCTATGGAGCATCTTATGGGGGCATAATCTATGGAGCATCTTATGGGGGCATAATCTATGGAGCATCTTATGGGCAGCATATGGGGGCATCTATGGAGCATCTTATGGGGACAGCATATGGGGGCATAATCTATGGAGCATCTTATGAGGGCAGCATATGGGGGCATAGTCTATGGAGCATCTTATGGGGGAAGCATATGGGGGCATAGTCTATGGAGCATCTTATGGAGGAAGCATATGGGGGCATAATCTATGGAGCATCTTATGGGGGCAGCATATGGGGGCATAATCTATGGAGCATCTTATGGGGGCAGCATATGGGGGCATAATCTATGGAGCATCTTATGGGGCCTATCCTATGGAACATTTTATGGGAGCATAATCTATGGAACATCTTATGGGGCCATAACCTTTATGGATCAGCATATGGGACATATTATTCTATGGAGCATCTTATGGGGTCATTATTAACCTTTGTGCAGCATTATATGGCGTGTATTTTGTATGGAGCATCTTATGGGGCCATCATGAACTGTATGGAGCATTATATGGAGCACCTGATTCAATATGGATATTCAAAAACTTTTAACCTACTGATGTCTCAATTAATTTTACTTTTATTGGTATCTATTTTTATTTTTTAAATTTACCAGTAGCTGCTAAATTTTCCACCCTAGGCTTATACTTGAGTCAATAAGTTTTCCCAGTTTTTTGTGGCAAAATTAGGGGGGGTCGGCTTATACTTGGGTCGGCTTATACTCGAGTATATACGGTACATACTGACAGGGAGTGCTGGAAGGGTGTACTTCATCTTGCCTGGAAGTTGGCTGGACCCCTCACCTGAAGAACACAGCATTGAGGCAGGCATCTGTGTTCACCAGAATTGTAAGTAAAGTCTTGGAACTGCATTCAACTGCGTCATCTGCTTTCTTCCTGCATCAACCCAGTACTGCTACATCCTTTACTCCACACTATATCATCTCTAAATTCCTCTCAACTGCCCTGGGACCACAGCTCTGCCTGTGGAGAGCTTTACCAACTCTGCTGCATCTTATCATCTGTCCCAGAGGATCTGCACTGCAGCGCTGGTCACCTCTGACTAGATACCACAGGTGGCGTCACAAACTTATACACATAAACTTTATTTCTATTCAATTCCTCATTTTTACATGCACTCTTGGGGCCATGGACCGGGTTACTGCCACCGTGACACATCCCTTTAAGACAACTGGCCCAGCACCGAGTAACCCTAGGCCCATGGGGTGCGTCACTAACTTATGTGCTCATTTACACAATTGCACAAGCTGCACAGATTGTGCACTGTCACACCGACTCCATTGGATTCTGTGTGAAGAGACATTCCCTGAAAAATAAGGCAAATAAACTATTGAATTCATGGAAGTAGTTCAGCCGGCAGCTATACTGCCTGACTGTCTCATACCCAGAAGAGTTTGCTCTGCCAAGAGCTCCAGTGTTCTCTATGAAAGAGCCATTCAAAATGAAGCATGTAACTCACCATCAACATAAAATGGTTGACAGACTTATTCTCAAAAATTTTAAAAAAAAAAAACACTTTATAAAAATAATAGTATTTATAAGCAGTTGATATAAAAGGGTTCAGTCAACATTTGTCTAATGTGTATGGGGGCCTTCAGTCTCACTGTAACCTTAGATAGCTGTATATAGCTGTTGTTATAGAGAGGTTAATCCGTATTCAAAAAAACCTTTACGTAGTTGTTGAAAAAAAGCTGTTTTTGAAATGTCTTCTGACTAACGGCAGGGATCTCACGTGAGAACACATTAATTAAAGTTTGGACTTACTACTAAACTGCTGATAATGTATTGGTGTTGTGGAAATCATTACATGTTGCTCTTTATCCATCAAGGCTGGATCATCATGTATTCGCTTTCTACATTTATAAATGCTCCCTGGAGGAATAATTGATTTTAAACCAAAAATAAAAATTCTCTTGGTTTTTGGCCTTCTGTGAATCAGGCTTTTAGATTATTTCCAGACTTCAGCATCAAGACAGTCTAACATCCTTGAATTATTAATTCACCAGTGTTTGCACCACTCCCAAAACACCAGTGGAGGCCAATACGTTCCAACTACTTGATGTTCTATCTTCTTAAGTGACTAAAGAGGCTGAAAAGCACCCCATTGCTTACGCCTGACATCTCCACGCCATTAGCACTAAAGACCTCCCTATTCTTGCTGCTGCATAAATCCTTGGAGAGCCTCAGGACTGTTTTCATGCTTGAAAGCAACTGTTAAGAATTTGACAACAGCCAAACGGTTCCTATTTAATCCTTCTCCCAAGGTAAAAAGAATTATAGGTAAACATATGCCTTCATTATTTGCCTTGCTGCTTCTCAATACCCAATCCCACACACAATTGCAAGACAAGGATTAAATGCGATTGCTTGTATGTTTCAAAGCTATTTATTTCCAGTATGGTAAACCATTAATAAGAGTGACAGGGGCCGAGAGCAAGTGGCTGTGTCTTATGGAACTGGCAACCACAGTTATACTAAACTGACTTTGATTTAGATAGCGGTAAAGAATGTAAAAAAGTCTCTTGTTTCACAGCAATCTCTGTAATCTGCTGGCCCAGATCAAAGTGGTGAAAAAGAGAATATGCACTGCAATGTATTCTACCTACCTGAACTACCTTTCAAGACTTGGTGATTTTCGGGTTTCTGGGGGTTTTATTGCACTGTCCCTTTTGTTACTTCTCTTCTTTGGAGAGCCATAACTATTTTATTTTTTGGCATATCTATCACCGACCAGTGAGTAACCCCTTTCTGATTGATTAAAATGTACGCTACAGGTCATTAGGTGTCTCATAGGTTAAGATGACGACAATTAATCATGGGATGGAAAATAAGGGAGTCGGGGAGAGGGAGAGTCAGCTACCCGCTGACGTAACAGATGGAATGCAGCACATTATCCGGCACAGAACAGCCCAGGGTGTGGCTTGAAGACAGAGCAGGAAAAGATTATTCCAATGGGACCGTGTAGACAGGAGTGAGTAATATTCATGTTTATTTGACCATCTTAAAAAACTTTTGACAGTGTCCGCAGCCCAACAATTGACCTACGCGTTTCGGCTAATGAAAGCCTTACTCATGGTTAGGGTGCATATGCCCAATTCTCATGAAATGTATCACTATATAAGGTCTGAAATGTACTAGTAATTAAAATCAGCACTGTGTCAGACTATACTTTGCCAGACTAACAATTGTACACAAAGAATTTACAATTATAAATTATTAAAGGGAATCTGTTAATATGATCAATCTTCTAAAGTTGTCGATATGGGCATGTAGATCATATGAAGGTAAATAAAATGATTCCTTGATAGCTGCAATGTGGTTTTTATTACTGGGAAATGCAGGTTTTTCTTAACAAGAAAATAAGCAGTTAGTTCTGATCTCACTGAGCAGCTGTGTGTGATTACTATGACAGCAGACTGTCAGTCATTAAATGTCTCACACTGGTAACTCCCCCTTTCATTTAAAGTAAGCTCTGGAGGCAGATTTTCATGGAAATCTACACATTGCTTGTAGTTTTTTACCTTAAATATAAGAAAAATGTGGATTTCTCTGGAATAAGACATCGGACCACACATAGATATCAAGGTATCATTTTATTCAGATTCCTATGACCTACATGCCCATACTGATCAAGAAAAACACATCCAGCCCATAAACGGCAGCGCTTCCCAGGACTCACATCCAAAGATGATATTCCATACTTTTTTATTTCATAGGTTAAAAAAGAGATACAACGCGTTTCGGATACAGTGTATATCCTTCATCAGGTATCATAAAAACACAGTACAAAGAGGATTTGTACTGTGTTTTTATGATACCTGATGAAGGATATACACTGTATCCGAAACGCGTTGTATCTCTTTTTTAACCTATGAAATAAAAAAATATGGAATATCATCTTTGGATGTGAGTCCTGGGAAGCGCTGCCGTTTATGGGCTGGATGTGTTATTCTTGATTTATTCATCCTGTGAGATCCTGAACCTGGCTGTTTCACTTGGATCCACCCGAGGCAAGCTGCAAGCCCTGTCTTCTGAGAAGTATCCCAAAAGGAAGGATTTTTGAGGATACATAATCCAAAGCTATATTAGTCTTCTATCAGGTGAGTGCATAAAATTGTGCACCCTTTAAAGACTACAATATTGTGTTTACGCACTTAGGGCGCCGCGAATTGTCTGTTCTTCTCTCCCAAACAGGGGTTTTTTTGCATGCCCATATTGATGGCTTGGGAGGGTAGATCCTACTGGAAGATTCCCTTTAAGTGCTCAATCTGTCCAGATCACTACATTTAAGGAAGGTGGTTGCATCATGTGAGACTATGGTGAGAGAAAGATGGCAATTTTTTACTTCAAAAAAGTAAGAACCCTTTTCTGAATGGATTGCTAAATGTAATTGGCTTCTGGACACAGGAATATATTACCCGGGTGTACCGATTATACATGGAGATTGTTGTTTATTGAGTTTGTGGTGCAGACCTGGATCTGGATTTATCATAGCTGTGTGTGGTCATAACCATTTGAACTCTGCTTATCTCCATGATGTAACATCTTCATACCCATTGTATTTTAATCTCCAGAGTTAAACATCTAGTATCTGAGTCATACTCTACTTTAAACAGCCAATATATATGTTAATGTAACCCAACTACAAGATTAAAGCATGCATCTTCTCAGAGGAGACACGTTCTGGCTATAAATGCCAGGTTAATGCACATGTCTATAATTCATTAGTTAATCGCCTTTAAGTTGAGGATCCAATATTACAAATTTAGATACATACGAATGAGCAGTATAATTGATTTCTATATCTAGCATATGTATAATATAATTAAACTGTCATGAGAAAAAACGTCATCTACTTGCAGCCGTAGTCTTAATTTGTAGGTAGATTGCATTCATCTGCGTTTATCTACAGGGAAAAAATGAAGTTATATTCTCTCTGAAGCTGCTCATTTCCAGTGGAATAGAGGGAGTGAACAGTCAACACTACGTACGAAGCACAGCAAGCGCTGTAGCCACAACCACTGATCCGCGACTGACGCTCTGCAGCATGCGCGCTGAATAGGACGTCACTCACGAATCAGTTGGCGTGATTATAGCACTCACTGTGTACAGTAGTGACGGTTCACTCCCTTGGTGCTGCACAAAAGGCTGAAAATTAACGACTGCAGGGAGAATGTTACTTCATTTACTCCCTGCAGATAAACATCATGTAAGACAGCCACATATATTTGGAACATTTACGTGCAGATTAGCATTATGCCACCAAGTAAATACCAATAGGGGAACGTGCCACACGGATTTTAGTAACTAAACTGACAGCATTAAGTGTAAGATGCAAAACTTAAACAGTACATATGGCATATTCAACAATTATACGTCATGTTTTTTTTTACTGTGCCAAAACATTGCAAACTTTTTTTAATTGCCTAGAGAACCAAACTAGGATAAAACATGAGTCGAAGCCATAAATAGCTGACGCTGGCCTCCTCAGTCAGACTGTTATTATTTCACACGCCAGGCCCTCGCTCCGAGTCAGTTTTGTCTTCCCTCCAGTTGATTTTTGTATCAGATGTAGGCAGATGCCTCGGATACAAAGCTTTGATTATGTCCTTAGGTCAAGCACAAGGATCATACTTCTTTCCTCTACAGTCATCACTTGCCCTCCAGACCAACTAAGTCTAAGAGATAAAATTAGAACAAAATGGAGGAGCGAATCCAGACTGCTACTGGATCATGGAGACAAATTAACTGTGAAGAACAACGTTACAGCTGTATCAAGAACATCTTGTATGATAGCATACATCACATAAAATCCATCAGGACTATAAGGCTATGTGCACACGGTGTGGATCCTCCCGCGGATTTTTCCGCGCGGATTTTTACTAAATCCGCAGGTCAAATGACCTGCATTTTTCCTGCGGATTTAGTGCATTTTTTTGCGGTTTCACTGCTGTTTTTGTGCGGTTTTCCACCTGCGGATTTGTAGAATGGAGCAGGTGGAAAACTGCAGCAAAACCGCACAAAAGAAGTGACGTGCTGCTTTTTTTATTCCGCACGAAATCCGCGTGGAAAAATCCGCAGCATGTGCACAGCGGGTTTTTTTTACATAGCCAATAATGATACTGTACATCACCTGCAGTTCTGCTGCGGATCCGCAGGGCCAAAGCCCTGCTCGGCACCCCACCACCGACTCTACATTTGGCGTAGTCGGCAGGATCACCGCCACTAATACATCATCTTCTGCAGCAGACCTGCCTCAAAGAATGGAAAAGGACTCAGTCTACTCAGTTTGGATTACAATTACCGGTCGATTGCAATTGGCTTACCAGTGGATTACAAATGAGGAGCGCAGTGATGAATCTGTGTGGCCAGTAGAGGATCCGGGGCGGTACCAGAGACAGTGCAGTATGGCAGCGCTCCTTCAACGCAGAGGCGAGGTCCGGGTGTTCGCAGTAGTTCAGAATGGACAGGGACCCCCTCCAACGTTCCCCCGTGGACAGCAGTATGTGCCCGGAGGCCGACGTTTCCAAAAATTGGACCCTGACAGGTGGGTGGAGAGGCCTGCCAACGCCCCACCCCACAGAGGGAGTGACACCGAAGAAAAGCCTGGGAGCGACTGTTTGGCGCCATTCGATTGCTGCCCACCGGACGGTATGAGACGCTGCGGAAGTCGGGGTATTGGCCGCCTAGAATGGCAGTGGCGGCAGGAGAACGAACTGAGACAGAAGACGTCATCTTCGGGTCCATGGGCAAGAAGAGAAATCTGTGCGGAGCCCCTGCGGAACCAGAAGGAGCGGCCGCCATTGATACCGGCGGAGAGTCTCCCCGCGGAGCCCCTGAGCCTGGAAGCTGGGCCCGCTGTGCAGCGAGTTGGAGAGCGGAGGCTGCGGGATGAGCCGTGCGGTGGTGTGACGGAGGCCGTGTCGCCGGGGAAGGTGAGAGTTCCCCCGGCCCTGCCGGCGGCTTCACAAGCGGCCCCTATCATTTTGCCACAACACGCAGTCTCCAGTGTACCGGAAGGCCCGGCTGCGGAGGGCCCTATGCTATACGTAGAATTGAGCAAGGCCCTAGCTTCCGTTCCCGAATCTCCCCGCCCGGAGTCACCAGGGCGGAGCTTATTTACAGAAGGCGCGGTTGCGCTCCCTCGGCCGGTGTCAGTCTCATCACCCGAACCGGCCGTTACTCCGGCTTTGCTGGGAGTTGTGGATGCGGCCTACCCTGTGGCCGCGGTGAAGCCAGTATTGGAACCGGCTGGGGTCTGTTTATCGGGCCCTGTGGACCAGCCCTCCGGAGTCACGGCTGCTCCCATCCGCTACCCGGCCCCAGCGGCTGCTGGGCCACAGATATCATCGGCCGCCTCTACCCCACGCCCTTTCTCGGCAAGGTCCCGCCCACCGGACTCTGGGACTGGCGCGGTACCCTCCGTTTGGGTTGCGGAGGTGGTAAAACAAAAGAAGGTTCGAGAGCAGGAGGTATGGAGCCTGCTTCATTCAAAAGGGGAGGCTGGCATGGCGGTGGAAAGATCCCGGGGGCGGCTGGTGTACACTAATGTGGCCCGGGGGTATGGCTTCATACGTGATCAGACTGGCCAGAAGGTATACGTGAACGTAGCCTCCATACGCCACAGCCGTGCCCTGGAAATAGGGGACTATGTCTCTTATTATAAGGAATACTGCCCCCGCGGGTATAATGCGGTGGCGGTACTGGTGGTACCCGAGGAACGCGAACCCCCGTAAAGAGGACTGTATTGGACACTCCCTTCACCCCAGGAGTTCCACGGCTGTGGGCCCCTTGCTACCGGCCATCAGGAGATGGCCTGGACTGTCAGAGTCTGAAAGAACAGTTCTAGTTTAAAAAAAAAAAATGTTTTATGTGATTAAGCTGTTTTTTTTTTAGAATATTCCTCTTACAGGATGTTATTTTACTGATTTGGAAACTTGACAGAACGGGGATACGAAGACAAGAGGGAGTGTTCATGTCCAAGGAAGGGGGAGGGAAAAGGAGTACTGGCGATGTTTATTGTTGAACGTTGAGTTTTAAAGCAAAAGAAAATGAAAAAAAAATAATATAAAAATGGGTATTTGTGCTATTATAAAGTTGTTTATTGTATAATATGCCAAAGTAAAATGCAACAGGTCCGGGTAAGGGAAGGTCTGCGGGACCAAAGGAAAGTGTGAGATCCGGTAGGGATCTAAGAGTTGAGGTCTGGGAGACCGGGACGCCGACCATGACATGTAATTGAAAGAAGGAAAATGAATGGGAAGACGTGAGAAAGACAGCCGTCCTAGGTCAGGTCCCCAACACCACGGACACCCCTGAAGAAGGAAAGGCGGGCGCCGGCAATGATCTGGTAGGTGAGTGGCCTCGATCATGGCGTACCGGATAGTGAAAGGTAACAGTAGGGGAGAGTAGGGGAAAGATACACGCCGTAGAGAGAATACGGGTGTACCTTGCCCAATTTGAAAGACGTTGTCATGTGGCGTGCGCGCTGGTGAGTAGCAGTAGGCTGCTCAGAGCATAGTGCTCCCAGTATAGTTCGGCCCCCGCAGATAGTGGGCTTGGCTCAACTTCTGGTCCGACAACAGAATGTAGGTGTAGATTCAGAACGACGAAGGCAGGGATGACGATTGTCGAGGACGACAATGGACAAAGGAAGGGGGAGTGTAGGGAAGGTGACCTGACGGACGGACGGACTAGTCAGAGTGAAGAAAGATAGGTTTGCACAGTGTAGGTAGGAGTCAGTGATTACAGTGGGGAAACAACTAGGAAAGTGTAGTGGACGTGCAGTACCTTGGGATGACCATTAGATGGCAGGGTGGAGTGTGAGCAAAGGACTTTACAGCAGCTTAGGGCTTTAGAAACCGTTGGTCATGGGGGGCGTGGTGACAGTTAGTGACAGTTTCAAGGAACCGGGGGAGTTATAAATACTGAGGGAGGGTTCCAGAAGGTTCCAGTCCCCAGGGGGAGCCCAGGTGACAGGAGGACTACGCCAGTCTGTGTGCCCTGAGGAGAATCCGACCAAGGGGACTGAGGAGAGGAAACGTCAGGGGGTGGTCCTGACAGGGAAGGACCGCAGCAGAGACAAGGCTCTGGGTGGAAGACACCATATGTATAACGACGAAACTGACCAGTAAAGTGCTGTTGGTGTACGGGCCTAAGGCGGCCACAGTAACCGAGCTGTCAGGATTGTCACAGTGTGAGACGGGATGTTGCGTATAAATACGTCCCTAGTGTGACATACGGTGTTGAAGCGGCCCTGGACACGGAAGGCAGAGAGAGAGAGATATCGCGGTGTACCGCGAGGACCGTCAGTCGGACGGTGAGCAATAAACTTGGACCTGTTGCACCCAGAATCTGCCTCGTCGTGTCTCTGTTTTCATCTCTGCGCGGTAAGAAGTGGGACCACCCCCCTATCACCCCCCAGCTAGGCACCCCACCACCGACTCTACATTCATCTTACATAAATGTCTTTTCTTCCATTTCCTCCCAGCATAGTTAGCGATTAATCTTTCTACGTCTCCTGTACGGCACACAGCATGGCTTTTGCTTACATGTCTTATTTTCCTTGATCCCTGATTAAAATAAACAGTTTACTTTTATCCAGCTGTATAATTCCAGGACTAACATCAATATGGATGGTAATCCTTCTTCGGTAACGCTGGAATTGACGGAGGACAGAGACAACGTCATTCTGACAGAAGGCACAAAACTTGTAGAAAGTGAAGACAAACATGCCTTTACACAACCAGCGTTTTCTTACTTGTCCACAGGATAGGCTGTAACTGATTGACAGCTGTAAGCTCCTGTGCTGAGACCTGGGTTGCCAACAGCCTGTAAATTAATGGACAGTCCATTAAAATCACTTGTTATTTTTCTGTCTGTAGTGTCCAGCAGAAAAAGCACAGTCTGTGATTTCTTCATTTCCCCTGTAAAGCTTTAATACTGTGCATGCGCAAGCCGCCCGCAAATATTCCTAGCTTCTAAGAAAGGAGAGTCGGCCATACGAAGCTTGCAAGAGGCAGGACAGGAGGCAGTTGCAGGTGTCAATCAGGCCCTGAGACAATGAGTGGTAAGTGTGGGCTTTTTCCAGCATTTACCATTTGCACTGCCCTTTGTCTTCTTCAAACTGCCTCGCAAAATACAGAAGACACCATCATCTGCCATCTTCTCTTCTGCAGCTCTCTCTCTCTGGCAGCTCTCTCTCTCTCTGGTGGCTCCCAGTCCCACTCCGAGTCATCGGCAGCTCCCTCTCCAGCAATGGCTCTCCAGGCCCTGGCTCTTCTCTGGTCGTCCGCTTGCTCAATTGTTGTTGTGCGGTCACCATGTCTATGCTGATGTCGAGTCCCGGCGAGTGTATGCAATAACGTACTCCTAGTACCTGCTGCTACCGGAGTGTCCGATGTCTCTGTGTCCAGTAGTCTCCCTGCCACAGCTGCATACATTACTCATTTCATACTTTGCAGTGCAGCACCTACTGGTTCTGTATATAGCAATTATACTACCTCAGCTGCTGCAGAACATCATATGAATCTTCTAAATACAGAGCTGTAAAATAGACTGTACTGTATATTACATAGGTTCTGGATATAGAAATTGCACCACCTCAGCTGCTGCAGAACGTTGTATATGACTCTTATTCTGGACATTTGTTCATAAATATTTTAGACCTTTGGTGAATTTCAGTCAGATTGTTCAGAAAAAATATAATGGGAGGTTGGCAAACCTGCCCGAGACCCGTACTTATCACGGAATGGGGGTCCTGAGTCTCTAGTCTATCCCCATTGAACCATCATAATGAGGAGGAGTTTGAATAGAGCAGTGGTCGAATAAAAACCCTGCTCATCCATTTTTTATATATGGGGCTGACCAAGACAATCAAGTATTGAACTCAACTGTTTCCATCAGCCCCATAGACATTGGACTCGACTGTTTCCATCACCCCAATAGACATTGGACTTAACTGTTTCCACCAACTCCGTAGACATTGAACTCGACTGTTTCCATCAGCCCCATAGACATTGGACTCTACTGCTTCCATCAGCCCCATAGACATTGGACTCTACTGCTTCCATCAGCCCCATAGACATTGGACTCTACTGCTTCCATCAGCCCCATAGACATTGGACTCGACTGTTTCCATCACCTACATAGACATTGGACTCGACTGCTTCAATCAGCCACATAGACATTGGACTCGACTGTTTCCATCACCTCCATAGACATTGAATAGAGCAGCAGGACACATGTATGACCACTGCTTTATTCAAACTCCTCAACTTAACAATGGGAGTCTCAGACCCCAATATTAGTGGTTAGTTGGCTTTCCAGAGGTGGGACCCCCAATAATCAGACATTTAAGACATATCTTAAGTATATAAAAAATGTTTATTGTGGGGAAACCTCTTTTGGTAATTATAGTTTTAGATGGTGTTGCAGTTAATACTACTGTTACTACAGTGCAATGTACACATAGTTATAACTGTGAAGTCCTTGTATATCTCATCAAAGGAAAAGAAATTTAATCTGGACCAATCTGTGAACCATCCACACTGCACTCTGGTCTCAGTTCAGCTCACACCTTGGAAACTCATGTACTGAGGAAGAATCCTAGCCAGCTGTGTATATCAGCCACAGGGTGCAACAAAAATACGGGGGGGGGGGACATCTACTAGAGATCTCTAATATATGTCATAAACTAAAGCAGATTTATTGGGCGACAAGTCACCTCACGATAATGATGTAAAAAAAAAGTCAGAATCACTGCAAAAAAAACCTCAAAAACAGACATCTGCCAAAATTTCCAGCTTTTTTATGTCAATATTCTGGTGTAATATCTACAATAACTTCCCCCTACATCTTCACTAACTACACACACAATCTTTTTTTTCTTATGAATTTTAAGTATTTGTATAAATTGTCTCCATTTCACTTGACGACCATAGAAACGATGAGATCCGTCAAAACATTGGATTGCACTCAGACCAATGTTATTCACTGAGACCTTGCATATGTCCGATTTATTCCTCAGCCCGAGTGGTCCGAGTAAAGAATGACACAGCCTGCACGATTTGCTTCTGAGAACCGGATCGCACTTGGCCATTCAAGCCTATGGGTCCATGTAAAAACTGGACCATAGTTGGCCCTTTGACCCTAGCCTAATATTGAGAATTCTGGTTCTAACGGCAACCAATTTGCATCAAAACATATTACGGTATTTTTTTTTGTTCTTCCTTTTTGAGTATTTAGTTAATGCCCATGTAAAACCTATAAAGTCAATATATCTTCCCTTGTGCATAGATCTGTGACTTGCTCATGACTAGTAACAGAATAATCACCATGTTTATGGATGTGCAGCCCACATTTATTTTAATTGGGCAACCAACCAAGTATCCACTATTAATAACGATGATCAGCAGCAATCAATTTTATTCCCCCTCCTCCCTTCTCCCCCCAAAACAACAAATGCATTGAACGCTTAGTTAAAGTGCCATGTAAAAAGACACACAGGAGTAATGGAAATACTAAATCACTCTGTGGAAGCAATTATGCACAAGATAGTAGCATTCATCACATAAACCAATTTGTGACCTAGGGTGCCTATGCATCATTACGGAACTGCAAAAGAAAAGTTAGCGTGTCCAACAGGGAAAAGAAACCCTTAACTAATGCTTATTATCTGGTAGTGAATAAACAAGTCTACATCCAGAATATACTCCGCAAACACATGCATTTATATCCTTTTATGACACATAAACACTAATGACTACTAATAATACCATGGTAAATAAATGCAGACAATGAGAGCACTGCATAAATAGTGAACATGCTAAGCAACCTGAGTATTCATAAAAAACACAATTATTTTCAGACTGATTATTCTGTGTAACATTTGTATTTCAAGCATGTACCAGCACTAGAGATTTTTATACAAGAGCCCTGGACAACGTGATATTTACATACGGCTAATTATTGCATCTTCTAATAAAATTATTTTAGATCCCGGAAAAATTGAGATTACTGATATGTTCACCTATATTACAATGGCGCATGCCTGCTTCCAGGTTTGCCTAAAAGTCCACCTTCTTTAAGCTTGATCAATCAAACCTAATACCTAATGGATAACTATATTAACCAGTTCAAGACCAGGTCAATTACCCACGATTTTGACCATGCACTTTTTTTGGGTTTTTTTAGACATGCATTTTAAAGAACTGTAAAATGTTTTCTCGGTTGGATATTCAAGAAATTTTTGATTCTTTAGTGATGCATGGGACTTCATTTTTATGTTACTTTTATATTGTTTCTTTTTATATCAGGCAGTCATTGTATCCAACTCCCGGCTCAATGAAGAATTCACTAAACAATCTCAGACAGATGTCTGTCCAGCCTCTGTTTGAAGATTTCCATTGAAGGAGAACTCACCACTTTTTATGGCACTCTGTTCTACTCATTGATCACCCTCACTGTCAAAATGTTTTTTTCTAATATCTAATCTGCATTCTTTACCTTTCAGTTCCATTCTATTGCTTGTGTTTCCATGTGCAAATATGATCCCTTATCACCAGGAATGTCAAATTCAAACACACAGAGGACCAAAATGAAAAACATGGACAAATTTGAGGCCAACCAGTATACAGTATAATAGGCCCCACATAGTCCTCCATACAGTATAAGGGGCCCCATATAGTCCTCCATGCAGAGTAATTGGCCCCACATAATCCTCCTTACAGTATTATGGGCGCCACATAGTCCTCCATACAGAATAATGGCCCCACAAAGGGGTGGTGGTTCTGTGGTCTGCAATCTATTAGTATACCCAAGTCTTTCTCACAAGTGCTGTTGCTTAGTTCTATTCCACATATTCTATAGATGTCATTTTTGTTTTTCTTGCTCAGATGTAGAATCTTTCATTCCTCCCTGTTAAATACCATTCTATTAGTTGCTGTCCATTGTTCAAGCCTAACTAGATCCTTCTGAATCATTTCTCTGTCTTCTCTAGTGTTAGGGTACCGTTACACGTAGCGACGCACCAACGATTCCGACAACGATACGATCTGGCTAAGATCGTTTGTGCATCGCTAGTAAGCAGTCATACAGGCCGATCTTCATAACGACGCATCAGCAATCAGAGATGTCACTAACGACCATGGCGATCGTTGGTACAGTGTCACACACTGTCTATAATAGTGATTCAGACTTTGAATAGGCGTCCTTCAGCGCTATCTATATGAGTTCAGAGTCGCCAACGAGGTCGCTCGTCGTTGATAAGGGGCGTCAAACACAGCGATGCATGCTGGTCAGCGTGACGCCAGCAATCAAAAAATTATCCTGAACGTTCGCGCACGATCAGCGACATCGCAGCAGGGAGCCGGTCGTTTCCGCGTGTCACACTAAGCGAGATCGCTAGCGATGTCGCTGTTGCGTCACAAAATCGTTGTCGCTTCAGCAATATCGCTAGCGATCTCGCCGTGTGTAACGGGGGCTTTAGCTCTCCCTCTTAGCTTTGCATCATCTGCAAATGTGCTTAGTTTACCTTCAGTTCCCTTATCTAGATCATTGACATTGGGGCCAAGACAGATCCTTGTGGTACCCCACTTGAAACACTCTTTCAATTGGATGTGCAACCATTTATTATCACTCTTTGAGTATGATCACTAAGCCAGTTATGATTCCACCTAACTGTAACCTTTTCAAACCCTCACTTGGGTCATTTTTTCAATAAGGATAGCATGAGATACTTTATCAAATGCTTTGCTAAAGCTGAGATATACTATATACAGTTGTGGCCAAAAGTATTGACACCCCTGCAATTCTGTCAGATAATACTTAGTTTCTTCCTGAAAATGATTGCAAACACAAATTCTTTGGTATTATTATCTTCATTTAATTTGTCTTAAATGAAAAAACACAAAAGAGAATTAAGCAAAAAGCAAAACATTGATCATTTCACACAAAACTCCAAAAATGAGCCAGACAAAAGTATTTGCACCCTCAGCCTAATACTTGGTTGCACAACCTTTAGCCAAAATAACTGCGACCAACCGCTTCCGGTAACCATCAATGAGTTTCTTACAATGCTCTGCTGGAATTTTAGACCATTCTTCTTTGGCAAACTGCTCCAGGTCCCTGATATTTGAAGGGTGCCTTCTCCAGACTGCCATTTTTAGATCTCTCCACAGGTGTTCTATGGGATTCAGGTCTGGACTCATTGCTGGCCACCTTAGAAGTCTCCAGTGCTTTCTCTCAAACCATTTTCTAGTGCTTTTTGAAGTGTGCTTTGGGTCATTGTCCTGCTGGAAGACCCATGACCTCTGAGGGAGACCCAGATTTCTCACACTGGGCCCTACATTATGCTGCAAAATTTGTTGGTAGTCTTCTGACTTCATAATGCCATGCACATGGTCAAGCAGTCCAGTGCCAGAGGCAGCAAAGCAACCCCAAAACATCAGGGAACCTCCACCATGTTTGACTGTAGGGACCGTGTTCTTCTCTTTGAATGCCTCTTTTTTCTCCTGTAAACTCTATGTTGATGCCTTTGCCCAAAAAGCTCTACTTTTGTCTCATCTGACCAGAGAACATTCTTCCAAAACGTTTTAGGCTTTTTCAGGTAAGTTTTGGCAAACTCCAGCCTGGCTTTTTTATGTCTCGGGGTAAGAAGTGGGGTCTTCCTGGATCTCCTACCATACAGTCCCTTTTCATTCAGACGCTGACGGATAGTACGGGTTAACACTGTTGCACCCTCGGACTGCAGGGCAGCTTGAACTTGTTTGGATGTTAGTCGAGGTTCTTTATCCAACATCCGCACAATCTTGCGTTGAAATCTCTTGTCAATTTTTCTTTTCTGTCCACATCTAGGGAGGTTAGCCACAGTGCCATGGGATTTAAACTTCTTGATGACACTGCGCACAGTAGACACAGGAACATTCAGGTTTTTGGAGATGGACTTGTAGCCTTGAGATTGCTCATGCTTCCTCACAATTTGGTTTCTCAAGTCCTCAGACAGTTCTTTGGTCTTCTTTCTTTTCTCCATTCTCAATGTGGTACACACAAGGACACAGGACAGAGGTTGAGTCAACTTTAATCCATGTCAACTGACTGCAAGTGTGATTTAGTTATTGCCAACACCTGTTAGGTGCCACAGGTAAGTTACAGGTGCTGTTAATTACACAAATTAGAGAAGCATCACATGATTTTTCGAACAGTGCCAATACTTTTGTCCACCCTCTTTTTTATGTTTGGCGTGGAATTATATCCAATTTGGCTTTAGGACAATTCTTTTTGTGTTTTTTCATTTAAGACAAATTAAATGAAGATAATAATACCAAAGAATTTGTGTTTGCAATCATTTTCAGGAAGAAACTGAGTATTATCTGACAGAATTGCAGGGGTGTCAATACTTTTGGCCACAAGTGTATACTGCATTTTACTTACATACATTCTGTTTAACAATTTATTCAAAGATCTTTCCTGGTATAGAAGTAAGGCTCACTGGCCTATAATTTCCTGACATCATCTTCTTTCCTTTTTTGAAGATAGGAACATTTGCCATTCTCCAATTTTCTATGACTTCTCCTGTTTTCCAGTAATTTTCAAAGAGTCTGGCTAGTGGTTCTGCAATTTCCTCTGTTCTTTCAGTACCCTAGAATGTCATTCATCTGTACGGGGAGATTTAAATTCATTTAAATTTGATGAGTGTTTCCTCATCATCTCTCTGTTTATAGATAGTGTGGATTCTTTTATTCCTTCGATAGCACAGTGAAGCTCAGTTGATGTTACATTTGCTTTCTTAGAGAACACAGATGCAAAATAGAAATTTAAAGGTTCGTCCTTCTCAACATCATTTTTGACCACTTCACAATTCAAAAATTCTATAGCATCTTTGACTTTTCTATTTCTTTTTCACATACCCGTAAAATCCTTTTTTATTGCTTTTGGTCTCCCTTGCAAGCCTCACTTAATTACTGGCTTTAGCTCTTCTAACACTTGCCCTGCATTTCACGCAGGGGAATTCTTCTTTAGCTATGCCCCCCTTTTTCCATTTGATATACATTTTTATCCTTTTGTAGCAAGCGTTTAAGTTCTTGATTCATCCATCCAGGTCTCTATAAATGCTTCCAATTTGTCCTTTTTTTCGGGACTGTTACTGATTGTGCAGTGAGAATTTCATTTAGCATAATCTCCCATCCTTCTTGGACTTTTCTGTCCTTTAGAACATCCAGCCATTGGATCTTTCCTACCCTCTTTCTGAGTCTATTTAAATCTGCCTTTCTGAAGTCCAACCTTAAAGTCTGAGTCATCGCTGGTCTTCTTCCTCTTGTAATCCAAAATTTGAGGATAGCATGATCACTGCCTCCTAAATTGCCAGCCACCATTACTTCCTCACCCATTGGTGTATTTTACTCTATACTGTCAAGTGAGCGTGTCACTTCTTATAAATGCTTCAGGGTTTCCAAAACTGCAATGATAAAAAGATGTGACATAAGAAGGAACATGTGCACAGCAATGTTGTTTTGACACTGCTGTGAATTTTGTTCATTTTGTGCAGTGTATTTGCTGTGCTTTTTCAGGTGATTTAGGTAGAATCCACCTAAAATAGACACCATGCACATAGCCATTTGAAAATCATGAAAACGTGCACTTTGCTTCTGGTCCGAGGACCACATTGTCAGATTAATCTAAGAACGCAATAAGCGTAAAGGGGTCTCACTATTTTACACATGAGCAGCATATTAAATGTAAATGTATATTCGTTATTGGTTCCCCATGTGGATCTCTTTACAGTTATTTAAGGGTTGTTATGAGGTTTAATCTTCAGGAGCGCACCAATCCCCTGCGGCCTGGATGAAGATTGACAGTTTGGAAAAGCAGCATATTTGCTGCGCCACTATCCAGAACGGTGCACTCTTATACTGCAGCAGCATGGTAAGAGCACAGCACAACTTATTTACAAAGTTGCATGTTAAAATTGCAAAGTTTCATGTTTTTTTTCCAAGCACGTTGCAATTTTAACCATTATTAAGGTCTAGACAAAACCTTTAGGTGCGTGATTTTACTACTAAAATTACAATGACAGCAGTTACACATATGAAAAACCAACTCTACTTAATGCCACATTATCTCCATTATGCTGAACGACTACTCTTTTTGTCATGGAAAACACTGGTAAGTCGGCAAACAGATACCGCTACATAATAATGTCCAGGCCACATCCTGCCAAAGTTTAGACTTTGATCTTTAGAAACTCTTCCACAAAAGCATAGTAGACGTCGTCCTACTGAATGATCACAATGAACGCCCTCCCTCTGTACTCTGGAAAATAACGCCTTCCTTTTAGGGCGAAGGAAAATAATGGGTCACTTTGATGGCACTTAAGGTAATTGCAAATATTAATACGTAGGTGTTGTACTCTTGAAATATTTCACAAATTGACAGTGGCTGTTATTATGTCCATCATAGCCTACAGTTCAGCTAAAGTCTGATTATTCCGGCGTGTGATTGAAAGCAAAATCCAAATATCTTGAAATCTAAATGCCAATCATATTAGCTAATAGATGGCCTTATAAAAAAATGTTCTGGAAGAGTGAATGGCATCAACTCACTTAAAGTCAGCATCAGGTACCTAACCGTAGTGAATTAGGTTGCTGGTCGCACTTTGTTCTTTCCTCCCTACTGATATTAGAAAACGACAAACCCACAGAATCCATCTCGTTAGTACGTGGAATACGAAAACAATGCCTGCAAATTGATTGTAATTTGATCATTTATTATGAAGTGTGCAGATTGTAAGCTTACAATACAATGGCAGCTTTGAACAAAATCATGAATTAGTATAATGCAGACTTTACTGCCACTCAAGTCATGAAGATCCTGTCAAATCTACACTTAAAAAGCCCTTTCTGTAATTACACTGACTGCTGGGTTTTCTAAGTAACATCAATAGATCTTAAAAATGGTTCTTAGTCTTTTTCTAACGGAGACATTTTATTTAACATGTTTTTATTCAAGTTTATGTCACAGCTAGACATTGACAGATACCATGTACTTCTACATGTCAACCTCATTTGTCCTTAAAGGGACCGTGTCAGCACAGAATGACGGCCTGTACTTGGTTTGAACACTCGGTGTATCACGGCGGGGCCAATCATTTATTTGCACCTACCGGACTACTCGGTTTCCATCTATCTCCACCCTTCTCTGACTCAAAGAAGGAGTGGGGGGCCGAGAAGATGGAAATCAAGCAGGGGGGAAGGTGTATATAAATGACTGGCCCCGCCATGATGCACTGCGCGCCTGTACTTGGTTTGAGCAGTCATTTTGTGCTGACAGGGTTCCTTTAAAGTATTCGCAAAGAAACAAAATATTATAAGAACATAGCCAAGAGACTCCAATGTGCCCATGAAGCTGGTTACATTGAGCAATCTAAAATCACAATTACCCCTTCCCATCACACCATCAGTCGTTATGCAACACCAATTTCACCAGAAAATGATCAATTGTTTAAATCAAATTTCATATGTTGAATACATTTTTAAGAAATTTGTCATGTTAAATGGAATTTTCGATGCTTTCTTAAATGTCCATGTCACTATCTTGCAGTTTTCACTCTGGACACATTAACTTCTCAGGCAGGCTTAACATGAAAGGTTTCACCTATACATAGGATCAGACTACTGACAATAGGTGAGTGTGACAGCTCACCTCCTCCCCCTCCCTGCACAATGACCTCTGCTCTAAAGGCTGGTTAACAGCAGTACAGAAAAGATGGCTGACACAATCCATATAGCAAAAATAGAAAGCCAAAACTGTAAAAAAAAAATGACTAACAATTACTTATCACTTGGCTATATTTTGCCTGCAGCAGCTGTCCTGCTTCCTCTGGATCATACAGGGGGATCTCTGGTCAGGACCCCCTTCGGGAGCCAGACTGGAATGAGGCACAAGGTCTAGCAGGGCACATGATGGGACAACTCCTTTACAAAAGCCTGCAAGTTCTTTAAAAGCTTTGTGAACTCTCATTATCATGATTATTCCTGGTATTAGGCATCCATAAATCATCACCTTTCTTCTTTCAGCATTTTAGAAACAGAAATAAGCAGAGAGAGGTTCAAGGTGAAATACTGGTAATTTAACATTGCAGTTTGCACTTAGTCTCTTTCATGATTCTTTTTTTTTCTGCCAAGCCCTCAAGTCAAGAAAACTGAAGCATATGAATTGAATGCAAGCAGAGTAATGCATTAATGACTGGCGTGTGGCAGCAGAACGCAGACACACAAGATGCAGGCTGACGTTAATGGAGAAATTTGCCTGTGGTCATGCACCGGGGACAAAACAGACCCACCTGCTCCTTGCCTGTAACCTGGGTTTAAAATCAGATGTCAGACAAGATTAATTAAATGCCTTTAGTTTGAGTCAGTTCCGCTGATAGGAAAAACGCATTTCCATAATGCAAGGAAGCATTTATGTGGGTAGAAAATTGCTCTGACATTGAGGCAAGGTTTGCTGTATTGTAGAGCGGGCCGTGTGCCGCTTGTCACTGCAATTACTTTCTTCTCAAGTGTTCTGCTTTTTAACATTTGACTATCCTCACAACAAAACTCTGGAAGCAATAATTATTTATTATGTTAATGGGAAAGCGTTCCATTTCTCAGACATTATGCTGCCCATTAAACACTACATATACATAAGGTGCACTGGGTTTATCCAATTAAGAGCACAAGCAGTGGACTCCCTAGTAACAGACTGAAGACGCATCCAATTTATGCACAGATTACATTTCCTTACCTCGAAGCATTTGTGGCAAAGCTCATAAGAAGATCAAACCTGGTCTATTTTCATGCAAGTGTTTACCCAGATTACACGGGAACTAACGTATGAATCACAAATCATGCTCTGGACACGGGTGCTTGTGGACCTGCCAATAATGGCGTTCGTCTTGGCTCACAGTACAGATCCCTCCTAGATTACATTGTCCTATGATATCAATACAACTATCGTATTTTATAAAGCTTCAACATCTTTGATCTTATAAAAGAGTATGTGTGATTTAAGAGGGACACAACGAGATCACATATTGGTAAGATGGAAGAGGATGTCAGCTCGGCTGATAAGTCTAGCTTAGTAAATATTAGTAAATGGAACTCTGCATAGTGCTATTCCTCAATTATTACCACTGGAAATAGATGAATAATTCTCCATGTCCAATGATTATGTCTCTACACTGTCTGACACCATCAGCTCTGTATGGACAATGTCAGTATGTATTTGGGCTCCAGGACATGACTGTATTTTCGGTCCAAGGGCAATCCAACAAATTATTGGATCGCCCTTGGACCAGTGTTATTCTATGGAATCACTGGATCGCCCTTGGACCAGTGTTATTCTATGGAATCAATGGATTGCCCTTGGACCAGTGTTATTCTATGGAATCACTGGATCGCCCTTGGACCAGTGTTATTCTATGGAATCAATGGATCGCCCTTGGACCAGTGTTATTCTATGGAATCAATGGATCGCCCTTGGACCAGTGTTATTCTATGGAATCATTGGATTGCCCTTGGACCAGTGTTATTCTATAGAATCATTGGATCACCCTTGGACCAGTGATATTCTATGGAATCAATGGATTACCCTTGGACCGGTGTTATTCTATGGAGTCATTGGATTGCCCTTGGACCAGTGTTATTCTATGGAATCAATGGATCGCCCTTGGACCAGTGTTATTCTATGGAATCATTGGATCTCCCTTGGACCAGTGTTATTCTATGGAATCATTGGATCGCCCTCGGACCAGTGTTATTCTATGGAATCATTGGATCGCCCTTGGACCAGTGTTATTCTATGGAGTCATTGGATCGCCCTCAGTCCAATGTTATCTTAAGGGGTCATTCACTTTTCTGATTTTTTCACAGTATGCCCATGATGGATCACACTCTGCTATGAAAATCAATGATTCTGTGAACACATCAGACTGCACTCGGATGACGTCTGAGTGCAGTCCGATTTTCCACGGACAGACAGAATGGAGGAGATGGAGACATTTTCTTTCCATCATCTCCTCACCCTAGAGAATAGGATCACCCTCTGACCATAGATTGATTAGTTTAATTGGCCCGATTCTCTCAAATGAGAGAAAACATGCTGGTGTGGCCCCGCCCTTAAATGGTAAAACTCAGTTGTCAATATATCCATACATTTCTAAGAGGAGTAACGGAAGAATGTCACAATGCAGCATGCTAAGAAAATAAGCTCATGACTTGTATTCTGCTTGAAATTCAAAAGGGAATACAATTATATAAAACCGTCATGGCCAGAGACCTGGCTATAGCAATAGGGTGTCTTACCGCTAGTGTTGATCTCTTGCTAATCCGCATTGCTAGTCTTAAGGAATGTTTACACAGTCAATGTGCAGCATAAGGCCACATTCACAAGTTCAGTATTTGGTCAGTATTTTACATCAGTATTTGTAAGCCAAAACCAGGAAGAGGAACAATCAGAGGAAACACATAGCCGGTTCTACACTTTTCACCCACTCCAGGTTTTAGATTACAAATAGGGTACCGGGTACCAGAACCAGAATAGGGTTTGGGTACCAGAACTGTTCCTGAAATTCAACCTGAATCAGAACCCCATTAAAATCAATAGAGACCCAAACATTGGAGCTGGAAAATCTCTCACACTCTCTCTCTTTTCGGCAGCATAGTTCCTGATTATACAATGCTGTTTGCAATAGACAAGATGATTTCACCTGACGACCGAGTATTTGGCTCGTTCAGCGGGTGATCAGCAGCCTGTTTAGATTACAGGATTACCATGAACTGATCATTCCCAGGAAGGATGATCATACAGGATAAGACTTTCTAAAACCACAACTTCCCATTCCTCAAAAGGATTTTGACTGAGCTTTCTCATCCTTTTCCAGGGGTATATGGTGATGAATAGCAGTGCTAAATGCACCTTGTGTACAGTTGTTATAAGCCGCAAGGGGCTGACATGTTGTGGTTTGTAAATGGAGTGCAATTGTCAGCTGTAATTAAGTTCACTGGTTTCTTTTTTTGCATGGAATTTTAGAGGAGTATTCTGTATCTTCTGCTTTATGTATCAAATCAGAATGTGGCTTGAACTATAATAGTGGCTTAAGTTTACATAAAGAATGTAAAACCAACCTGTGCTAACATTCTGTTTTGCAGTTTGATGTAAAGTAAAGACATGGCTGTAATGGTTCTGTAATACTGATTAAATTGATGCCTTTGGTGAAGAAATCCACTTTGAGGTTCTTTAATCATCACAACAATTTCTGTTAATTAGGTTTTGTGCACAGGGGCTGGACTGTACACAGGGGCTTCTCCTCTGCATCTGGGATTCCCCGGCCCCCCGCCTGCTTATCATCTTTGAATAACAGGTCACTGCATTTTCAGTGACTGATCAGAGAAGTCAGGTGGAGGGGTCCGAATCACAGACAGGGAGCAGAAGCCCAAGAGCACAGTCCGGCCCCTGTGCACCAAAATCCAATTAGCAGAAAATTGAAATGGTGATAAAAGAACAACAAAGTGGATTTCTTCACCAATGTAATCTGTATTACAGCCGCATTACAAACATGTCTTTACATTACAGAATTGTGCTGATAGATTTTCCTTAATCTCTTTCACCACCTTGGGATTTTCAGTTTTTGCGTTTTCTTTTTTTTTTTTGCTCCCCCTCATCCCAGAGCCATAACTTTTTTATATTTTCGTCAATATGGCTGCATGAGGACTTACTTTTTGCAGGACGAGTTGTACTTTTAAGCAACTGCATTGGTTTTACCATACAGTGTACTGGAAAACGAGAAAAAAAATTCCAAGTGCGGTGAAATTGTAAAAAAAAACATGTTTTTTTAATCATGTTCACTAAATGCTAAAACTGACCTGCCATTATGTTTATCCACGTCATTACAAGTTTGCAGATACCATACATGTCTAGGTTCTTTTTTATTTATGTAGTGAAAAAAAACAAAGGTTGTAAAAAAAAAAAAAGATGCTTTTTTTCCGATACCAGTAGCGTCTCCATTTTTCGGGATCTTGGGCTGTGTGAGGGCTTATTTTTTGCGCGCCAAGCTGACGTTTTTATCTAAACTACTGTATTTTGGGTTAGATATGATCTCTTATTGATTGCTATTGCATTTTAATGCAATGTTGTAGCGTTACGCCACTTACCAATCAAATTCTTTTTATATTTTGATAGATCAGGCGATTCTGAATGCAGCAATTCCAAATATGTGTATATTTTTTCAATGTTTTAGTTTGAATGGGGCCTTTTATATTTTTTTATTATTTTTAAAAACTTTTCACTTTCTTCAATAGTCTCCTTAGGATCTGCGATCTTCTGATTGCTTGTGCTACAAATAGCAGGGCCACAGGGTGGTGCTCATGTCAGATTGGCAATGAGAAGCACGTCATTGCGTCTCCTGCACAAACCCGGTTGTCATGCCTACTAATTGGCGCACCGCAATCAAGGATGGGGCTAGTGATGCGCTTCCAGCTCGTGCATGTTAAATGCCACTGTCAAAGATTGGCATTAAACATGTTAACACCCGTGGGTGGATTGCGATTCCACCCGCAGCTGTTAGAGGCACATGTCAGTTGATCAAATCAGCTGTCATGTGCCTGAAAAGATGTGGGCTCAGCGCCGGAGCCAACCTATGATGTACCTATACGTTATAGATGGTAAAGAGGATAAAATAAAGTCTGAAGGAAATGTCAATGTATAGTTTGCTATTATGCAAAAAATGTTTATAAAGAAAAGAATCTTTGGAACAAACTTACTAAACACTGGTCTCTCCTGCTGAACTCTTAATGCACATGTTAATAATTATAGAGCTTATGCTACATATACTGAATCATAGCTCCAAACAAATTCTGGTAGGAAATTTATATTGTATGTCCCAATTGAGACAGTGCTGATGTCTGTAAAGTGATGTGGAATTATAGGGGTTGCCGGTCAAAAACAATAGTTTGCGTTGTACATATTCCAGGGCAGAAGCAGTCTAGTAGGCATGGCTCCATACACTTGCACTGAGTGAGGTCATGCCCAGCTAAGGACACGGCCTTCCAGTGGGTGTGGCTGACTAGAAGGCGTGGCCTCGCTCCATGTAAGTGTACGGAAGCGAGGCTGCACCCACTGGCCAGGATTATGTATTTCTCATACCTACCCTCAGGGCGCCACTCAAAAACCCGCAGCACACAGTGTTGATTTGGAGTGGACAACCCCTTTAATGACAGTATATAAGCTAGTAAAATAAATAAAACATGATCATGTGCAATAAAGAGTCAGAAAAATACTGCAAAAGTTAAAAAAACAGGCAGGGTGCCTAATATGACAGCATCTACGTACCAGCAATATATGCAGTGGGAGGGATGGACACTTGGCAGAATCATGCTTCATGTAGCGCAATCACTTAAGGCCCTTTTACATTTAGCGATGCACCAGCGATCCGACGAGCGATCCGACCCGGTCAGGATCGCTGGTGCATCGCTAAATGATCGCTAGTAAGCTTTCACACAGAAAGATCTCACAGCGATGCAGCAGCGACGCAGCGCACGATACTCACCTTTCACACACAGCGATCCTGGCGTCCTCCCGCCCGCCTCCACACATCGCTCGTCGTCACAGCAGGAAGCCCCAGCAGGAAGCGCCCGACGAGAAATGGAGCCGGACATTCTCGCGCGATCAGCGATGGACAGCGGGGGAGCCGGTCGTTGGTAAGTATCACACATAGCGATATCGCTAGCAATATCGCTATAACGTCACAAAACCAGTGACGTTTTAGCGATATTGCTAGCGATATCGCTTAGTGTAAAACCCCCTTTAGTCTGGGTGTTTATTTAGTGAATCACAGACTCACAGTGGTCCACAATCATGAAAGATAAGATTGTGGAAGATATGATTGTGGGAGATACGGTGAGAAAGCAGTTGGACTGGCATGAGCTTTTTCTTGTAGTGACAGTAGACAAAGTTGATAGTTATTTATGAATATCAAATGTATTAGTAATTGATAATGCAGTACAATACAGTACAAGGCCGGGCTGTGGAGTCGGTAAGCCAAACCTCTCACTCCGATTCCTCAATTTCCATGACACTGACTCCCACTCCACCAAAATGGGCTCCGACTCCCAACTCTATGACTCCGACTCCACAGCCCTGCCAGGGCTGTGGACTCGGTAAGCCAAACCTCCGACTCCTCAATTTCCACGACACCGATTACAACTCCAACTCCACTAAAATGGGCTCTGAATCCACAGCCTTGGTACAAGTGTCTCACTTTTTTTTTATATCTTATGGACCATTTATCCCAACCCATAACAGAACAATAGTTATGTATTCATTTCAAACTGTTGTAACAATGGCCTACAAATTTTCTAATTAAGTCTTTTTTTAATGTGATTTTTAAAGGGAATCTGTCACCTCATTTTTGGGCTATGAGATGCGGCCACCGCCATCAGGGGCTTATCTACAGCATTCTGTAATGCTGTAAATAAGCCCCCGATGTAACCTAAAAGAGAAAAAAAACTAGTTATATTATACTCTTATACTCACCCGGGGACCGGTCTGGTCTGATGGGTGTTGCAGTCCGGTCCGGCGCCTCCCATCTTCTAGAGATGACTTCCTCCTTCTTACGTCCACCGCGGCTCCTGCGCAAGCGTACTTTATCTGCTTTATTGAAGGCAGAGTAAAGTACTGCAGTGCGCAGGCGCCTGGAAAGGTTAGAGAGGTCCGGCGCCTGCGCACTGCAGTACTATACTCTGTCCTCAACAGGGCAGATAAAGTATGCCTGCGCAGAAGCCGCAGCAGAAGTAAGAAGGAGGATGTCATCGCTAGAAGATGGGAGGCGCCGGACCGAACCGCGACACCCATGGCACCCGCCCCCGCCCCCCGGTGAGTATAATCTAACTTGTTTTTCTTCTTTTGCAGGTTACATCAGGGGCTTATCTACAGCATTACAGAATGCTGTAGATAAGCCCCTGATGGTGGTGGCCGCAGCTTATAGGCTGAAAATGGGGTGACAGATTCCCTTTAATTTAGGTGTGAACGCTTATTCAATGTGTTTTTTGAAATCGAAATCACAACAAACATATGATTGCAAGATAACTGAATTATTTCATGGCCTCAATAGACATCAATTGCCATCAACTGATTTCAACGTTAAGTGCAGAAGAGCTGATGATTGAGGATTCATGAGGGTTGCACATACCTCCTCTTATCGTCAGATTTCTTCAGATCACTCAGAGTTTACAAAAATCAGAAATAATGCCTCAAGCTCAAGAAACAAATTACTGCTTTCTCTGCCTTGTTACTGTCATTATTTCTCTTTCACATACAACAATCATATGTTCTCTGTTCCAATAATGGGAAGCTGTAATACTCCTGGATGAGCTCAACTATAGCTCAGGGTCTCACATTAGAGTCAGTGTAACTACACAAAGTCTGTCCCTGCTAATGTAGGCTTTAATGAGGTGCAGTAAAGAGACATATAGTAATAGATCCAGATCACAGTGATGGATTACGCCCAGGCAGCGATGTGAAAGAAGTGTTACTTTTTAGTCATTTGAGATCAATATAACAGCTTTCTGTAGAACACAAATTGTGTGGTGGAATTCATTCATTTAAGGAGCCGCAGACATTCCCTTTCTCACGCGGAGCTTTAATGCCAGCCAACCTTTGACCAGCCAATACTCAGCTCTCAGTAAGTCTCTAATTTGTACACAAAGGCTTAGACCTAATGCAATTAGTAATATAACTGACAAATTATCAATCCGTGAACCTTGCGAATACAAAGCAAGTTTGAGTCCCAATCAGCTCTTCTAAAGATTAAAAGGGAACAAAGCAAAATGCATTGACCAATATGTTTTTAGCAATGTAACCTTTGAAGTGCTGGTGGAAACTACAGAAGACATCACGTATAACTAACAATGAAGTCATACAATCTAACACCATGGTAAACTGACAGACCTGAGAAAAAAATAAATCTACCTGAAATAGATGTATAAACCCTAAAAAGATACAGACTAACAGGACCCTATAATTAAAGTTATCAATTAGAAAGTCCAAAACAAATTATGGTTCAACAAAACCAAAGATCATCAACCAGTGCAGACTAGAACCGTCACAATATGTCCAGAGCACAAAAACAAGAACCATAAAGATAATTGATTTTGCTTAAAAACATTTTTAATTTTATTAACTGAATAAAATCTCAAAATCAATTAAAATAATCATCTACAAGGTGCATCACATAAATATGGGAACAACACAGCCCGAGTATAAATAACAAATAAATATATAATTATTAAATAGTATAACACTAAGGACCATCCAAGAATTATAAATACAACCAATGGCAAAAAAAGTATATAGCCAGTGGGTGACCCAATATTAAGTAGTATTAGTCCACACCATTCATAATATAGCATATCTAATGTTTAAGTGGACATAGGTACAAGTGCCTCATTAGGAACCCACAGTATAATGCATAAAAATACAATGCAACATAGATTCAAAGTTGATAAGTCGTTACCTATATTGGTGCAAGGATGAATCAGAGTCCGCAGTGTTTACACAGTGCTGTTGGGGTTACCATCCACCCCAACGCATGTTTCAAATATTTCTTCCTGAGGAACAATTAACGGCGCTGTGGTTTAAGTACCCTTATCTACTGCCGTTAAAAGGCGTATCGGCGTTTGTTAAGGGGTTAAGGCCAACCTTAAATGCAAGGGAAAATTACCATGTATGACAACACATGACTGAAGGGCACAATCTTGGAAAAATTTCAAAATATTGCTTTTGCTGAACGTATCAAAAACATGGAAAAAAATGTGCGCTCTTTACTGTTTTTTCACATCAGTATTTCCAGCTGATATTTCTCCTGAAGATACTAAACACGTACACATACCCTTAGACTTGAAAAGCGGAATCACATAGCATCTGCGTTTTATGGATAAATTGTAGATCTTAGCACAAAAAAATGTACCGTATTTGTGCTAGTAAATTTTATTAACTTGCTGATGCATAAAAATGGATGCCATGCGTATGTAAATATCAAACATTTTTCTTGGATGAAAATTGGACGATTTTTTTTTTTTTTTTTTAGTCTTGAAAACTTAGCCGAACTTTGAGCAGTGCTGTAGAATACCAGTTATGAATGTGTTACATTTCAAGCTCCTCAGAGTCGCGACTAATACAACTGTTGTGGTCTCCCAGACTCATTGCTCTTCAGATTACAGAGAAAAGCAATTTCTTTGTGGAGATTCGAAGCAATGAGAAACTCCACTAACTTATTTCACAGTCAAAAGATAATTCCCTCTCAGATCCCAGGGATGCTGTTCAGGGCTCCCTGTAGATGAGGATAGATTTGTTAAAGCCCTAACATGCCGGAATTCTGAAGCCATGTGATTGCTCACTCAGCCGCTCCTCAAGTATATTAATTAAAAAGACTTACAGCTGTCTGCATTACAAATCTCACTAACTTTTATATTGCTTGCTATTTTTACTATTGTGCTTTGGCTGCTTATGTGAATATTATGTCTGACATTTCCACAATTCCTGCAACAATTAAAAAAAAAGTACAAATGCAACCGCAATTGTAAAGTCACAAAGCACATACCTTTAATATAAGCATATCTCTTGTCACGCCTGCTGCAGCGCAGTAGCACACAACCTTCACCAGGGGTGAGGGTGAAGGAAAAACAGTTACACTCACAGGAACCACAGAGCAGCAGGTAGGAGCCACTAGGTGGCGGAAGAGTAGTCAGAAAAGTCCGGTCAGCAACAGAGAGGGAATAAAGTACCAGAGGTCACAGCACTACACGTGGTCAGAAACAAGCCAGAGAATCAGCAACAGTCGGAAGCGGATAAGCCAAAATTCAAAAGACAGAAGCAGGTCAGGATACAAGCCAAGTCAGAACCAGGAGGTCAATACCCTAAAGGGGAACACTGAATCAAAACGGGAATGGGGGAAAAGAGACAGGGGTTCAGACCAGACAGCAAATGCAGGAGGACCAATCAGAGCAATCAGAGTCAGCTATAGCAGCCCTAGGCAAAACTATAACTGACATAGCTTGCAGGAAGCAGCGGGATAAATAGCAAACCTGAACCCAGAATGAGGCTGAGAAAGGTTTACACCTTCATGACTAGACCGGGAAAAAGGGAAAACAGGACTCCAACCCCGGTCTGGATCATGACAGTACCCTCCTCTCAAGGGGGGGCCATTGGACTCCCAGGTTTCCCAGGATGCCACGCATGAATCGCCCGAACCAATCGATCGGCATGAACTGATCGTGTAGGGACCCAGGATCAATCCTCAGGACCGTAGCCCCTCCAATGGACCAAATACTGCAGGGAACTGCGGACCATGCGCAAATGAACAATCCGCTCCACCTCATACTCCATCTGCCCATCCACAGAAGCCGGAGGCAATGGAGACCCAGCAGAGGAAGGTACAAATGACTTCAGGAGAAACTTATGGAACATATTGGGGATCCGCAGCGACGAAGGTAGACGTAGGCGAAAGGCAACCGGATTGACAACCTCCATAACCTCATAAGGACCTATAAACATGGGACCCAGTTTAGCGGATGGAACGTTCAGCTGAATGTTCTTGGTAGAAAACCATACCTTACCTCCCAACCGGAACATGGGTCCTGTAGATCGTGGCTTATCCACAAACTGTTTGTTTGCCCTGAGCTTCCCCAATGTTCCTTTGGACCTCCCTCCATACCTCCCTCAGCCGCTGAATGGCCGAATCAGGCGCAGGACACCCCGATTCCAACCTGGAAAACTCACCAAAATGAGGATTAAAGCCATAATTACAAAATAATAGCGAGGTACCCATGGACTGATTAATACGATTATTAAAGGCAAACTCAGCCACTGATAACAAAGCACACCACCACAAAATTTGTTCAAGAGACTGATTGGTCCTCTCCATCTGACCATTGGTTTCGGGATGATAGGCCGAGAAGAAAGACAAAGTAATACCTAACCTTTAACAAAAAGCACTCCAGAATTTGGACACAAATTGTACCCCCCTATCTGAAACCACATTCAAAGGCACACCATGCAATCGCACCATGTGCTCAACAAACAACCTAGAAAAAGTTTCAGCATTAGGCAGTCCCCCCAAAGGTACAAAATGCGCCTGTTTACTGAATTTATCCACATCACCCAGACCACAGTTTTGCCATTGGAAGGAGGGAGATAAGTGATAAAGTCTATGGACAAATGAGTCCAAGGTCTATCCAGAATTGGCAATGGCACCAAATCCCCGGCTGGCCGGTTATGGGAGCTCTTAGCACGGGCACAAAGTATCACAAGCAGACACAAACACGGCGACATCAGAGGCCATACAGGACCACCAAAACAGCCTAGCAATAGCTTTTCGAGTTGCTGAGATTCCAGGATGCCCACTTAAAGCAGAATCGTGGAACGCCCTCAACCGGTACTGAACCGGGACAAAGAGCTTGTTGTCAGGCAATGACAGAGGAGCAAGAGACTGAGCCTCACGAATCTCCAGCTCCAACTCTGAGGACACCACTGCCATGACTATTCCGTACTGAAGAATGGAGGAAGGAGGTTCGGGATGTGATATTGGATCCAAACTGCGAGATAAGGCATCCGCCTTGACATTCTTGAAACCAGGCCGAAAGGTGATAGAAAAATTAAAGCGTGAAAAAAAGCGACCACCTTGCCTGTCTGGGAGTCAAATGTTTGGCTGACTTAATATAAGATTCTTGTGGTCTGTAATCACCGTGATCCGATGAACAGCCCCCTCCAAAATGTGCCTGCATTCTTCAAAGGCCAACTTAATAGCTAAAAGCTGCCGATTCCCAACATTGTAATTTCTCTTAGCAGCAGAGAATTTTTTCCAGAAGAAGGCACAGGGCCTCAGGTTAGTCAAAGTGGCAGGTCCTTGAGACAACACCGCCCCCACCTCCACCTCTGATGCGTCCACCTCAATGATGAACGGTTTAGATGGATCAGGCTGGACCAAAACAGGGACAGAGATCAAGCATTACTTTAATAAAGCAAACGCCTCCACAGCCGGAGCTGACCAGTTTTTGATATCAGCCGCCTTATGAGTCAGATCAGTGAGGGGCTTGACCATCTGTGAAAACTCCTTAATAAATGTCCTATAATAGTTTGCAATCCCCAAAAACGTTGAAGACCATTTAAGTCTCTGGGCTGCACCCAATTCACAAAGGCCCGTACCTTCCCAGGGGTGCAGGTGAAGGAAAAACAGGTACACTCACAGAATCCACAGAGCAGTAGGCAGGAGCCACTAGGTGGCGGAACAGTAGTCAGACAAGCCGGGTCAGCAACAGAGAGGGAAAAAAGTACCAGAGGTCACAGCAATACACGTGGTCAGAAACAAGCCAGAGAATCAGCAACAGTAAGAAGCGGATAAGCCAAAAGACAAGCAGGTCAGGATACAAGACAAGTCAGAACCGGGAGGTCAATACACTAAAGGGGAACACTGAGTCAAAACAGGAATGGGGGAAAACAGAGACACGGGTTCAGATAGCAAACGCAGGAGTACCAATCAGAGTCAGCTACAGCAGCCCTAGGCAAAACTATAACTGGCATTGCCTGCAGGAATCAGCGGCGATAAATAGCAAACCTGAACCCAGACTGAGGCTGAGAAAGGTTAACCCCTTGTGGTGTGGTGACCACTGTGTCCGCTAAGGGGCGCTGTGTGGATGTCCGAGGAGAGAGGATGAATGGCAGAGTCATGAATGACCATTATGTATCTCAAGGTGGGTGGCCTTGAGATGGAGACTGATGTTTGTATTTATCAGCAGTGATATTGCTAAGGTGTTGTTTCAATGTGTTAGGGAGAAGTCTCCAGGTAACTGGGGAGATGGGCCGGCCCAGTTACCTACACACCCACCCAGGGGGTGTGTTTAAGGACGCTATTGCAAAGAGTGTGTGAATGGGTCAAGGACCTGTGATGAGGTCATAGCCATGTGACCCGGTGGGCGTGGCTACGGACCATATATGCAGGCCAGGGTAGGTCACATGTGGTGAATGCTGGGACCCGGTTGGCCCAGTGTGGAAGGTCCCGCTGAGATGGAGCTTCCTGGCTAACAGCCTGTGAAGTGGCTATGAGTAATGGCGACGTGTGCCTGTTAGTTCCCTGGAGGGAATGAACGTGTGCAGCATGGTGAAGCAGCATGAGGAAACCCTGACAAAGTGAGATAACTTGGGGGTAGGAAGCCTGCGCATTGAACAGTGCATAACTTATATGACTACAGGAAAACAGAGGGAAACTCTGTAATGGACGCTATGCTGATTATATGCTGTTTTCTGTTGCTGTGATGGTTTATGATGCTGAATAAACCGAAGGGACTGTGATTGTTTTGTAGAAAACCCGTGCCGGATCTGTTTTTTTTGTGGCTGCAAGCGAGTATCTCCTACTTGAATAACAGTGCTACCTCACACCCTTCATGACCAGACCGGGAAAACAGGACTCCAACCCCGGTTTGGTTCATGATATCTCTAGAGATGAGCAAAATGATTTGCAGAATGAAGGTCCAGTGGCCGGGTCAGTATTATGGAAGAGAGCCACGCTCACCTCTATCTGCCGACATCTTTTGATTAGATGGCCTGACATTGAGTAATTGTTGTAACATGACACACAAGCAATGTTGTGCCAGGTGGCCTAATCAAAAGAGGAGCCAGGGATGCTGGAAGGTAGGAGATATATTGCAGGTGACAGCAAAATATCTGTGGTCCACTTCACTGGAGCGAGAAACAGCCAAGCTAATCAGGGAACTAAGTTCTCCTGATAGGGAGAAGTCCTAGAGGGTTTGCAAAAGTCTGCAAAAGAAGGGTGGTCCAAAACTCCAGATGAGAGGTGTGAGAAGCTTGTAGATGGTTCTAGGAAGCTATTGATTGCAGTTTATTCCAAAGGGTGTGCAACCAAATATTAAGTTGAGGGTGCCAACAATTTTGTCCGAACCATTTATAGGGTTTTGTGTGAAATTATGTTCAATTTGCCTTTTTTTTTACAGTTTATTTTGTTGTTGTAATACACACAAAGGAAATAAATGTGTGTATAACAAAACATGGAATTGCACACATTTTCTCTGAGAAATACTTAATTTTCTGGCACAATTTCAAGGATGTCAACACATTCACACATTTGGCAACTAGGCATGCTCCTAATGAATGACAAAGTAGTGTCTTTTTGGCTTACGTCAGGGAGGTATATCTAAGCCACACTTTTTTTTAACTGTGTGGAATATCTAAGTCAGCTATAAGGCTGTGTTCACACGCAGCGTTTTTTTTTGCGCTTTCGTGGCGTTTTTAAACGCGCGATTTTGCTGCGAAAACAAAAAAAAAGCATCCCATGCAATCCTATGGGATTCCGCAATGCTGTGCTAATGCTGTGGATTTTTCCGCAGCAGAATCCCATCGCGGAAAAATATGCAGCATGCTCATTAATTTTGCGGAATCGCGGCGATTCTGCCCACATAGGAATGCATTATTCAGCTTACTTTCCGCATGTGGCTGTGCCCACCATGCGAAAAGTAAGCAGAACATTTGCGGATGGTACCCAGGGGGTGGAGGAGAGGAGACTCTCCTCCAGGCTGTGGGTACCATATCCCTGTTAAAAAAAGAATAAAAAATAAAAAAAAATCGGGTTATATTCACCTTCCGACGTCCTGCGCAGCTTTACCGATGCTCCCGCCAACTCCTGTTCCCAGTAATGCCTTGCGGCAAGGACCTGTGATTACATAGCGGTCTCGCGAGAACGCTACAGTATCGCAAGACCGCTACGTCATCAAAGGTCTCGCAAGGCATTACTGGGAACGGGAGCATTGCGATGATCGGGAACGCTGCGCGGGACGCCGGAAGGTGAGAAAAACACCATTTTTCAAAATTATTTTTAACATTAGATCTTTTTACTATTGAGGCTGCATAGGCGGCCTCAATAGTAAAAAGTTGGTCACACTCGTCAAACACTATGTTTAACGAGTGTGACCAACCTGTCAATCAGTTTGCCAAGCGATGCTCCAGATGGGTTGGAAAACGCTAGTATTCTGCAAGCTAATTACGCTTACAAATCGCTAGCTTTTCCGCAGGAAAATCGCGGGCATTAAAAATGCGGTTTTCCCTCGGAATGGAATTCCGGAATTCCCGCGGTAACGTCTGCGTGAATTCCGTAACGTGTGCACATAGCCTAATAGTCAATGCAGAAGTATGGTAACAGGTATAGTACATGGTACGGTATATGGGTGTAAACAATGGTAGCCTAAGGAGGTAACATATTTATAAGTACACACCGCCTTACACTGAAGTGACTCCGTTCACTAGAGAAAATACAGAGTACAAACATTTTCTTTTACAAGGTTATAACCAGCATGAATATACAAATACTTTCACTACTAGTTATTTCTTTAAATAAAATGTCTCCACCAAAAGACAATGATTAAATATTACAACATACCAATTTTAGACATTTCCTAACATGGGTATGACTTCAGTGTTTTTAGGAGGTAAGCATTCTGACTTCTAGACATAATTAGGCAGAGATCACACAAGCGTTGATTCTATCATGAGGCCGATTATGCTAATGACACTCCGATCAAACTCTGCTACAGTTTGAACCCAGTGTCAGTTTAATGTGATCCGATTCTGTTGCATTAAACAATCGCATCACAGGTATGGTGGAGAAGACAGAGAACTTAATTTCTCCATCTTCTCCATTGTGTGAGTACACAGATGTCAGACTGCACTTGGAAGATGTCCAATATTTTACACACATCCACAGACTTGAATGGGTGCGAGTGCTCTCATTGGCGGAGCCACTTACAGTACGCTGAAATTGCAGAATCGACATGATAAAAAAAAAATTGCAGATCTGCACTGCCCCATAGAATAACATTGGGCCAAGTGCGATCTGATAAAAAATCCGATAGAATGTATCCAATGTATACAAGCCCTTATATGATGCCCGGCTTCTCCAGATCCACTTTCATTAGGTAATGCTGGTTTTCAGCACATGATTTAGACAGTCAGACCAGAATTCTATGTGAACAGAACGATTATTAATGCAGAATATAATGGTAACAGTTTACACAGGTTTAATCTGCTGCTGATGTTTTCTAAATGCACATTTACACTGAAAGATTATCGTAAACCAGCGTTCCTATGAATGATTGTTTCACGATGATCAACTGCTCTTGAACCCTTTAAAAATCATCTCTCTTGCATTTTTCTCCTTCATTGGACGAATCAATAATCGAGTACAAGCATTCCTATGGACACTTTTCTCAATGATCCTTTAGTCTCACTACTGTCCCGTTACACTTAGCGATGCACCAGCGATCCCGACAACAATACGACCCGGTCAGGATCGCTGGTGCATAGCTAAATGGTCGCTAGTGAGCTGCCAAACAAGCAGATCTCACCAGCGATGCAGCAGCGGTCAGCGGTCATCACTTACCTGTCACACGCAGCGAGGGTGACGTCTTCCTCCCGCGTCCATGGAGTCACTCGTCGGCGCCAGCAGGATGCCGATGACAAGAAATGGACCAGGCCGATCTCGCGCGATCAGCAATATCCAGGGGGGAGCCAGGTCGGAGGTAAGTGTCACATGTAGCGAGATCGCTAGCGATATTGCTATTGCGTCACAAAATCGGCGACGCTTTAGCGATCTCGCTATGTGTGAAGGGGGCTTTAGATTGATGATAGTGGTGGCTTTGCCTCCATGGATGTTCTGTTTTGCGCTATGCGCTAGGGCCAGCATGATAAAAGATGGCAACAATGTAAAAAATCAAGAACAGTCACCGATCTGTATTGCAATAAGAATATGTTTATAGAAAGGAAGAAAACAGACAATCTGTAGAACAATCTTGTTAATTTAAAAATGAAGTGCACATTTGCTATGGGTACGTATATACCTATCACTTTTTACAGACTTCCAACTCTATACAGCGCTTATCCTGTGTATGAATGGCATGTATTTATGAGACTGCCTAAGACATTATCGGAAACCTAATTGCCGTTTTCTGCAGCTTTTGTGCAATGTTGATTTCTTCCATAAACAATCACTTCTTTACATGGTGCAGATTCTCCTGAATAACATCCTTATCATCTAAGCATGAAGTTCATAAATATTAATATCTCAGTGAGCTGAGTCATCAGAATCCTCAAACTGGTAATCAGTGTCTTCTTGGTTTGCTCTATTGGTCTAAATGGATAAGGAATATACGTCCACCACATTTCGGAATATTCAAAATATGAAGATACTAAGGTTAAGGCCGGGGTCACACTTGCAACTGCAATGCGAGAAACTCGCGGGAGTCTCTCGCCTCGATACCCGGCACTGCCACCGGCACTAGGGATCGGAGCGTTCAGCTGAATAGAAATACATGCAACTTTGCACTCCGGTCCCGAGTGCCGGCGGCAGTGCCAGGTATTGAGGCGAGAGACGAGCGAGAATCTCGCATTGCAGTTGCAAGTGTGACACCGGCCTAAGCCTTGTAATTCTGCATTAGAGAAAATTTGAATAGTTTGGCATCTAATGAAGTGAAAATCGAGATGATCTAACAACCATGAAAAATCCAATTTTATTTCAGATTGCTTAATAGTCATAGAGACATTGAGGAAGTGCCCACACAATGTGCTTTTTTGACATCATTTTTGAACGGCATTTACCGCGGGGTAGGGGTGGGGGCCGAAAACTGCCACAAAAAACTTATTGGAAACGCAACGTGGGAACACAGCTTTAGGGCTCATTCCCACTTGTGATGAAATCGGACAAATGAAACCCAATTAAAAATCGGATTGCATTCGGAACAATGTTAGACTATCAATGCGTGTTCATCGGCAATTTATTTTACAGCTCAGATTAGATCATGATCGGACTGGAAAAAAAATCACTGCATGCTGCGAGTGTAAATCGGAAATCAGATCGCATTCGGTAATAGAACTCAATGGGTGTGAGAAAAGAAAAATCGTTCAGCTTTCGCACCATGTGAGTGCCGTCCAATTTTTACACACCGATGTCCTTTGAAACACTCGTCATAAATTAGACGAGCTGTGGTGTCACTCGCCTGACGCGCACCTGTTCCACCCCAGCTACACCCATTTTGCTGGAGCTGGGAAAAGCTGAAGTGAAGACACCAAAAATCACATTTTTGCACAACTCTAAGTTGTGCGAGCAATTTAGCGACTTTTCAAATCAGTTCACACCAGAATTCTGGAGAAATTGTTTTGATGAATCAGGGCCCATGTGAGCCTGTCCATTGAGTAATCAGTCTTTGATGTGGAATTTCAAGTTTAAAAACAAACGTCTTCTGGAAACCACACTCATGGTCTGTGCTGTGGATAGGCTAATTTATATGTGAGGGACAGGAGTCTGATCACCTTGGCCACTCTAATTCTTTCTGCCATCCTCACTACAGAAATCAGTGTCTGCAGCCAGTCACTTTCCCATGATGCTTCTGCAGGCATTAGACAGGAAGGGGTGGCTAAGTGAAGAGCAGTAGGGTTCAAATTTGCTATTATGAGGTGATGTAAGTAAAAGAAATGTGTCTAAGGCTATGTGCCCACGATGTGATTTTTAAGCGTTTTTGCCGTGATTTTCGGCGCGAAAACATTTAAAAATCTTGTACATGACGCCCCCCATGCATTCCTATGGCATTCAGCACATGCTGTGCTAATGCTGCGCTTTTTTCCGCGGCGGAATCGCATCGCGGAAAAAATCGCAGCATGATCATTCTTTTGTGCGGAATCGCAAAGAATTGCCGTGATTCCGCACCCATAGGAATGCATGAGAATCGCTTACTTCCCGCATGTGGCTATGCCCACCATGCGAAGTTAAGCGTCTCATGTGCGGTTGGTACCCACGGTGTGGAGGAGAGGAGACTGTCCTCCAGGCCCTGGGTACCATACCCCTGTAAAAAAAGAATAAAAAATAAAAAATCGGGGTATATTTACCTTCCGGCGTCCCGCGCTGCCATCCCGGGCCTCAGCGTTCCCAGTAATGCCTTGCGGCAAGGTCCTGTGATGACGTAGTCTCGCGAGATCGCTATAGCAACGCGAGACTACGTCATCACAGGTCTCGCAAGGCATTACTGGGAACGCTGAGGCCCGGGATGGCAGCGCGGGACGCCGGAAGGTAAATATACCCCGATTTTTTTATTTTTTATTCTTTTTTTTTACAGGGGTATGGTACCCAGGGCCTGGAGGACAGTGCTTGAGGAAATCGCGGCAAAATTGCGAACAGAATCGCGGTGAAATCGCGCGAAAAAAACGCTCGATTTCTGGGAAGGAGTCCTGTTTTCATTGTGCGTTTTAAAATGCTACGTGGGCCCATAGCCTAAGGCCTCTTTCACCCGTCAGTGTGCCCGATACGCGTGGCAACAGTTTTCACACGTACTAGAGACACTTACACACGTAGACCCGTTCAAGTGAATGGGTCTGTGCAAATGTTAGTGTTTCCAGGGACCGTGTGTCCGTGTGACCCACACGTAGACATGTCCGTTTTTTACCGTCAACACAGACGGAAAAACGTCCCTCACATGTGCACACGGATAACACGCATGGATGTCATCCGTGTGACACGCACCGGCACCAGGGAAGGAGCGTTACAGTAAGCGCTGTTCCCGGGCGCCGGGTGCTGAAGACGTGTCTCATCATTCTCCCCTGCTCTGCCAGCGATCAAAGCAAGCAGGGGAGAATGATGAGAGCTGTTTTCCGCACCTGGCGTCGGGGAACAGCGCTTACTGTGGCACTTCTTTCCTGGCGCCCTTCCATGTGGTACTGAAGTATTACACACAGACACAGGGACACTGACATCTTCGGTACCGATTTTTCTGGTACCGGAAATATCAGGATGTGTAAAAACCGGCAAAATACGCAGAATGATTACACTAAGGGCAGGTGCAGATTAGCTTATTTTTTGTCACCTGAGAAAATCGGATCAATTATGCTAATCACACTGTTATCAGACTCTCATCACAGTGTGATCAGATTCTCGTGGATGAGAAGATGCAGAGAAAAATTTCTCCATCTTCTCCATTGTGTCAGTCCATGGAAATCAGACTGCACTCAGATGTCATCCGAGTGCAGTCTGATGGTTTCACCACATTCATTGACTTGCATGGCCGAGTACAATCCAAATATCGGATCAAAGTCGAGCAGGCAACGATTTTTTTTCATTGCATACCCTCTGTCCAAGGAAAAAAAATTGGACATGTGCACAGCCCCACAGACTAACATTGGTCTGCGTGCGTTTCGAAGTTTTGTCCGATCACACTCGGACCAAAAAAACTGTCATTTGCACAAGCTCTAAAATGTGTAAATCCTACAGATGAACAAAGGAGTAAAAAAGTCCAAAATTCACTAAAAATATCACAGAGTTTATTACCCAAATAATTTACACAAATTACATGTAGTATACACAAAGCGTAGTACAAAAGATCATCTGTGCAAGGACCAAAACAACACTGTTATAACAGCATGGATAGGACTAGCAGGCCTCAGTAAAAAGTTATATCACACAAAATTAGTATAATCCTAAAAAGTGCTTAGTGCATGTAAAGTGCAGAGGAAAGGGGATTTCATAGTGATCTCCATAACTCCTAAAAAATCATTGTAACCGACTCAATCCCAATGAGAGAACAAGACTAGAGACATGCATGTTTTACCCATACTTTGACTGCCAGCGTGTGTGTCCAGCTGCAGCCCCGACGCGCGTTTCACGTGGGCTTCCTCTGGGGGGCAGTGTAAATTATTTGGGTAATAAACTCTTTGTGATATTTGTAATGAATTTTGGACTTTTTTACTCCTTTGTTCATCTGTAGGATTTATGTTTGTTGGAGTGTCCAGTGAAAACTTTTCTTGTCCTTGAGATAGGCATCTTTTGCTGTTGATATTTACTTGTATGCATCAGTGGATTTTGTTCTTAAGCTCTAAATATGTGTCAAATTGATCAATTCGGAGCAAACTGTGCTATTTTCGCAAACATATATTCATGCACTATACAACAGTATTGGAATATGCCTCCCAGTTACAATATGAATAAGGACGTGTTCAGATGATGAGAATATTTCCTATCTACACCCGCTTCTCTTGGTTCATGAATTACATTTAAAGTGCCAGTGCTTCACATTTTATGTCCCTACAACAACACATTCCAAAATTGAAGAGGGTGATTTTGTAGGAGAGGCTTCTAGATTTAATCAAAGTATATGTCTTCATATGCATAAAACATATGAGCCTGGCGGATTCCAATTTAGAGGATGATGCTTCTGACTCTGCTTTACATGTGATGCATGGGCATATTGCTCAGACAATGAACTTCCGAAATTTCCAGAAAACAACAAAGCACCGGGCTTACTAAAGGAGACAATGTGACCTTTAAATCCTGCACATTTTACCAAGCTCCATAAAGGTCCAATATTCTCCTTATCTCCTGCCATGACAGAATCAATAGACAGGGGGCATTATAAACCAGAAGTAATAAGACGGGAATCGAGTAATATGAAATATTTCATAATGAAAGCCAGCAGAAAGCAGCGTGTTCCTACATTTACATATATTCGATAAAGAACTCTGGGGACTTCATTTCTTAACTATTTGTCTGATCGAGACCATGAAGCAGCGTTCAGAAAAAAAAACTAAAGAAATACTCTAAAAATCGGAACCACTAAATATAAGCCTCATTAGAAGTTATAAAGGGATTTTCTGTTTTCAGAAAATCCTTGTGCACAGGCGCAAAGAAAACCTGAGTCTCCGCTGCTGCTCCTCGATGCCTGTCTTGTTGATGTCACATCAACTGCGCTGCAGACAATCAGTGAGCTCAGCGGCCCTGACCCTAGTAGAAGACATGAGATGCAGAGCTCACAGATTGTCTGCAGCGCTGTTACTGTTATGTTAGCACTGCAGACAATAACTTCTACTTGTTCCAGTGGCGGTGACTCAGCATGGGACCGGGGAGGATAAGTAAAGCACTACTTAAAAAAAAAAACTGCGCCTGGAGACAGTTGTTTTTTTCAAAACAGAATACCACTTTTAGGTTCTGTGACCCTTCACTGACTACATCTTCATCCTGCAATTCAGAGAAAGTTCTACAAAGACTCACATGCCAAAAAGGTCCTAGTGAAGGAATACAGTATATTTATAAATAGTGATGTCTACGCCAGCACTGTCTTAAGTCCTCCTTATCCAGTTTTGAGACGGTATATTACTTGCCAAGATGGATTTAAAATTAGCCCCATCTGTCATCCTGTAAAATGAGAAGTCTGAAAATATCCGAGTCATACTTGGCACTTACTGGATCTGCACCAGCAGTTTGTTTTCAGATTCCCTCATAGTTGCAAACTCCATTCTAAAAAGTGAAGAAAGAGGTTAGTATGTGAACATGCTACAACAATCCAGCACTGAAAGATGGAATAATCAAAGCCAAAGACACACGGAGCTTCTCATCAGCATACTAACGGCATTATGCACGAAAATGTGAGGCAGATATCAGAGTAAAGCCATGTGTAATGTGTTAATCCCTTTACGGCTATTATTCACAGTGTAAAACCCGATGCCTTTCCACTATTATTCAGCTGCTATGGTGGAATTATGCTCTCTGCACTTTATAGGTCCATCCAGTCACCCATCATTTTCAGTATATAAAAAAAAGCTAAGAAGCCAAAAACTGCTTGAGAAAACAGGGAACATGCACGTCAACGAAACTGTGGTAGGAAAAATGTATTCTGTACTTTATGCCTAAACCGGTATTCCCATCTTGTATTACTGGGAGATTCCATCACTTTACGATTGGTGCAGGTCACACATCTGGGATTAGCACCAATCTTGGCAACTACAGCAATAGTGAATACCCTTCATTCTACAGGTTAGAGAGCATCCCAGAGGTCTACTCCACATTGATCATAAAGTGAAAGCATAACCTATAGATATTACACCATTAGCGCATGGTTCTCCAACAGCTCTCAGTACGCTGAGTGCGGCCATCAATATTAGAACACGGTTCTCCAACAGCTCTCAGTACGCTGTGTGGCCAGCACTATTAGAGCATGGTTCTCCGACAGCTCTCAGTATGCTGAGTGCGGCCATCAACATGAGAGCATGGTTCTCCAACCGCTCTCAGTATGCTGAGTGCGGCCATCAATATTAGAGCATGGTTCTCCAACCGCTCTCAGTACAATGAGTGTGGCCAGCACTATTAGAGCATGGTTCTCCGACAGCTCTCAGTATGCTGAGTGCGGCCATCAATATTAGAGCATGGTTCTCCAACAGCTCTCACTACGATGAGTTTGGCCATCCATATTAGTGCATGGTTCTCCAACAGCTCTCAGTACGATGAGTGTGGCCAGCACTATTAGCGCATGGTTCTCCAACAGCTCTCACTACGATGAGTTTGGCCATCCATATTAGTGCATGGTTCTCCAACAGCTCTCAGTACGATGAGTGTGGCCAGCACTATTAGAGCATGGTTCTCCAACAGCTCTCAGTACGATGACTGTGGCCATCAATATTAGAGCATGGTTCTCCAACAGCTCTCAGTACGCTGAGTGTGGCCAGCACTATTAGCACATGGTTCTCCAACAGATCTCAGTACGATGAGTGCGGCCAGCACTATTAGCGCATGGTTCTCCATCAGCTCTCAGTACGATGAGTGGCCAGCACTATTACCGCATGGTTCTCCAACAGCTCTCAGTACGATGAGTGCGGCCATCAATATTAGAGCATGGTTCTCCAATAGCTCTCAGTACGTTGAGTGTGGCCAGCACTATTAGTGCATGGTTCTCCAACCGCTCTCAGTACGATGAGTGGGGCCAGCACTATTAGCGCATGGTTCTCCAACCGCTCTCAGTACGATGAGTGTGGCCAGCACTATCAGCGCATGGTTCTCCAACAGCTCTCAGTACGCTGAGTGCGGCCATCAATATTAGAGCATGGTTCTCCAACAGCTCTCAGTACGATGAGTGTGGCCAGCACTATTAGCGCATGGTTCTCCAACAGCTCTCAGTACGCTGAGTGTGGCCATCAATATTAGTGTATGGTTCTCCAACAGCTCTCAGTACGGTGAGTGTGGCCATCAATATTAGTGTATGGTTCTCCAACAGCTCTCAGTACGGTGAGCGTGGCCAGCACTATTAGCGCATGGTTCTCCTACAGCTCTCAGTACGCTGAGTGTGGCCATCAATATTAGTGTATGGTTCTCCAACAGCTCTCAGTACGATGAGTGTGGCCAGCACTATTAGAGCATGATTCTCCAACAGCTCTCAGTATGATGAGTGCGGCCAGCACTATTAGCACATGGTTCTCCAACAGCTCTCAGTACGATGAATGCGGCCAGCACTATTAGCACATGGTTCTCCAACAGCTCTCAGTACGATGAGTGTGGCCAGCACTATTAGCACATGGTTCTCCAACAGCTCTCAGTACGATGAGTGTGGCCAGCACTATTAGCACATGGTTCTCCAACAGCTCTCAGTACGATGAGTGTGGCCAGCACTATTAGCGCATGGTTCTCCAACAGCTCTCAGTATGATGAGTGCGGCCAGCACTATTAGCACATGGTTCTCCAACAGCTCTCAGTACGATGAATGCGGCCAGCACTATTAGCGCATGGTTCTCCATCAGCTCTCAGTACGATGAGTGTGGCCAGCACTATTAGCACATGGTTCTCCAACAGCTCTCAGTACGATGAGTGTGGCCAGCACTATTAGCGCATGGTTCTTCAACAGCTCTCAGTACGATGAGTGTGGCCAGCAATATTAGAGCATGATTCTCCAACAGCTCTCAGTACGATGACTGTGGCCATCAATATTAGAGCATGGTTCTCCAACAGCTCTCAGTACGCTGAGTGTGGCCAGCACTATTAGCACATGGTTCTCCAACAGCTCTCAGTACGATGAGTGCGGCCATCAATAATTAGCGCATGGTTCTCCATCAGCTCTCAGTACGATGACTGTGGCCATCAATATTAGAGCATGGTTCTCCAACAGCTCTCAGTACGCTGAGTGTGGCCAGCACTATTAGCACATGGTTCTCCAACAGATCTCAGTACGATGAGTGCGGCCAGAACTATTAGCGCATGGTTCTCCATCAGCTCTCAGTACGATGAGTGGCCAGCACTATTACCGCATGGTTCTCCAACAGCTCTCAGTACGATGAGTGCGGCCATCAATATTAGAGCATGGTTCTCCAATAGCTCTCAGTACGATGAGTGTGGCCAGCACTATTAGCGCATGGTTCTCCAACCGCTCTCAGTACGATGAGTGGGGCCAGCACTATTAGCGCATGGTTCTCCAATCGCTCTCAGTACGATGAGTGTGGCCAGCACTATCAGCGCATGGTTCTCCAACAGCTCTCAGTACGCTGAGTGCGGCCATCAATATTAGAGCATGGTTCTCCAACAGCTCTCAGTATGATGAGTGTGGCCAGCACTATTAGAGCATGATTCTCCAACAGCTCTCAGTATGATGAGTGCGGCCAGCACTATTAGCACATGGTTCTCCAACAGCTCTCAGTACGATGAGTGCGGCCATCAATATTAGCGCATGGTTCTCCATCAGCTCTCAGTACGATGAGTGTGGCCAGCACTATTAGCACATGGTTCTCCAACAGCTCTCAGTACGATGAGTGTGGCCAGCACTATTAGCACATGGTTCTCCAACAGCTCTCTGTGTGATGAGTGTGGCCAGCACTATTAGCGCATGCTTCTCCAACAGTTCTCAGTATGATGAGTGTGGCCAGCACTATTAGCACATGGTTCTCCAACAGCTCTCAGTACGATGAGTGTGGCCAGCACTATTAGCGCATGGTTCTCCAACAGTTCTTAGTACGATGAGTGTGGCCAGCACTATTAGCACATGGTTCTCCAACAGCTCTCAGTACGATGAGTGAGGACATCCATATTAGTGCATGGTTCTCCAACAGCTCTCAGTACGATGAGTGTGGCCAGCACTATTAGCACATGGTTCTCCAACAGCTCTCAGTACGATGAGTGTGGCCAGCACTATTAGAGCATGGTTCTCCAACAGCTCTCAGTACGATGAGTGTGGCCAGCACTATTAGCACATGGTTCTCCAACAGCTCTCAGTACGATGAGTGCGGCCATCAATATTAGCGCATGGTTCTCCATCAGCTCTCAGTGCGATGAGTGTGGCCAGCACTATTAGCGCATGGTTCTCCAACCGCTCTCAGTACAATGAGTGTGGCCAGCACTATTAGAGCAAGATTCTCCAACAGCTCTCTGTGTGATGAGTGTGGCCATCAATATTAGTGCATGGTTCTCCAACAGCTCTCAGTACGGTGAGTGTGGCCAGCACTATTAGCGCATGGTTCTCCAACAGCTCTCAGTACGCTGAGTGTGGCTATCAATATTAGTGTATGGTTCTCCAACAGCTCTCAGTACGATGAGTGTGGCCAGCACTATTAGCGCATGGTTCTCCAACCGCTCTCAGTACGATGAGTGTGGCCAGCAATATTAGCGCATGGTTCTCCAACAGCTCTCAGTACGATGAGTGTGGCCAGCAATATTAGCGCATGGTTCTCCAACAGTTTTTAGTACGATGAGTGTGGCCAGCACTATTAGCACATGGTTCTCCAACAGCTCTCAGTACGATGAGTGTGGACATCCATATTAGTGCATGGTTCTCCAACAGCTCTCAGTACGATGAGTGTGGCCAGCACTATTAGCACATGGTTCTCCAACAGCTCTCAGTACGATGAGTGTGGCCAGCACTATTAGAGCATGGTTCTCCAACAGCTCTCAGTACGATGAGTGTGGCCAGCACTATTAGAGCATGGTTCTCCAACAGCTCTCAGTACGATGACTGTGGCCATCAATATTAGAGCATGGTTCTCCAACAGCTCTCAGTACGATGAGTGTGGCCAGCACTATTAGCGCTTGGTTCTCTAACAGCTCTCAGTACGATGAGTGTGGCCAGCACTATTAGCGCATGGTTCTCCAACAGCTCTCAGTACGCTGAGTGTGGCCATCAATATTAGTGCATGGTTCTCCAACAGCTCTCAGTATGGTGAGTGTGGCCAGCACTATTAGCGCATGGTTCTCCAACAGCTCTCAGTACGATGAGTGTGGCCAGCACTATTAGCGCATGGTTCTCCAACAGCTCTCAGTACGATGAGTGTGGCCAGCACTATTAGCACATGGTTCTCCAACAGCTCTCAGTATGATGAGTGTGGCCAGCACTATTAGCACATGGTTCTCCAACAGTTCTCAGTACGATGAGTGTGGCCAGCACTATTAGCACATGGTTCTCCAACAGTTCTCAGTACGATGAGTGTGGCCAGCACTATTAGCACATGGTTCTCCAACAGCTCTCAGTACGATGAGTGTGGCCAGCACTATTAGCGCATGGTTCTCCAACAGCTCTCAGTACGAGGAGTGTGGCCAGCACTATTAGCGCCTGGTTCTCCAACAGCTCTCTGTACGAGGAGTGTGGCCAGCACTATTAGCGCATGGTTCTCCAACCGCTCTCAGTACGATGAGTGTGGCCAGCACTATTACCGCATGGTTCTCCAACAGCTCTCAGTACGATGAGTGTGGCCAGCACTATTAGCGCCTGGTTCTCCAACAGCTCTCTGTACGAGGAGTGTGGCCAGCACTATTACCGCATGGTTCTCCAACAGCTCTCAGTACGATGAGTGTGGCCAGCACTATTAGAGCATGGTTCTCCAACAGCTCTCAGTACGATGAGTGTGGCCATCAATATTAGCGCATTGTTCTCAAACAGCTCTCAGTACGATGAGTGCGGCCAGGCAGAGAAAATGTCATCATAATAAAAAGATATTGTAGGTTAGTCTTGCATTTTTTATTTCACTTATCTTTTTTATCGGTACACATTGACATTTTTTTCATCAAATTCTTCAAAATGGTGCATGGGGTTGATGAGTTTTGCACAAAATCTAAATCTAAATAGATATATATACTGTATATGTGTATAAATATAAATACTCTTTATTTTTGTCTTTAGCCTTTTTTGCGCCATTTTAGTACCAAAAGTTTTTCTAAAAATTCAGCAAAAATCTGGGCAAAAATGTCAGACATACATAAAAGTCACTGCAGTCGGTTCTTGAGTACATTTGTACAAACATTCTGCGACTTTTTAAAAAGTCTCAATTCTTAAATTAGTTGAAAACATCTTAAAATCCCAAACTCTGACCCCAAAGACGAGGATTAAAAAAAAAATACAGAACACATATAAGATAGACTTTAAAAAGGCACAAATTAAAAGAAAAATAAGCGCAAATGTAACACTGAATCGGGCCATAAGAGCTTTGCTAACAAAACTGGAATTTATCTGGAGTAGGCGCCGGACCACTCTGACCTTTCCCGGAGCCTGTGCACTGCAGTACTTTACTCTGCCCTCAACAGGATAGATAGATATAGTACGTCTGCGCAGGAGCGCGGCATGAAGCAAGGAGGAGGACATCATCGCTAGAAGATGGGAGGCGCCGGACCGGACCACAATACCCACCGCACCCGACCGCGCCCCCCCGGTGAGTATAATCTAACTCGTTTTTCTTCTCTTTCAGGTTACATCGGGGGCTTATCTACAGCATTACAGAATGCTGTAGATAAGCCCCTGATGGCGGCGGCCACATCTTTTAGGCCAAAAATGGAGTGACAGATTCCCTTTAAAATTTGCAAAAAAAAAAGGCAGCAAAAAAGATGCAAAAATGCAACATGTGAACAAAGCCTTATAAACTTATTGTACTAACAAGTCACTTTTAACATAACATAGTATAAGGTTCCATTCTAACTTTCTGGACAGACTTCATGACAAAATCTGACAAGCATCTGCATGGCAAGCACAAGAACAGAGTTTCTGCAGCTCTGATAACACTATGGAAAATTCCTGCTCACTTTGGTAAGTATTTTCCAATGGAGATCATATCCTATTTTAAAAGAAAGTTGACTAGTTCTAGAATTGTATATATTTTACTCTTTTCATTCCAAAACTTTCAGCACAGTGTATTATCTATCTGATCACTCTGCGGGGAATGTTAGAACAAAGTTCAACCTCAGCAGCTGCAAGTATCAGTCAGCAGCATCCAGCAGCCCTGTGTTTCCATCCTCTACTGTACTTAGAGGATTTGGAGATGCAGCTACACCTAGTGAGCAGGAACAGATCACAGCAGGCTCAGCTTTTCAACTGAGACTGGAATTTATCTGTGTGTTACAAGGTTCACTGCTCTTCAACTTGGAACTGTTTAAAAGGCATTAAATACATTTCAGCCATACAGGATTCTATGTTATACACAGATTTACATATTTCTTTTTTTTTCATAAATAGCAGACACAGCCACAAATTTATATGCCTGAAAAAAAAAAAATAAGAAAATCCTCATGCTTTCAGCTTTCACCAATAGTTAATAATAATAATAATAATAATAATAATTTTACTGCTATAGCGCCAACATATTCCGCAGCACTATACATAATAGTTTTCACTTTTTAAGCAGCATGTAATACCAGCGTTCCTTAACCTGACTACCGGCGCAATATTAGAACAAATATATATTTTTAGTGAGTTCTTTGTATTTGGAAAAAGATGGGCTCACTTTAAAGTTCTCTCTGTAGATAATGTTAGCAATAACACCCTGGAAATAGCAATGTGAATGGTAAAAACTTAATAATTATACTGAAATCCTCAACGGATCATCAAATAGAAGTTTTACAGTCATATGTTAAAGTTTGGGCACCCCTATTAATGTTAACCTTTTTTCTTTATAACAATTTTGGTTTTTGCAACAGCTATTTCAGTTTGATATATCTAATAACTGATGGACTCAGTTATATTTCTGGATTCAAATGAGGTTTATTGTAATAACAGAAAATGTGCAATCTGCATTTAAACAAAATTTGACCAGTGCAAAAGTATGGGCACCCTTATCATTTCCTTGATTTGAACACTCCTAACTACTTTTTACTGACTTCCTGAAGCACTAAATTGGTTTTGTAACCTCATTGAGCTTTGAACTTCATAGCCAGGTGTATCAAATCATGAGAAAAGGTATTTAAGGTGGCCACTTGCAAGTAGTTCTCCTATGTGATTCTCCTATGAAGAGTGTCATCATGGGCTCCTGAAAACAACTCTCAAATGATCTGAAAACAAAGATTATTCAACATAGCTTTTCAGGGGAAGGATACAAAGAGTTGACTCAGAGATTTAACCTGTCAGTTTCCACTGTGAGGAACATAGTAAGGAAATGGAAGAACACAGGTACAGTTCTTGTTAAGCCCAGAAGTGGCAGGCCAAGAAAAATATCAGAAAGGCAGAGAAGAAGAATGGTGAGAACAGTCAAGGACAATCCACAGACCACCTCCAAAGACCTGCAGCATCATCTTGCTGCAGATGGTGTCACTGTGCATCGGTCAACAATACAGCGCACTTTGCACAAGGAGAAGCTGTATGGGAGAGTGATGCGAAAGAAGCCGTTTCTGCAAGCACGCCACAAACAGAGTCGCCTGAGGTATGCAAAAGCACATTTGGACAAGCCAGTTACATTTTGGAAGAAGGTCCTGTGGACTGATGAAACAAAGATTGAGTTGTTTGGTCATACAAAAAGGCGTTATGCATGGAGGCTAAAAAACACAGCATTCCAAGAAAAACACTTGCTACCCACAGTAAAATTTGGTGGAGGTTCCATCATGCTTTGGGGCTGTGTGGCCAATGCCGGCAGCGGGAATCTTGTTAAAGTTGAGGGTCGCATGGATTCAACTCAGTATCAGCAGATTTTTGACAATAATGTGCAAGAATCAGTGACAAAGTTGAAGTTACACAGGGGATGGATATTTCAGCAAGACAATGATCCAAAACACCGCTCCAAATCTACTCAGGCATTCATGCAGAGGAACAATTACAATGTTCTGGAATGGCCATCCCAGTCCCCAGACCTGAATATCATTGAACATCTGTGGGATGATTTGAAGCGGGCTGTCCATGCTCGGCGACCATCAAACTGAACTGGAATTGTTTTGTAAACAGGAATGGTCACAAATACCTTCATTCAGGATCCAGGAACTCATTAATAGCTACAGGAAGCGACTAGAGGCTGTTATTTTTGCAAAAGGAGGATCTAAGAAATATTAATGTCACTTTTATGTTGAGGTGCCCATACTTTTGCACCGGTCAAATTTTGTTAAAATGCAGATTGCACATTTTCTGTTAGTACAATAAACCTCATTTGAATCCAGAAATATAACTGAGTCCATCAGTTATTAGATATATGAAACTGAAATAGCTGTTGCAAAAACCAAAATTGTTATAAAGAAAAAAGGTTAACATTAATAGGGGTGCCCAAACTTTAACATATGACTGTATATCAATAATCTAAGAAATGTAATTACAAATATTAAGTATCCTTAATGCCGGGGGTCACACTTGCGAGTACGATGCAAGTCTCTCTCGCATCAATACCCGGCACTGCCACCGGCACTCGGGACCGGACTGTGCGGCTGCATGTATTTCTATGCAGCCACACACTCCGGACCCGAGTGCCGGCGGCAGTGCCAGTATTAATGCCAGAGTTTCTCGCATGTACCGTACTTGGAAGTGTGACCCAAGCCTTGAAGTGTATCTCTTCAGCTAAGTTTTTCCACTCTTTAATCAGTGGCATAGATTGGATTTAGTGATGGGTGAACATGCTCAGATAATGTTTTTTTCAAGCATGCTCGGATGTTATCTTGGGCGTGCTTGTATATTATGTTCGAGTCCCTGCGGCTGCATGATTTGCGGCTGCTAGACAGCCTGAACATATGCGGGGATTCCCTAACTAACAGGCAATCCCTGCATGTGGTGGTCTAACATACCCAAATCATGCAGCTGCAGGGACACAAACATAATATACGAGCACGCCCGGATGCTCGTATAACACCTGAGCATTCCTAGATAAGACGTTATCCGAGCATGTGAGCACGTCCGTCCATCACTAATTAGATTAATTTTATATTTGCCAAAAATGAATACATTAGGTAATACAGATTCAGAAGTGTTATAGCTCTTTCTATAAGACAAGTTCCAAGTCTCCTTACACGTATATGTGTATGTCTCCAGTTTTATTAAAAGAGGTAAGAAGTAAAAGGCAAAATCTTTAAAGGCAACCTGTCAGCAGATTCATGCTGCCCTAAGCACAGACAGCATGTAATGCTAACAAGCTCACTCATTAGAGAGAACTACATTTTATTGCCCTATAAAAAAAGGCAATCACAAGTAATAATGTCTGTGTGGGCAGGTACCTTGTGGCTTCTTCTTCGCCGGCTCCATAGTATCTGTACCTTATGTCTTTACTTTGTGAGTTTGGCCTTATAGATAGCCAGTGGCGTACCACCAACAAAGGCGGACCATGCTAGCTATGAGTCCCATGTGTTGAGGGAGGGGCACAGCATCTGCTCACTTTGAATAAAACGGTCGCATATGGAGTACTGAAGGCATCATACTGAATGGGTGCACAGTGGGGCATCGTACTGTGTGGAGGACACTGTTGGGGCATAATAATGTGGGTGGAGGGCGCCATGTATGTGGCAGGTGGCACTGTGGGGCTAACATTTTATTAGGACAAAAGTATAGAGGGATTATATTATGAAGGGAATGCACTGTGGGGGCATTATACTGTGTGGTGAACACTGTGTGGGGGCCATCATACTATACAAGGGTCATTATGAAGGCATAATTTGGAGGCAATGCACTGTAGGGCATCATATTGTATGGGGATGCTACCAAGGACATCACACTGTGTATGGTGGCTGTGCGTGTTGCAATACAGGTACCTCTATCCTGACAACCAAGTTTTCTGATGCCCCTGGCCAATCTCTGCTGTGACTGTGCCCATTAGGGTGACCGGATCTCATATGGGGGGGAAAAAATGTCAGAATCTTGTTCGTCTGGACCCCACAAAACGATTCCCCTTTCCAGATATTGAGAGAGCCAAAATTTGAGCTCGATCAAACGACGTTAACCCGTGCCGCTCGTCGCTCAAAGTTTGAAAAAATCCAAATTGAGGTATTTTAAGATTTAGGTATTTTGCATAGTCTGTTAGACTATAAAGAATGTGACAACAACATTGCAGAAATAGCCCTGACCAAATTTTCGAACCATTTGTGGTATTTGAATGCAGAGTTGGTGGGATTATCGTTTTTTGATCCCACCATTACAGACAATGAAAAGTTGTTAATGGCTAATAAATTGCTCAGTAGCACAGATGAACCATCAGAGCACGCTAACCTACATGAGTTGATAATTTTACATAGTTATCTAATCTATTCTAGAGCTTTTGTTAAAGTAGTTTTTGAAACGTCAGAATATAATGCTCGGCATTTGCTTACAACTTGCAGGACATATTGCTTTTGTTCTTCATCTTTTGTCAGAAGGTCGTTAAAGTCGGCTACTTCCTACCTCTTTTAATTTTTCTTTCCTAACTTTTGGATTTACAACCCTAGCGTGCTCTGATGGTTCATCTGTGCTACTGAGCAATTTATTAGCCATTAACAACTTTTCATTGTCTGTAATGGTGGGATCAAAAAACGATAATCCCACCAACTCTGCATTCAAATACCACAAATGGGTCGAAAATTTGGTCAGGGCTATTTCTGCAATGTTGTTGTCACATTCTTTATAGTCTAACAGACTATGCAAAATACCTAAATCTTAAAATACCTCAATTTGGATTTTTTAAAACTTTGCGCGACGAGCTGCACGGGTTAACGTCGTTTGATCAAGCTCAAATTTTGGCTATCTCAATATCTGGAAAGGGGAATCGTTTTGTGGGGTCCAGACGGACAAAATTCCGACATCGATTTTTTGCGGTCACCCTAGTGCCCATACACTACAACCTCATGCCCCACCAATGTGCTATGATTTTGCCAACTATACGAACTTTATTCAGACTTCTGCTTTGTGGCTTTATTATATGTATAGTACATACACCTCTGTAGATAGAACAAAAATTTTACCATATTGAGCTACAATGTAAAGCAAAAGGTAGAGATGGTGGAGCCACTGATGAAACAGGGGTGTAGTTTCAGTAAAGAATTAAACAGCTCTATACTGGAGCCTAGTCCTTGGGATCAGGATATCACATTTTAAAGGGAACCTGTGTCACGATATTCATGCGGTCAGAAACACGGCCATCATGGATCAGGGCCTGACTATGTGACTGCAGCCAGGTATGTCTTCCTCTGAAATACAAACCTACTTTGAAAAGCCGACCGGAGTTGGGAGAAGCAGCACTGGACTAGTCAGGTCTCTCCCTATGGTCCCCAGTCGGATTTTCAAACTATGCCCCTGATTCTGCATGCCAGTTGTAATGAAAAGTGCGCTGGTTTAAGGTGCGACAAATTTCTTAAGAACCGTATGCCTTTTTCACGAATTTGGTGCCTCTTACAACCCATTTGCGCTTCATTAGAAATGTTACTCTAGGCAGGCTGCCATATATTTCTGACATAATTTACACCACTTTTATTGAGTCAATTATGATGAATTAAACTGGCAGGCTTTGCCACGACTTATCCATGACAACTCAGTACATTTTGGCAAAGCTGGTGAGAAATGGTGTAAAAATGCCAACAGTCGCTAAATTATCCAACATTCCAAGAAGTTTTATTCCAGAAAACTGGTGAAAACTCATTGATTAATCAGTGTAGGTTGCAATAAAAAAGAGAGAGACATCCCTGACTGCAATCTCACAGCCAGGCTCTGATTCATGCTGCCTGTGGTTCGGGTACCATGAATCTAGTGACAGATTCCCTTTATTATTGTTCCATACAATATTTAATCTTTACTATACAATCCCTTTAAAGAATGGCATGTAACTTTAGAAAGACAGACGACAAGACAAATCGTTTCATCTGATGAAAGATTGATGAAGGAACAAAGGAAATAAATGAGTCAAAGTAACAAAGTCTAATGATTCTGGATGTTTAATTCTCCTAGTAAAAAGCTACATCTCCAGAGAACAATAAAAACAGGATGGAAATGTGATTCTGGAATATATATATGATTAAGAAATGTTTTATTGGTTAAAGGGGTTATCTGAGCAAATTTAAAAAATAAAAAAATCTTGCAACCTTTGTAATGAGTTCACATGCCACCCTAGTTTTCCTTTTTAGGTCCCTTTCTGCCTCGTTCTTCCAACGTTGCCTCTTGTCATTGTGGTGGTCCAGCAATTCCGCTGGGTATTTCCTTTAAGTCCCAAGAAATGCTGCAATCTGGCTGCTCTGCTACACATCTCCCTGACTTCTACCCTGCTGATGTCACCATGTAATATGTCGATCAAAATGGGCCGAAGTTCACAGAGTATACCGCCGTCATGATATTACTACTGTTCATAAGGAAGAACACTGAGAGCTGCAATCTTAGTCCTGGACCACCTACATACAGGTCTCGACATGACTCACAGGTCGCCTTGCTTTCAAAGCAAAGGCATTAAGTAGCTATACTCTGTGAATGACCCCATAGTTTCACAGTTAATAAGGTCGAAAAAAGACACATCCATCAAGGTCAACGTCATGTTACATCTTAGGAGCAAAGCAAACTTCAAAATTCACGTTAATTCAGAAGATGAAAAATTGATAACAGACATTTTGACTATGTAATAACCAGTGTCCCCTGTAAATCCCCCTAAAATATAATGGATGAATTCTTTGGAATTTAAATAGCTATGCCAAAGGACCAGAGAAAACATGAGCGCATCTCCTTCAGACTGAAGGGGTATGTTCACACGGAACTTATCCGGAGCGGCCGAATCCACACAGATAATGTTGATTTTCCGCAGATTCTACAGCGTTATAACACTGCGGCATAAACTGGCAGGCAGTCACATCAACAGCGCCACTTCATTTACGCTGCAAATTTTCTTTGTGGTATAAGAAAAATGACATCCACAATATTGCTGCTGAAATACACAGTTGATTTCCCATCTGGAATACCTGCTGCATATACGACTCATGTGAACATGTCCGTAGGATTTTATATCGTTCCTCATATCATTACATAAGCAGTCTTTATGTATCTGACTAGGCAGAGATGTAGAAGCAGAGGCCTATTGATAATGAAAGAATTCTCTGCTGTTACTGTAGACTCAGAGCAGTTTTAAATGTGGTAATACGTAGAATATGACTACTGAAAATCACTGTAATCTGCCTTTATAATGGACTTCACTCTGCTCCGGCATTATAACCTACACCATGACTCTATATAATGAAGGTGATATATTTTAGGGAGTCATTTTTAAGGTATTGTTTAGAAAAGTAGAAACGGTCTCCAGAGTGTGAAAGTAAGGAATGCACGTTACAGTATCCAGGATGAGCCCAATCCCTGATCTGTAACGGCATAGGGCCATGTCCGCCTCGTCCATTCCACTTCTCACTGCTCTTCAAGCTACAACTACATGACCATGAAAATCAGCAGCAAAGCTGAATGTGAAATATGCTTTATATTTAGCTTTTTCCTCAGGAAATGAAGCACAATGAGCTGCTAGTGTGGTTCCCTGAGCATGAAAGTAGAGTAATGGCTCGTTCCACAATACCGATGTCTGACATACAAATCTTATCAAACTCCATTACCATGAGGAAAAATGTCTCTGCAGAAAGTCTCCGTCTAGCCTTTGGGTTGCACACAACTTTATTACGGATCTGTATCACCTCTGATTAGCACAGAGCTGTATTATGCCACGCAAAAACTTCTATAGGAACGTGCTGGTCTCAGACTACCCTACTGTGGGGCAGGGAAGGCATAACAGCTTGAAAATACGGTAGTCCATTTGAGGACATGGGGCATGTCTCCTACTCCTAAGACCAATGTGCAAAGGGATGTCCTACTTTTAGGGTCCCTGCAGATGAAAGTATGAAAAATAGTCAAAGTCATCCGAAATACTTGGATGATCTTTTTCTAATTTTCATCAGATTTGAATCCGTGTTCCATCCGTGTTTCTGTTTTTTACATCTGTGTGACACCCGTGTGTGATCCATTTTCATACAAGTACTGTAAAACATGTACGCGATCAGATACAATTTCCTAGGTTTATAACAGAACTCTCTCGGTAAAAATCGGTGCCACTCTGATGGTCCGTGTCTGACCCGATTTTTTTCTCGCAACCATAGACTTAAATGTGTGAGTCTCATCCAAGACTCGGAAGAAGGCCGGGGTCACACTTGCGAGAAACTCGCACGAGTCTCGCGTCTCAATACCCAGCACTGCCACCGGCACTCGGGACCGGAGCGCTCAGTTGCATAGAAATACATGCAGCCGCACAATCCGGTCCGAGTACCGGCGGCAGTGCCGGGTATTGAGACACGAGACTCGTGCGAGTTTCTCGCAAGTGTGACCCTGGCTGAAAGTAGAGAATGCTGCGATATTTTTCTTGCACGAATAGACTTAAATGTGTGAGTCTCATCCAAGACTTGGATGAAAGTAGAGAATGCTGCAACTTTATTCTCAGGACACTCAGACCGAGAAAAATATCATTCATCTGGACAGCCCTGTTGAATAACATGGGTCAGTGTGCTATCCGCTTAAAAATAAAAATCGTATAGCACATGTCTGATTTATACACTCGCCTGCATGAGCCCTTAGGCGAAGTTCCTACAATGAGCATTTGGAAATATTTGATGATGTAGATTTTCTACAACATTTCAGCAGCAATTAGCCAAAATAAATTCCTTGTTTCATTCAGACTTGAGAGTCCTCAGTGGTTGATACCTTTTAATGGCTAACTGAAAAGATGATAACAAATTGTGAGCTTTCCAGACTACTCAGGATTTACGGCTGTTGGACAGCCTGAATAACATGTGGGAATTCCCTAACAAACAGGCAACCCCCGCATGTATTCAGGCTGTCCAGCAGCCACAAATCATGCAGCTGAGGTGACGAAAACTAAATCTCCGAGCACGCCAAAATACTCGGAGGACACACGAGCAAAGAGTATACTCGCTCATCACTAATGACAATATATGTCTGGGTCCGCAACCTTCAGCACTCCAGCTGTTGTGAAACTACAACTCCCAGCATTTCCTGGCAGCCACAAAGGTTGTAGTTTCACAACAGCTGATCCGATATCCACGCACAGCCCTGCAGAATAAGCTATAGGTGTATAAAGGAATGACATACGTTGTGTAGAACATGAGTACCGTAATTAATAAAATGACAAAGTAATAAGGCTCAGGGCTGATTCGGGATATTTCACAAGTTTTCTTTTCTTTTGAAATGTTACAATCTGGCCTTACTTCAGCTTGTAAGGAATGTGTGATGGAGCCTTCCCTCTCAATGCAATGGAAAATTGGACGGCTGCACGCGGTATCTCTGCCATGTATTCACAGACAGACTGTTATGAAAGAGGCAAACTTTGGAGTTTCACAAAATGTAGTTCAGGGACTCGCAGACTATTATAAAGCACAGCAATCCACTGCAGGCAAGAGAGACGCGGATAAAAGGAAGGGAACAGAGACACGGGGCTGCTGCCATTCTCATTTCACCGCACAATGAGACATAACGTTTTGCCCGGAACTAGGGAGAGTGAGAGAAGACGCGGCTCCACCGCTACGTCATACTGTCATCAAGTACTGGTCTATAGGAGATCTATTCTGTATAATAATCATCTTTATTTATACAGCGCCAACATAATCCACAACCATCATCACTAACAAGACGTATAGCCGAAAACAACTTTCTCTGAGTTTCATACGAACATCAAGAAGTGTCAACCAAAGTATGGCTCATTTTCTGGCACTTTAGCATTTGCGTCACAGTTGCTACTTCTTCACCCCATTGCATCTTGGAGACATTAGAGCTGCAGGTATGCCTTGCTATACACACCATCAACTATGTCAGTTCCTAACCACTGATAACTGGGAAAATGCTCCTTAAAGTAAACTTACACATTTTAAACCGGTAAATAGCAATTCTCTAAGATGTACAACTGATTCAAAGAATATAAATCGAGAAAAATTGGAGTTACATTCCCCAAATATAAAGTTATCATTGAAAATGCCTTATAATGATGGACCATTTCCCCCTCTATTACTTACGAGATGACAGACTCTTCCATAGAAATGTCAATACTCTTTGTACTCTTAAATTGACTAAATCTTTATCTGAGGGAATTGCTATTTAGGCAACCATGTTGAAGTCAGCTTCGTATTACAATTAATTATTTTATTTTTGCTCAAACTATTATTTTAACCAGATTAAATATGTGCCTGCTACATAAAAAGCTGACCTGATGCCTATACACGGACTGGCATAGCTGCAAACATCGGGCTGTATAACTAAACACATCACTGTTTCCGGCTGTGGAATATCAGGATACGACTCAAACACAGGAAATTATTCTTTTTTTTTGTTACTGCTGAGGGAAAAGTCGACATCATAGGTAAACAATAGGGATAACAATAGCAACGGTTTCCTCCTTCCCTTGTGAACAAAACAGCAGTTTATTGAAATGTACAACTGTAGGGTGACTTAGTGAAGTTGGCACATTTCACCAACTTGACGTGACTGCTATTGCCATAAGATTTCTTTAAGCAGCAGCAGCAATCATCACCCCTTGTCCCACAACAGCTAAATCAACAAAACATACTTCACAAAGTGCGGCAAAGTGGGGTCAGTCACTTGTTTCCAAAGCAGTAATTTATATACAGAGATGATAAAACTTTATAATTATAGGGATGCAACCCATGCCCTAAGTCTGCAATATCCACCGCACTTTCTTCTCTAACATCTAGTCTTATTATTTTTACTGATTATTTATCATTTTTTTATGATACCAATTATCATTTCTCATTATTATAACATATTGTGAGCTGTAGTCTACTGGCACATACAGTTATCACTTGTAAATCGGTCATATACAGTATATCTATAAGCACAGAGGGCAGCGTCTTACGTTCTGGAACATCACTACATGCTTTTTGTAACTTGAACACTTTTTTTTAGCAATCCTTCCCAATCCTCGGGACAACATAGTTCCAGATAACCGATACCACAGTACCATGATGTTTCAACAACGACGTTAACTAAAATTGCAATGTCATGTAATTACTCTTGTTGATGGATCCAAATGATTGATTTCCAGATGAAAAATGACCTTAAAGTGATCTAAAGGTGAATTAGAGCTGAAAATGAGGACATATCAGGACCAGAAATAGGTATCAGTGTAACAAACGGCATTTCCAACGAGCTGTTACACAAATATTATCCTTAATATTTCAAGTAAAGTATTACGTGCAGGCAAGGCTTCCTACATCAGACCTAGACGCAGTGTCCAATAGGTTAATAACAAGTCAGCGCATTTACTATGTGATTGATGAAAGGACACGGAGTCTCCCCAGCTACATCCTATGGATTATTAAGCCTTCCATGGAGTTCTAAAGCTGCACTTGGAATTGCTTAGAGAGTGACAGGCACCCAAGCAGCCCGGCCATTCAGCAGCACAAGGCGGCTCAGAAAACTTTGTGGAGGTTGTTATTATGTGACACTGGCGGTATTCATGCTGGTGGCTCCGCTGACAGCGTAGTCACGTCTCCCAGGCAATGCACCTGGTTCTTCCCGCTCGCCTGCAAAGCCCATACGGCATTGTTCTCGGGGACTTTGGTGTCTGAGCAGGACATGACAAGGCCAAGAGGAAATTACCCTGTTTACTTTAATAGAAGGGGTGCAGGAAAGCAGCTGGGAAGATAAGAGAACAGAGGAAACAGGGTGGAGAAGAAGGAGGCTGAAAAGTGGATGAAATGAAAAAGGGAAATTCTGATAACAAGCTGCAGGGTCAGATAATGATTCCGAGAACAGCTCACTTTACTGGAGAATCACTGCCGGACTAAGCCTGGGAACGCAGGGAGCTCTCTCCATACCAGTATGTGTGGGTGTATACATATTTACACACAGATAGATAGATAGATAGATCGATAGATCGATAGATGATAGATATGAGATAGATAGATAGATATGGGATAGATACAGTAGATAGATAAATAAATGATAGATAGATAGATGGATAGATATGGGATAAATAGGTAGATAGATAGATAGATAGATAGATAGATAGATAGATAGATAGATAGATGGATAGATATGGGATAAATAGATAGATAGATAGATAGATAGATAGATGGATAGATATGGGATAAATAGATAGATAGATAAATAGATAGATATGAGATAGATAGATAGATAGATAGATAGATAGATAGATAGATAGATATGGGCTAGTTAGATAGCTGGATAGATATGGGATAAATAGGTAGATAGATAGATAGATAGATAGATAGATAGATAGATATGGGATAGATAGATAGATAGATAGATAGATAGATATGGGATAGGTAGATAGATATGGGAAAGATGGAAAGATAGATAGATAGATATGGGATAGATAGATAGATAGATAGATAGATAGATAGATAGATATGGGATAGATAGATAGATAGATAGATAGATATGGGCTAGATAGATAGATGGATAGATATGGGATAAATAGGTAGATAGATAAATAGATAGATATGGGATAGATAGATAGATACGGGATAGATAGATAGATAGATAGATAGATAGATAGATATGGGATAGGTGCATAGATATGGGATAGATAGATAGATGATAGATAGATATGGGCTAGATAGAATGATAGATGGATAGATATGGGATAGATAGATAGATAGATAGATAGATAGATAGATATGGGATAGATAGATATATAGATAGATAGATATGGCATAGGTAGATAGATATGGCAAAGATAGATAGATATGAGATAGATAGATAGATAGATAGATAGATAGATAGATAAATAGATAGATATGGGATAGGTACATAGATATGGGATAGATAGATAGATATGGGATAGATAGATAATAATTCTGCACAGTAGAAACTGAAAGTATAAAGTATGTTCTAACGGCCACAACTGGCCACCTAAGTAGCATGGAGAGTCATGATGGGCACTGTAGTTCTAGTAGAAGAGTTAGTGTATGTTACTGTAGCCAAAGGTGCCATATGAGATATTCAGCTGCATGAGACCCTGCTGCTGTGAAACAGATGACTGCCAAGAAATATCTAGGATTTTGGGGGCATTTCTAACCCCCTGGATATGGGATCGTTGCCTACTTAAAACATAGATATAAACATGCTGGAGAATCCGCTCTATCACCTGAAAAGATGGGGCACACTAGTATATGTGGCACCGCTGCCATCTACAAGGGGTTAATGGGGATTGACAGGTGCCAATGAGGGGTCATCTGGTAGTCTCCATGGGTAGTCTTCTCGGACATAGAGAAGTCAAGGTAAATTGAGATCAGAAAGTTACAGTTATACTGAAAGTAAAGTGTCCAGTGACTGCCCCACATCTCCCCCTTTAGGCTACTATGTAGGACAGGAATACAGCAGAAGACTGGAGGACAGGACAGGAGTACAGCAGGTGACAGGAGTACAGTAGAGACAGGGATACAGGTAATGACAGGAGCACAGGTAATGACAGGAGCACAGCAGGTGACAGGAGTACAGCAGGTGACAGGAGCACAGCAGGTGACAGGAGCACAGCAGGTGACAGGAGTACAGTAGAGACAGGGATACATGTAATGACAGGAGTACAGCAGGTGACAGGAGTACAGTAGAGACAGGGATACAGGTAATGACAGGAGTACAGGTAATGACAGGGGTACAGCAGGTGACAGGAGCACAGGACAGGAGCACAGCAGGTGACAGGAGTACAGTAGAGACAGGGATACAGATAATGACAGGAGCACAGGTAATGACAGGAGTACAGCAGGTGACAGGAGCACAGGACAGGAGTACAGCAGGTGACAGGGGTACAGTAGAGACAGGGATACAGGTAATGACAGGAGCACAGGTAATGACAGGAGTACAGCAGGTGACAGGGGTACAGCAGGTGACAGGAGCACAGGACAGGAGCACAGCAGGTGACAGGAGTACAGGTGATGACAGGAGTACAGGACAGGAGTTGAGCAGATGACATGGATACAGGTAATGACTGGAGTACAGGACAGGAGTACAGCAGGTGACAGGAGCACAGGTGATGACAGGAGTACAGCAGGTGACAGGGGTACAGCAGGTGACAGGAGTACAGCAGGTGACAGGAGTACAGCAGGTGACAGGAGCACAGGTGATGACAGGAGTACAGCAGGTGACAGGAGTACAGCAGGTGACAGGGGTACAGCAGGTGACAGGGGTACAGCAGGTGACAGGGGCACAGCAGGTGACAGGAGCACAGGTGATGACAGGAGTACAGGACAGGAGTTGAGCAGATGACATGGATACAGGTAATGACTGGAGTACAGGACAGGAGTACAGCAGGTGACAGGAGCACAGGTGATGACAGGAGTACAGGACAGGAGTTGAGCAGATGACATGGATACAGGTAATGACAGGAGTACAGCAGGTGACAGGAGCACAGATGATGACAGGAGTACAGGACAGGAGTTGAGCAGGTGACAGGAGCACAGCAGGTGACAGGGGTACAGCAGGTGACAGGAGCACAGGACAGGAGTACAACAGGTGACAGGAGCACAGGTGATGACAGGAGTACAGACGATGTCTTCCACTTGAACCTCTGGATCTGTATGTATACAGTAGATGGTGCAGATGGAGGTCCTACACCTGATGTCCTACCCCTCTGGATCCGTGTACAGGGGCCACACACGTGTCAGACCACAGTGAAGGTGCCAGGGAATGTGATCAGCCCCGGGTGTCACCTGTCACACTTCTCACCCAGGGATGAGTGACAGCCCGCAGCCCCGATGCCAGCGCCGCGCCATGTGTGCCTGTTTACTACTCTCTGTACTGATACCGGCAGGACTGGCATCAGGTGTACTGGACTGCCATCAGGTGTACTGGACTGGCATCGGGTGTGCTGGACTGGCATCGGGTGTACTGGACTGGCATCGGGTGTGCTGGACTGCCATCGGGTGTGCTGGACTGCCATCGGGTGTACTGGACTGGCATCGGGTGTGCTGGACTGCCATCGGGTGTGCTGGACTGCCATCGGGTGTGCTGACCCGATCTATGGGGCCAGATGTGCTCGCAGAGGATAACAAGAGGCATACAAATGGTTAAATCTGCGTTTCGTGGAAAGAAGCAGGAAACTGAGCCCAGCCATGATCCTACATGGAAACTTCCCGGCTGTGCCCCTGCCGGAGCCGCCCGAGGTCTGCACTCACCGGAGTACGGTCCGAACGCCACGGCGGGCAGAAGTCCAGCCAAAGTCAGCAGGCAACTTGTAAACACTTTCCCCATGGCGGCTCCAGGGCTCCGCGCCGCCGGCCGCTCACAGGCTCCGCAGCCGCTACACAAGCCCCGACACTCCCGGCCGCAGACAAGTTGGATGCTCCAGTAGTCCTGTGGGCGCACAAGTGTGAGTGGCGCCGTGCCCGCTCCGTGTGTGCAGTGTCCTGCCGCAGCTTGTCTCTGGCGCTGCCTGCGCCGCCCCTCACTAGTCTACGCTCTTCTCGGGAACTCTGGCGGCGGCGGCTGCACGGGGCGGTGACGTCACGGGCTGGATGGAGCGGAGCGGATGAAGTCCAGGGCGGTGACGTCACGGATCTCTCCCAGGGCGCTGACGTCACAGCTGTCACAGAGCCTGTCCTAGGGAATGACCTCGGAATGTCTCCCACTAGCAGCTGGGTCATGCTCCGCTGCAGACGCTGCCCCCCTGTATTGCGCCCTCTTTAGTGACCCCCCATTATCATCATTATGGGGTCAGAGCTGCTGTACTCCGCCGTCTCCCCGCAGGCATGTTGGGCTGTACGGACAGAGGACATTCCCCCCTGTCCTCTGCCCTATTTCCATGCTGACCTCTGGGTTATGGGCTGTGATGGGCACAAGTCCCCACCATACATCACTGATGCCCCAGTGCAGGCCGGACCCCTGGCCCGTTAGTTATCATTTAGCTTTTTAATAGGTGATGATAACTTTCTATGATGGGAATAAAGTTCTGATGACATTTTCTTTTTTTCTTCTATGACACTGGCCAATCAGCACACGGCCCACCGAGACGTCCTGGAGCACACCAGCTGCTAATTGGAGGGAAACGTTACACCATTATAACTCTGGAACAAAAGAAAAATAAAAACTCTTCCAGAATTGGTGGAGGAATTAAAGGAGAAACTTCGTTTAAGTAAAAAAAAAATCCAGTGAAAAGTCCTGTTTAAAGTGGACAAGTCATAACCCAGAGTCAGACTGGCCCATAGGGTAACGGGGGAATGCCCCGGTGGGCCTCCGGGCAGATCTGTATGGGCAGTACTTGGCATAACTTACTTGATTCACTCTGTACAGAAAAAAGCAGCATCTCATCATTTATTAACCAAACTACCCAGTTTATTATTATATAGAGATATAATAAATAATAATAATCTTTATTTTTATATAGCGTTAACATATTCCGCAGCGCTTTACACTTTACACACATTATCATCACTGTCCCCGATGGGGCTCACAATCTAAATTCCCTATCAGTATGTCTTTGGAATGTGGGAGGAAACCCACACAAACACGGGGAGAACATACAAACTCCTTACAGATGCTGTCCTTGGTGGGATTTGAACCCAGGACTCCAGTAATATTTGTATGCAGGTGAAAAGTGGGCTCCCCCAAAGTCAATGTTACAGGTGGGCCCTTGGCACCCCAGTCTGATGCGGTCACCACCTGCCCTGATCCATTGTCATTCAACTAAATTCTGAATAAATTAGCAACTTCCTGTGTGTAAACAGAATCTTTCAGCAGCGCTAGCGCTATAGCATAACGTATATTGGGTTATGCTATAGCAATAACGCAGCCCGTCAAGCTATGCATTGAACGGGCTGTGTTAACGCTATGTGAACCTGGCCTTATTAGCAGCTGTCTCTCAATCTACAGTGGTGTGGACAGAGTTATAAAGAGCTCAGCATTCAGAGAATTGGTAGATCTGCAGCAGAGAAAAGAGGGATTGTATCAAAATGACAGCAAGCAGCCCAGCAAGTGGCACATCACTGGAATCGGGGTCTCAGCTCTCAGATTACATAGCAAAAACCTGCTGACAGATTGCATTTAAGCAGTATATTGCTGCACAGTCCTCCACAGATTAGATGGTGTGCAGGGACTCACCGCGGCAATCTGTGTCTGTATTCATACACTTCAAAGAGTAGTAAGGAACAGCACAACACTCGCTGCAAAGAAAATCTGATCCAGTGTTTTTATACTGAAGAGCTGACAGGTCCTCTTTAAGGGGATTTTCCAGTTTGCATCAATCAGTTATCTACTGGATAGGTAGTAGTCATTTTTAGATTGAAGTGGGATCCTGGAGTTGGACTCACACTGATCTATCACCTGTTCAACAGAGATGAGTTGATTTTTTTTTTTAAATATAACGATGTCACAGAATTTTCCCAAAAAATTCAATTAGCTGTGAGTAGATTTTCCAGAATCTCAATGCTAGAAAGCTTGCAATTGCTTAGATAACACACGTGAGGGAGAAAGGACAGGGAGAACTTTTCTGACCAAAAGATCTTACACTCTACTGGAAAGAGAGAAGACCCAGCTGTCTATAAGAGCTTACACTGTACAAGAGAGTGAGGACCCCGCTGACCATTAGAGCTTACACTCTACAAGAGAGAGAGGACACTGCTGACCATAAGAGCTTACACTCGACAAGAGAGAGAGGACACCGCTGACCATGAGAGCTTACACTCTACAAGAGAGAGGACACCGCTGACCATGAGAGCTTACACTCTACAAGAGAGAGGACACCGCTGACCATGAGAGCTTACACTCTACAAGAGAGAGAGGACACCGCTGACCATGAGAGCTTACACTCTACAAGAGAGAGGACACCGCTGACCATGAGAGCTTACACTCTACAAGAGAGAGGACACCGCTGACCATGAGAGCTTACACTCTGCAAGAGAGAGGACACCGCTGACCATGGGAGCTTACACTCTACGAGAGAGAGGACACCGCTGACCATGAGAGCTTACACTCTACAAGAGAGAGGACACCGCTGACCATGGGAGCTTACACTCTACAAGAGAGAGAGGACACTGCTGACCATAAGAGCTTACACTCTACAATAGAGAGAGGACACCGCTGACCATGAGAGCTTACACTCTACAAGAGAGAGGACACCACTGACCATGAGAGCTTACACTCTACAAGAGAGAGGACACCGCTGACCATGAGAGCTTACACTCTGCAAGAGAGAGGACACCGCTGACCATGGGAGCTTACACTCTACAAGAGAGAGAGGACACCGCTGACCATGAGAGCTTACACTCTACAAGAGAGAGGACACCGCTGACCATGGGAGCTTACACTCTACAAGAGAGAGAGGACACTGCTGACCATGAGAGCTTACACTCTACAAGAGAGAGAGGACACCGCTGACCATGAGAGCTTACACTCGACAAGAGAGAGAGGACACCGCTGACCATGAGAGCTTACACTCGACAAGAGAGAGAGGACACCGCTGACCATGAGATCTTACACTCTACAAGAGAGAGGACACCGCTGACCATAGGAGCTTGCACTCTACAAGAGAGAGAGAGGGCCATGCTGACCATAAGAGCTTACACTCTACAAACGAGTGAGGGCACCGCTGACCATGAGAGCTTGCACTGTACAAGAGAGCGAGGACTCCGCTGACCATGAGAGCTTACACCCTTCTGGAGAGAGAGAACACCGCTGACCATGGGAGCTTACACTCTACGAGAGAGGGTGAGGACCCCGCTGACCATGAGAGCTTACACTGTACAAGAGAGTGAGGACCCCGCTGACCATGAGAGCTTACACTCGACAAGAGAGAGAGGACACCGCTGACCTTGGGAGCTTACACTCTACAAGAGAGAGAGAGAGGACCGCGCTGACTATAAGAGCTTACACTCTACAAGAGAGCGAGGACTCCGCTGACCATGAGAGCTTGCACTGTACAAGAGAACGAGGACCTCGCTGACCATGAGAGTTTACACTGTTCTGGAGAGAGAGAACACCGCTGACCATGGGCGCTTACACTCTACAAGAGAGAGAGAGAAGACCCAGCTGTGTATAAGAGGTTACAATGTACAAGAGACCAAGGACACCGCTGACCATTATAGCTTACACTTTACAAGAGAGCGAGGACACTGCTGACCATGGGAGCTTACACTCTACAAGAGAGCGAGGACAGCGCTGACCATGAGAGCTTACACTGTACAAGAGAGCGAGGACACCGCTGACCATGAGAGCTTACACTGTACAAGAGAGCGAGGACACCGCTGACCATGAGAGCTTACACTGTACAAGAGAGCGAGGACACCGCTGACCAAGAGAGCTTACACTGTACAAGAGAGCGAGGACACCGCTGACCATGAGAGCTTACACTGTACAAGAGAGCGAGGACACCGCTGACCATGAGAGCTTACACTGTACAAGAGAGCGAGGACACCGCTGACCATGAGAGCTTACACTGTACAAGAGAGCGAGGACACAGCTGACCATGAGAGCTTACACTGTACAAGAGAGCGAGGACACCGCTGACCATGAGAGCTTACACTGTACAAGAGAGCGAGGACACCGCTGACCATGAGAGCTTACACTGTACAAGAGAGCGAGGACACCGCTGACCATGAGAGCTTACACTGTACAAGAGAGCGAGGACACCGCTGACCATGAGAACTTACACTGTACAAAAGAGCGAGGACACAGCTGACCATGAGAGCTTACACTGTACAAGAGAGCGAGGACACCGCTGACCATGAGAGCTTACACTGTACAAGAGAGCGAGGACACAGCTGACCATGAGAGCTTACACTGTACAAGAGAGCGAGGACACTACTGACCATGAGAGCTTACACTGTACAAGAGAGCGAGGACACCGCTGACCATGAGAGCTTACACTGTACAAGAGAGCGAGGACACCGCTGACCATGAGAGCTTACACTGTACAAAAGAGCGAGGACACAGCTGACCATGAGAGCTTACACTGTACAAGAGAGCGAGGACACCGCTGACCATGAGAGCTTACACTGTACAAGAGAGCGAGGACACAGCTGACCATGAGAGCTTACACTGTACAAGAGAGCGAGGACACCGCCGACCATGAGAGCTTAGATTGCCCAGACCATAGAACCCTTTCCCCTTCTCCTTCTGACGCAAAGGAAACACACCTGTATTTTTAAAATAACATAAATTTATTGGAGAGTAACAAGGTAAAAACAACTCTCATCTTCTATATAAAACCCTTTTGTTGGAGGGGTAGGGTCGCAGCTCTCTCTCAGTTAACCACCGGAAGTTGTGGAGATATGCCGCCGGACTCCTGGCACATGTTACCCAACTTGCTCTTCCTCCAATAGCTGCAACTTATAAATCTTAACAGCAAATAAACCAAACACATCGATTAAACGCCAGAAGAAAAAATGAAATGAAAAGTAAAAGCGGGGGGGGGGGGGGGGGGCAGCTCACTGCTCCAGGTTCACAGAGGCAGAAGACGCCTCAGGCAGTTCTTTATATACCCCCGGGGGTGGGAGGAAACCCCTGAGCCAGGAAGTGACACTGCCTGCGTCACTCTATCATACAGCAGGGGAAAGTTACCATTAACCCCTTCCTCACGTCACGGAGGAAAAGGGGAAGAAAGGGGTGAAAAGCCCCGTCATAACCGGGCTGGCCAGTCAGGGGCCCCCGCACACTACAAGAGGGCGAGAACACCGCTGACCATGGGAGCTTACACTCTACAAGAGAGAGAGGACCCCACTGACCACAAGAGCTGACATTCTACTGCAGAGAAAGGAAAACACTAACCATGAGAGCTTACTCTCTACAGGAGAGAGAGGACCCTACTGATCATAAGAGCTTACACACTACAGGAGAGAGAGAGGACACCGCTGACCATGTCATGAGAGCTTACACTCAACAGGAGAGAGAGGACACTGCTGACCATGGGAGCTTACAATCTACAAGAGAGCAAGAACATCGCTGACCATAAGAGCTTTAACTCTACAAGAGAGCCAGGACACGGCTGACCATGAGAGCTTACACTCTACAAAAGAGAGAGGACCCCACTGACCAAAAGAGCTTACACTCTGCAGGAGAGAGAGGACACCACTGACCATAAGAGCTTACACTCTGCAGGAGAGAGAGGACACCGCTGACCATGAGAGCTTACACTCTACAAAAGAGAGAGGACCCCACTGACCAAAAGAGCTTACACTCTGCAGGAGAGAGAGGACACCGCTGACCATGAGAGCTTACACTCTACAAAAGAGAGTGGACCCCACTGACCAAAAGAGCTTACACTCTGCAGGAGAGAGAGGACACCGCTGACCATAAGAGCTTACACTCTACAGGAGAGAGAGGACCCCACTGACCATAAGAGCTTACACTCTGCAGGAGAGAGAGGACACCGCTGACCATGAGAGCTTACACTCTACAAAAGAGAGAGGACCCCACTGACCATAAGAGCTTACACTCTGCAGGAGAGAGAGGACACCGCTGACCATGAGAGCTTACACTCTACAAAAGAGAGAGGACCCCACTGACCATAAGAGCTTACACTCTGCAGGAGAAAGAGGACCCCACTGACCATAAGAGCTTACACTCTGCAGGAGAGAGGACATCGCTGACCATAAGAGCTTACACTCTACAGGAGAGAGAGGACCCCACTGACCATAAGAGCTTACACTCTGCAGGAGAGAGAGGACACCGCTGACCATGAGAGCTTACACTCTACAAAAGAGAGAGGACCCCACTGACCATATGAGCTTACACTCTGCAGGAGAGAGAGGACACCGCTGACCATGAGAGCTTACACTCTACAAAAGAGAGAGGACCCCACTGACCATAAGAGCTTACACTCTGCAGGAGAAAGAGGACCCCACTGACCATAAGAGCTTACACTCTGCAGGAGAGAGGACACCGCTGACCATAAGAGCTTACACTCTACAGGAGAGAGAGAATCCCACTGACCATAAGATCCTACACTCTACAGGAGAGAGAGAGGACACCGCTGATCATGAGAGCCTACACTCTACAGGAGAGAGAAGACCTAGCTGGACATAACAGCTTACACTGTACAGGAGAGATAGATTTAGTGATTATGAAGATGGAAATCAACTCTGCCGTGCTAGTGGGAACCACTCATCTGTGATGGCCAGGTACTGACCACCACTGTACATTGTATAACTGTAAGATGTTGTATCTGCAGGGCATTTTGGGGAGGCCACACAAAAATAAATTAGCCTGCTCTCTGATGCTTCAGCGGTGTGGGAAATGGAGCCTTTTTTTGTGCATATGATGTAAAAATAAATTTGTTTTTCATGTTCCACCTTTGCGTAGACATCCCATTAATGTTGGGAGCGTCAACCCTTGGTAATACAATTAGGTGGTCACACATGCACAGTTGTGTAACATTCCCCCCACTTCTTTCACAAAGCAATCTGCGCCTTACTGGTGCCTCTCCGTAAAAGCAAGCCCCCCATTCACAGTCGCTATACCCTGCTGCTGAGGTCTGTGAGCAGCGGAACTGGCATGTGATGTGACGACACTGAAGACAAGGGCTGGAAACCTGGGAGAGCGACTCCATGTTGCGCACAGTCTGCCGGCGGTCCTGACGGAGGACATGGACCATGTTTGACATGGGGTGATTAAAATGATAAAATGTAAGTATTGAAAATAAATTCTGGCCATTAGGACAAAACTAGTAAAACATATTTAGCCTTATGTATGCTTTATGAGATGCCTGTATAAAAAAAAACAACAATGTTTTATACACCGCAGTAATTAAAAAGATAATAAGCGCAGATCTATGTAAATAAAAAAAGCCGATGAATATAATAGATAACCATTCTCTTTAAAGCTGAATGAACACATATAAATGCCACTATTATTATTATTATGCATTTATATAGCGCCATTTATTCCATGGCGCTTTACATGTGAAAAGGGGAAATATAGACAAGTATAATAAACATGTGTAAGACAAGGCACACACAAGTACATAAGGAGAGGGGACCCTGCCCGCGAGGGCTCACAGTCTACAGGGATGGGTGAGGATACAGTAGGAGGGGGTAGAGCAGGTCGTGCGGTGGTTCAGTAGACCGAGGATCATTGCAGGCTGTAGGCTTGTCGGAACAGGTGGGTCTTCAGGTTCTTCTTGAAGGTTTCCGTTGATGGTGAGAGTCTGATGTGTTGCAGCAGGGAGTTACAGAGTATGGGGGAAGCACGGGAGAAGTCTTGTATGCGGTTGTGGGAAGAAGAGATAGGGGGGAGTAGAGAAGGAGATCCTGAGATGAAGGTTGCGTGCGGGTAGGTACCTAGAGACCATGTCACAGATGTATGGAGGAGACAGGTTGTGAATGGCTTTGTATGTCATGGTTAGGGTTTTGAATTGGAGCCTCTGGGCGATAGGAAGCCAGTAAAGGGCCTGGCATAGGGGAGAGGTTGGGGAATAGCGGGGAGACAGGTGGATTAGTCAAGCAGCAGAGTGTAGGATGGACTGGAGTGGAGCCAGAGTGCTAGAGGGGAGGCCAGAGAGTAGGAGGTTGCAGTAGTCGAGGCGGGAGATGATAAGAGCATGCACTAGTGCTTTTGTGGTTTCATGGTTGAGGAATGAGCGGATCCGGGAAATATTTTTGAGTTTGAGGTGGCAGGAGGAGGCGAGGGCTTGGATATGTGGTTTGAAAGAGAGCGCAGAGTCGAGGATCACCCCAAGGCACTGAGCGTACGGGACTGGGGAAAGAGAGCAGCCGTTGACATTGATGTGAATTGGATTTTCTGTGGGATTTTTTTTAAAAGATCTTCATAGCTTATAAATTGAATTGAGTGTGTAAAATTGTATTTTCATTGTGTCTCTGCATTTTTTTTTAACAATTTCTTCCAGCTTCTTACAGTGCAGTGACACCGTGCATTATTTCCATAGAAAAAAAATACTTCAAGACAGCTGCCAATCATAGCAAAACAATCAACTAGATTCATACATATATTATATTCCATTTTTTTCATGTTTTCAGTGAAATGTTAATTTATTTTATGACAGCTATATAAATGAAAATTCAGTCTATGTCATACCAAGCAACAGCATAAAAAAAAATCATATTAGACTCTGTTCACATGTGCATTTCCTTTCTATCTGTCAAAGATTGCATCATTTTTTGTTTGGGGCAGTCTGTAGTGCCATACATGCAGCCAAAATAACTGAATATCAGTCAGGCCCAGTTATATTGTAAATTAATGGTTCTTTATCGGCGCTAACATGTGAAGACATCTTACTGACCATATGCCCTGTTAGTTTGTGTTCACATGGCATGGATTTCCCATTGGCAAAGTTGACGTAGACTTTTAAGACAATTTTTAGCAGAAATATAAACCTGGATCGGTCAGTGTATTAACCCCATTGTAATGAATTGAGCTAATTCACAACACTTCCTTGGGAACCCCCAACGATAATGAGCATGGTATGGAGTTTAAAAGGATTATCCAGAACTATATATTTTTTTATTTTACTATGCGCCTAAGAACTAACCGGCAGGTACAGTGCCTTGCGAAAGTATTCGGGCCCCTGGAACTTTTCAACCTTTTCCCACATATCATGCTTCAAACATAAAGATACCAAATGTAAATTTTTGGTGAAGAATCAACAACAAGTGGGACACGATTGTGAAGTTTAACGAAATTTATTGGTTATTTTAAATTTCTGTGGAAATTCAAAAACTGAAAAGTGGGGTGTGCAATATTATTCGGCCCCTTTAACTTGATACTTTGTTGTGCTACCTTTTGCTGTGATTACAGCTGCAAGTCGCTTGGGGTATGTCTCTATCAGTTTTGTATATCGAGAGACTGAAATTCTTGCCCGCTCTTCCTTGGCAAACAGCTCGAGCTCAGTGAGGTTTGATGGAGATCGTTGGTGAACAGCAGTTTTCAGCTCTTTCCACAGATTCTCGATTGGATTCAGGTCTGGACTTTGACTTGGCCATTCTAACACCTGGATACGTTTATTTGTGAACCATTCCATTGTAGATTTTGCTTTGTGTTTGGGATCATTGTCTTGTTGGAAGACAAATCTCCGTCCCAGTCTCAGGTCTTTTGCAGACTCCAACAGATTTTCTTCAAGAATGGTCCTGTATTTGGCTCCATCCATCTTCCCATCAATTTTAACCATCTTCCCTGTCCCTGCTGAAGGAGAGCAGGCCAAGCCATGATGCTGCCACCACCATGTTTGACAGTGGAGATGGTGTGTTCAGGGTGATGAGCTGTGTCGCCTTTACGTCAAACATATCGTTTGGCATTGTTGCCAAAAAGTTTGATTTTGGTTTCATCTGACCAGAGCACCTTCTTCCACATGTTTGGTGTGTCTCCCAGGTGGCTTGTTGCAAACTTTAATAAACAACACTTTTTATGGATATCTTTGAGAAAAGCCTTTCTTCTTGCCACTCTTCCATAAAGGCCAGATTTGTGCAGTGTACGACTGATTGTTGTCCTATGGACAGACTGTCCCACCTCAGCTGTAGATCTCTGCATCCAGAGTGATCATGGGCCTCTTGGCTTCATCTCTGATCAGTCTTCTCCTTGTATGAGATGAAAGTTTAGGGGGACGGCCGGGTCTTCCATTTCAATATGATCGCTTGCACAGTGCTTCTTGGGATGTTTAAAGTTTTGGAAATCATTTTGTATCCAAATCCGACATGAAACTTCTCCACAACAGTATCATGGACCTGCCTGTTGTGTTCCTTGGTCTTCATGATGCTCTCTGTGCTTCAAACAGAACCCTGAGACTATCACAGAGCAGGTGCATTTATACGGAGACTTGATTACACACAGGTGGATTATATTTATCATCATTAGTCATTTAGGACAACATTAGATCATTCAGAGATCCACAATGAACTTCTGGAGTGAGTTTGCTGCACTGAAAGTAAAGGGGCCAAATAATATTGCACGCCCCACTTTTCAGTATTTTAATTTCCACAAAAATTTAAAATAACCAATAAATTTCGTTCAACTTCACAATTGTGTTCCACTTGTTGTTGATTCTTCACCAAAATTTACCCACTGTCAATCAGCATGGCGTTGACAGTCACGCTTCATCCATTCAGGAACTCAGAAGAAGAAGAGCTGCTCTTTTGACATGGAGCAGGTGAATCACCGTCAGGAGTGGCTGGTGAACCGCTTTGAGCCAGCGCAGGATAGAACGGGCAGGTCATTGCCTTTGTTAAGAACTACCTGCCTGTTAGGTTTTAGGTTCGTAGTAAAAAAAATATAATAGCACTGGACAAGCCCTGTATGATTTGCAGTGCGTTCATTGACTGTAGCTTACTCAATATCAGTGGGAAGCATCTGGATTTAGGTGTGGACTCTTTAGGGTAAACTAGAGAGAATTCTCCTCTATTGGCTAGAAAATGTAAATTGTGATCTACTGTAAGGGACTTTCCTTATTCTTCAGGATTTAGTATAACTTTGTATTATTTGTTAGTTATTAACATACCTATTATCAATGAACATTGTGTCATACTACATTTCCACTGCATTGATGCTGAATAATAAATGTATATGATCAATAGCATTGATCCTAGCAGTGGTTCTAGCGGTGACCAGCATATCACCATTGGGGACTACCATAGGCAGTTAGATGCCCCTAGTGGTGGTTGTTATCTGCTAATATTATCCTAGCAATATGCCAAACCTTACTATTTGAAAAAAAAAACCCCTAAAATGGAATTCTTCTAATTTTAAATAAGGAAATAGAAATAAAGCACAATGAATGTATGATTTGTCACCTTTTTTCGTAGAGCTTACTAAGTTGATTCTTGGTTACGTAACGACATTAATGAGGCTCGATAGATCTCTAATGCTTTTTTTTTAACCAATTAGTACTATTCCAGAGATTTTCTGACATTTCTAAATAAAGGGACCTATATTAAATATTATAGATGATCCATCTGTAGAGAGTAAACAAATGCTGGATTTTTGCTTGGCGACTGCTAGCTTGAAAGATTAATTTCATTTGAGTCCAAGCCATAGCTCTGGTCGGCACCATGCCCAGTCAACAGTGATGTCAGGCCAGCTATTTGCCACTTGGCTATGACCACTACACTGCTACATGTTAAAGGATTATCACTCATGAAGACGATTGATGGAATATGAGAGGTACCTAATATATTATTCATTTTTTTGGATACCGAGACAAACACTAGTCATTTCTTTAAACAAGTGAAATAAATATGATGTATTTGCTCCCTGGACACTATATTAGAGACGTCTGCTCAATAAATATCCCCTATGAGGCACCAGATTGGTAATGGACATGGACTTCAGGGAAACTATCGTAAGGTGAATGAAATTGACTACCAAAATGATTATTCAGTGCAAGACCCCTCTTTTGAACTGTAACTAACCCTGAGCCAAGCCTCTATGACATCTTGGGGTCCATCTAGGCATGTTTGAAGGCATCTACTTCCTCTTAGATGGGAGGTTAGTGGTTTTTTTTTGTATAATCAGGCATATTTTAATGCTGCCTATGGGTTTTGGTTGTATTTCTCATAATCACAGCATGAGGGTGAAATGTCACAAAGTTTTACAGTTTTGCAAAAATGGATCAACTTTGCAAATGTTAATAAATGCTGCAGACTGCAATGTGGTAGATTATTTTGGAAGCAATTCTAGTTGTGGGTTTTTTTTTATTTTAGAGGGTTGGGTAATCATGAATCCTAATAATTAGACTCGTGTCAGCTGACAGAAAGGCGGCAGTGTCCAACAATGGTAGGCAAAAGTGCATCTCTGAACGAACAGCTTATAAAGTGAATTTTCTACTACAGAACAGGAGAATATGAGATTGGGTTCCACTTATGAAAAAGACGCCATGAATACAGTGGATACAGAACTCCTAAAAATGGAAGCTTTGTGATTGGAAGCATTTTGCTTGATTTTGGTGAACCTAATTTCTTAGTTACCAGGCTGATTTTTGCTAGAGCTAAATAACTTACATTTTTGGCAGGATAAAGCATCATATGAATGTAATCTCAGGCTGGTTCATTGACTATGAGTGTGTGTGCCAATTATCTGCACACCCAACAGTGGTGAAATAGGAGATTTCTTGTATAAATATCAAGCAATTCAGTAGGGCCATCATGTCAACACTGCCCCAAATCTGGGTCAAACACAACATCTTTTGTTACAGAGTGAACATGAAGGATCTGTGTCTGCTTTTGGCCTTAAAGGAGTTGTCCAGTCTAAAACAACAAGTTTGCAATTGTAAAGTGATCGAGGGCAGTAGCCGTGGATGTGCTGCTGCTCCATAATGCCCTGGCACGTTACAGGAAAATCGTGTCCCAGTGTTCTGCTAGGTGTGGGGGGCATCATATTCAATTGTAGGCCGTAGTCCTCTGCTTTCTCCAGGCATCCAACTTTACAAGCTGCTGTAAATAACTCGGGGGACTCGCTCTTTGTTTTAACAAGCAAAAGTTTACTGGACAGTTTAAGTTAATCAGATTGTGACATTTAGTATTGAGCACACTTCTTAGCTCCTGTTTCCTTAATACAGTGCATCTTCAGCATTACTGTTCATTCTTCCTGGACTGTCCCTACATCTACTGTTCTTGTCATCCCCAGGGATTTCCATTCCATTCCTGCAGTGCTCCCGGGATCCATTACCTTCTCTTCACACAGTTTCATGTCCATCGTCCCTGTACACTAAAGGTTAATGCTTTTTTTTAGTACTTGTACTAAGCCTTGAGCTCCAAACGTTGCAGGAATGTCTGCAAGGGAAGCCAGTAAGGCTTCCCACTTCCCCGAACCATAGATGCTTGCCCACTGCAACTTGAACTTGACCTTGATTACTGTACTTCCCTATCTGACTATCAAGATGCAGTCCTTTTTCACTGAGGCTATATCCTCCCACTATGGGCTAATCCCAAACTTTAACTATGTCTTTCCTTACAGTATGTAGTTAGCAGACCTCCCTCACAAACACTGTGTGTAAAGTATGCATTAATTAACCAGATTACACCTCTAATGCTTACCAAAGTCTATCTTACCCTATTGTCACCACCTTATGTCCTAAATCTTAACCTATACCTGTTACACATCAGTTTTTATTGCATTTTTTTCTTAGATGTTGAAGTTTTCATCTCTTTTTGTTAGGTCATGTTTGAAATAAAACTCCCTTGTTTTGAATACTTCCTATTACTTAGCTTTGATTAAACTTTTTTTTATAAAGTCATGGGCAGATTATATTTATTTTTAGCAGATTTTGTACTCCTCATTCAAATCTATGGGGAAAATTTTAATTTATTAACCACTAGAGAAATTGACATGTTGCAGATTTCAGAAACTCAATGCAAGTCAGTTTAGACTGCATAAGGAAATAAACACAAACGGGCATGAGATGTCTATAAATTCCATCTAATGTGTCGGAATGATAAGATTGCGTTTCTTTGCATAGCAAAAAAATACTCATCATGGGAACTTAGACTAAAACTATGAAAATGATAAAATGTTACAAGGAACTTGTTAAATATTCAGACTTTCTAGATTCAGGAACTTGTTAAATATTCAGACTTTCTAGATTCATCTTATAGATTGTATGTCTTTGCATATGTTTATTATAGTTGTTTTTTTAATGTCTCATGTTATGTATTTGGACTTTTTTAAGTATATATACAGTAGTCTGGAATTAATTAATTTAAACAATTAATTAACTATTAAAATAATCTTTTTGTTAAGCATCTAAATTAACCTCATGCCCCTGGTGTTATCCCGTTCCTGCCGCTACTTTTCTTTCGCTGTATTTTAGTTGGAAGAGAGAATTTGAGAATTGGTGAATGCTGCCACCTCTGGCTGAAAATGAAATAGTGACCTTAGACATAAACCTTAGAAATGCTACTTTAGCATAAAATAAAAGCTATAAATATACATACAATGTTAAATAAATGAATGGATGAAAGAAAGAAGATAAAAATGCTTGATGTTCTATAATAATAATGCCAACTGTACATTACTTTCTATATGTTTAACTGATTTTTGCTTTACATTTATTTTAAAAATAATAATGTGATAGAGAATGTACTGGTGGTAAAAGGTTGAACTTTATGGACCTAGGTTTTTTTCAACCTTTATAACTAGGAAAATAATATTACAGTTAGTATATAATATTATGAAAAAAGTAAAATTCCTTAAACCCAGCAATAGGGATTCCTTATAGATGTGGGATTATTAGATATTTTGGGCTATAAAGAAAGTGAAAATACTTACATCCAGCAATGAGACCTTATAGGTGTGGGATTATTAGACATTATGGATGGTCACTCTTCGGCAACGTTCTCAGGTTCAGTACTTGGTCAGTTTTTGCGTTAGTAAGCCAAAACCAGGAGTGGGTGAAAAATGCAGAAGTGGTGACGTGTTTCTATTATACTTTTCCTCTGATTCTGTGCCGGATTGGAGTTCCAAGGGTCCACCAGTGACATTGACTCTGGTGGCCCACTGTCCAGCTACACGCAAATATTACATTACCCTCATTCACAAATTTACTTATTTATTTTTCTGTTTAATAATGGGGTAGTTTGTTAAATGAATGTTGAGATGCTGCCCTTGTGTGAATAGTTAAACAAGCGTATTTTGCCAACTACTTCTCATATAGGTGGAGTGGAGAGTGCATTACTGCGTGGGGGCCCACTGGAGGATTCTATGGTTCTCCTGTGGGCCAGTCCGAGCCTGCTCTGATTGTTCCACTCCTGGTTTTGGTTTACAAATACTTATAAAAAGTATTGACCAAATACTGAACATGAGAACGTGGACTTAAAATGAACCTGACAGCTGATACATGCTGCCCAATCCATGGGCAAAATGTATCAGGCACTGTCTGTATTAACTTTGCCATGTATGTTTGGCTGTGTAATGCACATCCACGCTGGAGTCTCGTCAGACTGGTGAGTTCCCGGCGGCTTTGACTCCCCCTGTTGTCTTGGAGTGACAGGTCTCTGCCTACGTGCGTGAATAGAAATAGACCTGTCAATCCTGGCTAGCGGATGGGGAGAAGCTGCCTGGGAGCCAACAGCACAACTAGTCTCCTGTGCGGCCTTAGCACCCAGCGGTATTTAAAGCATTTTCTACTCTGGAACGTTAAGTTAATCCAGCCAGTGCATGATAATACAGTTACTGAGTTAATACTCAGTTCATTATTTAAATGGAACATGCGCTGATGTTTGTGCTGATCGGCTTCCATTGACTCCCCACGAGACTACTGCAGGGAACCAATGGGTTAATGCAACAGGCATTGAAGACCCAGTAATAATGTCAACTTTTATTGTTTTACAAAAGGAAGACATATAGTTGTGGCCAAAAGTATTGACACCCCTGCAATTCTGTCAGATAATACTCAGTTTCTTCCTGAAAATTATTGCAAACACAAATTCTTTGATATTATTATCTTCATTTAATTTGTCTTAAATGAAAAAACACAAAAGAGAATGAAGCAAAAAGCAAAACATTGATCATTTCACACAAAACTCCAAAAATGGGCCAGACAAAAGTATTGGCAACCTCAGCCTAATACTTGGTTGCACAACCTTTAGTCAAAATAACTGCGACCAACCGCTTCCGGTAACCATCAATGAGTTTCTTACAATGCTCTGCTGGAATTTTAGACCATTCTTCTTTGGCAAACTGCTCCAGGTCCCTGATATTTGAAGGGTGCCTTCTCCAAACTGCCATTTTTAGATCTCTCCACAGGTGTTCTATGGGATTCAGGTCTGGACTCATTGCTGGCCACCTTAGAAGTCTCCAGTGTCATGATCCCAGTTCAGGTTTTTGAGCTGCACATCAGGGGTTAATGTCTGGAGCTCGGTGCAGGTTTTGACCTGCACACCTGGGGTTAATGATTGTGGCCTCTTTCTGGTTCTGGGAGAGCTTCTTAAACCCCTGGGAAGCTTCAATCCCTGCCAGTTATACTTTTGCCTTTGGCTTAGTGTGCTGACCCCTGTGCGCCTGTTTGTTGCTATAGCTTGTTTATATGGTTCTGACCCGGTTCTGTTTCCCGTTGTGAGTTTGCCTGCTGATTCTGTACTGTGTTATTATCTCTGTGTATGACTCATTGCCTGTGATCTGACTACTCTCTGCTCGCCCCTCTTGTACCTTGCAGCTATCTCTGTGTATGACTTATTGGCTACGTCCTGACTATCCTCCCTGTCTATGCCTCTTGGTAACTTTGTCTCGCAGTTACCCTGCTAGGAGTTCTCTTGCAGCTTCTTGCTCCTGGAGTTTAGGCCACGCCCCTAGCAGTCACGTGCTTCAGGTCCTGCGGCTCTGAAGTCCGCATCTACTCGACTGCTGCCCACTCCACAGGTATCTTAGAGCACAGTTCGCTTTACTCAGGACATGCGCACTGGCTCAGTGAGCAAGTTCAGTGCGGTGTTCCTGACATAATAACTGGCCAGCAAGTTTTTTTTTTCTCTCTCCTCACTTCTGCAGCATGGACCCAATGTGTGCTTTATCTGAGCAGGTGAAAGGCTTGACTCAGTCACTGCAGAAGCTTAGTTTGGAACACCAAGCTCTGGCCCAGTCCCAACGGCAGGTTGAGGACTCAGTTCAGGGGATGCTTTCTGCAGGCTTCCAGCAGGTGGGGAATAGAGATGTCATTTTAGTCCCACCCGAGTCCTCGGTGAAATTGCCAGATATGTTTTCTGGTAATAAAGATGATTTCAGGGCATTTAAGGAGGGCTGTAAGCTCTTTTTCTCTTTGAGACCCCGCTCCTCTGGGGATGAGAAACAGAGGGTGGGGGTGGTTATGTCCTTGCTTAGGGGGGTTCCCACAAGCCTGGGCATTTTTGCTTTCCTCTTCTGCCCCTGAGAGAATGTCTGTGGATGCGTTTTTTGAAGCCTTAGGGCTTATTTATGATGAGCCTGATAGAGTGCTGTTGGCTGAGGACAAGGTGATGAGTGTCTGTCAGGGGGAGCACTCGGCCGAATGGTTCTGTACTGAATTCAGGCGTTGGGCAGCCGAGATTTCCTGGAGTGATGCCGCCCTTCGGGGGCTGTTCCACCGAGGCCTGTGTGAACGTCTGAAGGATGCTTTGGCACTCCATCCTCCGCCTGGCTCCCTGGATGATGCCATGACCCAAGCGGTTCGCATGGATCGCAGACTGGGGGCTAGGGGCGTTATGCAATGGGAAACACCATTATTCTTCAGTGGAGATGAGACCCGGACTCTTCCTGTGGCTATGGAGGTGAGCGCTGTCACCTGTGAGGAAAAAGAAGGAAGACGCCTCCAGGAGAAGCAATTGTGCTTCTATTGTGGGGAATCTGGACACTGGAAGAAGGACTGCCCCTCCTGTCCGTCGTCCTCCAAGATGGCGGGAAACGACTAGGTCTGGGTAGTAGTCGAGGAGGCTACCCAGACCTTCAGGTACAATTTTCCTCACATGCAAAAATGGTGCTGCAGGTGGAACTGGAACTTGGTTATGGTCCTGTTCAGACTACTGCTTTAGTTGCCTGTGGTTCTGCTGTGAACCTGATTGATACCAAAGTCATGACTCTTAATAAGATAGGGACAGTCAGGCTTCAGGATCCTGTTAAACTTGTGGCAATTGACTCGTCTCCTCTTACCCAGGGCGGTATCTGTTGCAGGTCTGAACTCTTTTCTCTAAAAGTGGGTTCCACTCATGTAGAAAAACTAAGTTGTCTTGTGCTTGATAACTTGCCTGCAGGACTGGTACTGGGGATGCCTTGGCTTCAATGCCATAATCCTACCATTGATTGGGTTACAGGGGAAATCACTCAATGGGGAAGCAATTATAAATGTGGTAACCTGGGACATCTTGTTAACGCTGTTAAAACCGTGTCTGTCTCGTCTGTCGGTTTGGAAGGTATTCCAGAGTACCTGAAGGATTTCGAAGACGTTTTTTCCGAAAGTGAGGCTGAGGCGCTGCCACCACATAGACCCTGCGATTGTGCCATTGATTTAATACCCGGAGCCAAGTTACCTAAGGCTCGATTGTTCAATTTGCCTGGGCCGGAGCACCAAGCCACGAAGGAATACATAGCTGAGAGTCTCCGCAATGGGCATATCAGGCAATCTGTGTCACCTGTGGCAGCAGGATTCTTCTTTGTGAAAAAAAAAGGTGGTGGTTTGTGGCCGTGCCTCGACTTTTGGGAACTGAACAAGATAACGGTTAGGAACACTTACCCGCTTCTCCTCATCCCAGACTTATGTAACCAATTAGCTGGGGCCCAATGGTTCTCCAAGTTAGATCTGCGGGGGGCCTACAATCTGATAAGGGTTCGGGAAGGGGACGAGTGGAAAACTGCATTCCTCACATCAGAAGGACTCTTTGAGAACCTGGTAATGCCGTTTGTGTTAACTAATGCACCCGCTATTTTCCAGAATTTCATCAATGTTGTGTTTTCTGACCTGATAGGCCGTTTTGTTATTATTTATTTGGATGACATTTTGGTGTATTCCCCGGACAGCCAATCCCACTTGCAACATCTAAAGACAGTTCTCCAGAGACTCAGGGAGAACCAATTGTTTGCCAAATTGGAAAAATGTTCATTTTTTTGTACAGGAACTGTCTTTTTTGGGGTTGATTGTGTCCTGTGGGGGGATTCGTATGGATCCTAAGAAGGTGCTGGCGATCGCTGACTTGGTTCAGCCTCGAGATCTCAAGGGGCTCCAGCGCTTCTTAGGATTTGCGAACTATTATTGAAGGTTCATTAAAGGTTTCTCACAAGTGGTTAAACCACTCACGGATCTTACCCAGAAGGGCGCTGATGTAAAAAATTGGTCTGTACTCGCTAAGGAGTCCTTCGCAGCGATTAAAAAATGTTTCATGTCTGCCCCGGTGTTGGTACAACCAGACCCATCCAAACCATTCATTGTGGAGGTGGATGCTTCTGAAGTGGGGGTGGGGGCTGTGCTGTCTCAGGGTCCGGCCACCCTTACCAATCTCAAACCCTGTGCCTTCTTCTCCAAGAAGTTCTCCTCAGCTGAGAAAAACTATGATGTAGGCAATAGGGAACTTCTTGTGGTCAAGCTGGCGTTTGAGGAATGGAGGCACTTTTTGGAAGGGGCGGCTCACCCTATCACGGTTGTCACGGATCACAAAAATTTGGCATACCTTGAATCTGCTAAGAGGCTTACTCCTAGACAAGCCCGTTGGTCCCTTTTTTTTCACAATTTCAGTTCTCCATTACTTTTCGACCGGGGTCCAAAAATGTTAAAGCGGATGCCCTGTCCAGAAGTTTTGATCCAGTGTCTCCTCCTGAGCCGCCGTCCTCCATTCTTCCCCCAGGGGTGGTAGTGGCGGGGGTCTCAACTGAGTTGGAACAAGAAATTCTAAGGGCTCAGGCCCTATCTCCGGCAACCAGGCCGGGGGATAAACTGTTTGTTCCGGATTCTTTGCGGCCTAGACTTCTGCAGGAGTTTCATGAGTCTAGGTTGAGTGCTCGTTCAGGTGTCACTACTAGAGAGGCAGTAGCCAGGGGTTTTTGGTGGTCACCCATTGTCCACCCTCTTTTTATGTTTGGTGTGGAATTATATCCAATTTGGCTTTAGGATAATTCTTTTTGTGTTTTTTCATTTAAGACAAATTAAATGAAGATAATAATAACAAAGAATTTGTGTTTGCAATCATTTTCAGGAAGAAACTGAGTATTATCTGACAAAATTGCAGGGGTGTCAATACTTTTGGCCACAACTGTATATTACATAAGTTCTGGATATAGAAATTGCACCACCTCAGCTGCTGCAGAACGTTGTATATGACTCTTATTCTGGACATTTGTTCATAAATATTTTAGACCTTTGGTGAATTTTAGTCAGATTGTTCAGAAAAAATATAATGGGAGGTTGGCAAACCTGCCCGAGACCCGTACTTATCACAGAATGGGGGTCCTGAGTCTCTAGTCTATCCCCATTGAACCGTCATAATGAGGAGGAGTTTGAATAGAGCAGTGGTCGAATATGAACCCTGCTCATCCATTTTTTATATATGGGGCTGACCAAGACAATCAAGTATTGAACTCAACTCTTTCCATCACCCCCATAGACATTGGACTTGACTGTTTCCACCAGCTCCATAGACATTGAACTCGACTGTTTCCACCAGCTCCATAGACATTGAACTCAACAGTTTCCATCACCCCCATAGACATTGGACTCGACTGTTTCCACCAGCTCCATAGACATTGAACTCGACTGTTTCCATCAGCCCCATAGACATTGGATTCGACTGTTTCCATCAGCCCCATAGACATTGGATTTGACTGTTTCCATCAGCTCCATAGACATTGAACTCGACTCTTTCCATCAGCCCCATAGACATTGGACTCTACTGTTTCCATCAGTCCTATAGGCATTGGACTCGACTTCTTCCATCAGCGGTAGACACAGGAACATTCTGGTCTTTGGAGATGGACTTGTAGCCTTGAGATTGCTCATGCGTCCTCACAATTTAGTTTTTCAAGTCCTCAGACAGTTCTTTGCTCTTCTTTCTTTTCTCCATGCTCAATGTGGCACACACAAGGACACAGGACAGAGGTTGAGTCAACTTTAATCCATGTAAACTGGCTGCAAGTGTGATTTAGTTATTGCCAACACCTGTTAGGTGCCACAGGTAAGTTACATGTGCTGTTAATTACACAAATTAGAGACGCATCACATGATTTTTCGAACAGTGCCAATACTTTTGTCCACCCTCTTTTTTATGTTTGGGGTGGAATTATATCCAATTTGGCTTTAGGACAATTCTTTTTGTGTTTTTTCATTTAAGACAAATTAAATGAAGATAATAATACCAAAGAATTTGTGTTTGCAATCATTTTCAGGAAGAAACTGAGTATTATCTGACAGAATTGCAGGGGTGTCAATACTTTTGACCACAACTGTAGTTAAAAGATATGAATTAAAAGAGAATGTACCACAGAGGTCTATAACACTCAGCGAGTCCAAATATAGCAAATCTCAGTGTACAAGACAAATGTCTGTTACTTATAAAAGGAGGTCATATAAACAATCACATATATAACAGCTACACCAAATTACAAAGTGGTCCAAGTGGCCATAAAGTGAGGAATTAGGATAAACCCTTTGAAAAGGCCAAGTGGCTGGTACGAATATGTCAAGATAAGTGAAACCATATAAAAAAGCCAAAAGGAAAAAACAGTGTGTAGTCCGATAGGTCAGACACTGCAAGAGAGTATAGTAAGTACAAAAGCTAAGTGCTGGCACAGAGAGTAAAATAGAATAATAAATGAGCAAAACCTGAGTAGTTACAGAGAGGGACCTCAATACGCATTTTGCATTTAGCTTCTTTCAGGGGGAAGGGGAGGAAGAATGATTCCCTCTGAAAGAAGTTGTGACGAAGTGTCAGCTTACGCTGAGTCGTTCTTCTTAGAAAGAGTGGACCCTCTGGGCCGTGGCACCCACCCACCTAGGGCGAGCTGACCTAGTGAGAACCACCCCCTATACAGGGAGTGTCAGGGGCAATACCAAGGGGGTGAGCCACCACGGCAGCTGGACCTGACGGCCGGCTCAGGGAAACAAGACAAGGCAAGACGAGTCATTAATTCAAAGGAACTTCATTAAGGAAGACTTCAGGTACAACAGGTACAAAACGTGAACACACAGAACATAAGACAAGGTGCGTGCAAGAGCACGCCGAGGTCCAAGACTTGTGGAACTCTTCAGGGTGCAACAGGAGCAAACGTGAACACACAGTTCATGAAACAGGGTGCGTGCAATGGCACGCCGAAGTCCAGGCATGGAACGTGCAGATGGTACACGGACATCGGACTCCGGACAACAGTCCACGATCAACCAGGGCATCAGGGTCTGTAGCTCACAGGGTGATCGGCAGGATCCGGACATCAGAAGTTAGCCAGGGTTCCATGCAAGGAAACAAGAGAGTTAGTGACATGGTGCGTGTCAACGGACACGCCAGGATCAAGTTCACAGGACAGAGACCTGCGCATGCCGAGGGGCATGCCAGGAATGGGTCAGGTTCAAAGGAATCGGAATCCAGGGTGCTGGCATCAACGGACAGGGTCCAGGTATCTGGCTACGGACATCAGCTCCGGACAGCAGGCCGCAGTCATCTAGGTCCGGACCTCTGGCAGCGGTCGGCAGGTTATGGAATCCGGCAGGCAAAATGGGGTACAGAAAGGAGCAAAAGGAGACAAAGGCTTTGTGCAAGAGTAGCACGAAAAGGCACAGTGCGAGAACCAGCGTGAGTGCAAGGGAGCACAGAGACCACGGCTGGGGGCACCGGCAGGTGGTACCGACGATGGCAGTTGCAAGCGGGCACGACTAGAGGCGGCACCGCTGCGGGGCCACGCAGCCAGACCATTATAGCACTGGACGGGGCATGGCTGGGGCACACAGGCGAGCACGGCTAGAGGCGGCACGGCTGAGGCACACCAGGTAGGAACAGGTGACCAGGCACGTGCACAGAGGCACGGAGCCACAAGGCAGGGCTAGGCAAAGGGCACAGGACAGAGCCACATGCGAGACAGCATGGCAAAGCCTAGTACGAAATGTGCAAGGGCGCACGAAACATCAGGGACAATACAAAGAACTAGGCAGAGACCTGCACATGCAAAGAGCATGCCAGGGACAGGGACAGTATAGCAGCGGAGCGTAGGCCGAAGCCCAGAGCCGGGCCAAGGAAGGACCTTGGGACTAGACAGAGCACAGAGGCGAGGCAGAGTCCTGCGCGTGCAGAGAGGCACGCCAGGGACAGGCGAGGCAGAGTCCTGCGCGTGCAGAGAAGAACGCCAGGGACAGGCGAGGCAGAGTCCTGCACGTGCAGAGAAGCACGCCAGGGACAGCCGAGGCAGAGTCCTGCGCGTGCAGAGAAGCACGCCAGGGACAGGCGAGGCAGAGTCCTGCACGTGCAGAGAGGCACGCCAGGGACAGGCGAGGCAGAGTCCTGCGCGTGCAGAGAGGCACGCCAGGGACAGGCGAGGCAGAGTCCTGCGCGTGCAGAGAGGCACGCCAGGGACAGGCGAGGCAGAGTCCTGCGCGTGCAGAGAGGCACGCCAGGGACAGGCGAGGCAGAGTCCTGCGTGTGCAGAGAGGCACGCCAGGGACAGGCGAGGCAGAGTCCTGCGCGTGCAGAGAGGCACGCCAGGGACAGAGACAGAGACAGAGGCAGGGTACCTGAAGCCACAAAGCAGAGCGAGACATGACACGAGGACAGAAACACGGAACAGAAGCAGAGCAAACAAGGACTACAAGGCAAAGCAGAGCAGGGACAGAACATGGCACGAGAGACAACACAAGACATGACACAAGACAAGAAACGGAATACGAGCACGGAGCGTGTGCAGAGATGCACGACAGAGCAGAGTGCAAGGGCACAGAATAGAGGGAGCGCCCCACAGACCAAGCAGCCATGCAGGGACACCACACAATACTCAGGCCCTGAGCACAGGAAGGGGCGGCCTGATATAGGGCATAGCACCTCCTCTTCCAGGTCAGGACCAGGGGAGCACTTCCGGGTTCAGATCCACAGGATAACAGAGCATAGTCACATGATCAGAGTTCCAGACATGACGAGACGACTGCAGAATCAGTGCTGAAACCTAGATAGGTCACATGATCAGAGTTCTAGACATGACGAGATGATTGCCGAACCAGACAGTGCAGGATCCTAGCAGGAACACATGATCAGGAATCCTAGACATGACGAGAAGATCACAGAAGGCAGAGCAGAAACGCAGGCATCCTGCAGCTCAGACATGAGGTGAGTGTGCACACTGCTCTAGTGAACATGCAGGACAGCAGACAAGATATGCACATGCACATCGCTCAGGAGTTCTTGAGACAAAACAAACATGGCAGACATGGCGGACATGACAGAAGTGTTGGGGTCTATCTCAGGCTGTCTCCTGCCTGATCCTGCATTTTTCAGTTAAGTTGTTCATTTGCTAATCCTTTGCATCTGATCTGATTTTGCCTCTTTCTACTTTGCTGTGAGGGTTCAGCGGGCTCCATGCTGGGGCTGTGCTGGACTCCACTTCATATGTTACAGCTTGTGTCAGTTTGTTCAGTCCCCTGTTATATTAGACTCCTTTGCTTTGCTGCCAGTTCACACCAGAAGGCTGATATAGTGGGGGCAGAGGCGTAGCTAGGGCTTTGGTCCAGGGGGGTGAAACTTCTGAGTGGGCCCCTAACCAGAGAACCTAAGCAGATGACCGCGCTGTTGCCAAAAATAATCTATATATAAAAAGACCAATATTGATATTACGTCCCCACTGTGTGCCGGTCTGACTGCAGCACAGCTCCTGACATCGGAGCAGAGTCGCCGCCGAAATCAGCATAGGAGCGAGGAGGAGAGGTGCATATTTTTATTTTATATAGGGAGTCCTGGTTGCATGATTATGATACCCCGTATGGGGGGGCGACAGCATGATACCCGTATGAGGGGGCCGCATGATATACCCCGTATGAGGAAGGGGCAGCATGATAACCTGTATAAGGGGGGCAGCATGATACCCCATATAAGGGAGGGCAGCATGATACCCTATGGGGGGGCTGCATTATATTCTGAAGGGGCTACATTATATTCTTTGGGGGGCTGTATTATACCATATGAAGGGGGCTACATTATAGAGAAAGAAAGAACAGAAAGAGAGAAAGAACAGAGAGAAAGAAAGAACAGAGAGAGAAAGAAAGAAAGAACAGAGAGAAAGAAAGAAGGGAAAGAAAGAGAACAGAGAAAGAACAGAGAGAGAAAGAAAGAACAGAGAGAGAAAGAAAGAACAGAGAGAGAAAGAAAGATTAGAGAAAGATTAGAGAGAGAAAGAAAGAGGGGAAAGAAAGAAAGAGACAGAACAGAGCAAAAAAAAAGAATAGCGAGAGAGAGAAAGGAAGAGGGTAAAGAAAGAATAGAGAAAGAAAGAAGAGAGAGCGAGAAAGAAAGAACAGAGAGAGAAAGAAAAGAAAGATTAAAGAGAGAAAGAAAGAACAGAGCGAGAGAATGGAAGAGGCGAAATAAATAAATAACAGAGAAAGAAAGAAGAGAGAGAAAGAAAGAACAGAGAGAGTAAGAAAAGAAAGATTAGAGAGAGAAAGAAAGAACAGAGAGAGAAAGAAAGAACAGAGAGAGAAAGAAAGAAACAGAGAGAGAAAGAAAGATTCTATAAAGATACTATAGCAGCCCGGCTCCCAGTGTGGTGCCCACCTGAGCCTCCCGGTGCAGGACATATCATGATCCACTCACATGGTCGACATCCCTGTGTCCAAGGCGATCTCGCTGTCCACGCTGGAGGAGGAGGACATGGTGATGGATCTGAAGCATTCCCTGCAGTGCCTCCATGGTTCCGTCACAATCGCCTCCCGAAATTACCTCATTTCCGGTCAGCTTCTAGCATGTCACTTCCGGTGGAACGTCACGAGAGAATTTTAAAGTGCTCCTCGGGGCTCCGCTGTGTAGTCCTGTGTCCGCAGGAAAAGTAAGCTCCTGGCCGGGGCAGACTCTCTCTCAAAATCGTGACTGTCCCACTGGATCCGGGATGGTTGGGATGTATGAATGCTCCCCACCATACACCTTGTACGCGCATGGCTCTGCACACCTTATACACACACATTCTGTTTTCTATGCCTCGAACACACACGGCTCCGCTCCGTACACCTCGCACACACATGGCTCCACTCAGTACACCTTGTACACACATGGCTCCACTCCGTAAACCTTGTACACGTGGCATTGCTCCATACACCTCGTACACGCGCGGCTCCGCTTCATACACACGCGGCTCCACTCCGTACACCCATGGTTCTGCTCCGCTCCGTACACACACGGTTCAGCTCCGTACACTTCGTACACACGTGGCTCTGCTCCGTACACACCGTACACACATGGCGCCACTCCATACACATGTGGCTCCACTCCGTACACCCCCTACACACACGGCTCAGCTCCGTACACTTTGTACACACAGGGCTCCGCTCCGTACACTTTGTACACACAGGGCTCCATTCCGTACACCTCGTACACATACAGCTCCGCTACGTACATATATGGCTCCGCTACGTACACCTCATACACATCTCCACTCCATACACCTTGTACACACTCGGCTCCGCTCCGTACACCTCGTACACACATGTCTCCGCTCTGTACACCTCGTACACACACGGCTCCGCTCCGTACACCTCGTACACAGTTAAGCATCGGATTTCTGTGTTTGCTCTGCAGGGATCCAGACAATCACATTCTGCAGTCTCCTGCTGTTTATCTACTGCAGAGGAGACTGCAGAGGAGATTGCCTTGCAAATCTCTCCTGAGGCTAAGTCCTTCTGTCCTCCTACTGAGCATGCTCATGGGACAATCTCCCATTGGAGATCGGGAGTCATGTGCTCAGGTCCCGCTCCAGATCTCATTGGTCCATCTCAGAGATCTGGAAGCTTGCGGAAGGTCCCTGCTGCTATAAAAGGCGCGCATGGTGTGCTGTTCCATCTAAGGTTATGATTGCATGCTTATATAATTGTGTTATGTTACCTTTCTTTGTATTCAGTTTTGCATTTGGTCTGCTGCCACCTGCTGTCCTTTTCTGTATAGCAGACGGCAGCTAATTAATTCTAGTACATGCCTCCCACTTCCAGGTCAGGTGACTCCTTCTCTTTCTGGCGGTGGCCATTACTAGTTTCTTTTTCACACGGGAGAGACACGCTTACCAGGCTGTGGAAGGCATCAGTTTTTTGATCACACACAATTTGCTCAATTTGCTGAATCATCTTGCTACCAACTTGCTGCACACACATTGCTGTACCACCTTGATTATTACACCTGCATTTCTGGAGAAGTACTGCATTACCAATCATACGCTGTATGTCCAGATTTCCAATAAACAAGTCTGGACTTCACAATATCTGGTGTGTATCATCTCTCCGGACGCATGAACAGCAAAACAGCAACAATGGTCCTGTCTGCTCTGCATCGAGGAAACGGAAGGTAGGAATCTCTCCCAGCCCCACTCAACTACACCTCCATTCACCTCATGTGGGGACAGAACACATGGCTGTTCCGCCATGCGCTAGTATAGACTTTCTTGCTGCTGTGTGTATGAGGACAGATGTATGATTCTGGTGAATGACTCATTATAAAACCCCTTCCCTCTGATATTACGTATGTGGTTAGGGACTGAGTTTAGAATCAGCGCCAGCGCTCCTCTGCTGCAACATCCACAGCTGCTAGCGTCCGACATTGCGCTTGCGCCTTAGCCTTGTCATTTAGCGGCAGTGTCCATGCCGCGCTGCAGTAGCAGCCCCCCTTTGCGTCCGCAGCTGCGATGCTGCACACATGGTAGGTCTAGATGGACGTAGTGCCACCATCTTGGGCTACTCCTGTGACCTGATACCGTGTGTGTATTTATACTGAGTACTGTGACCTCAACAGGTTCAGTCTTTTGTATTTGTATTTATTTGGCATTCCTGTGACTTAACAGAGATTGCTCTGCACACCTGAGTGACGTTTAACCCTGTGCGCATTACCGCCATATTGCTCCTGCCACCACTTAGCAGCGGTTATATCACCTACTGAATGGTGGACCCCGAGCGGCGAACGCACTTTATTATTATTTTTATTTAGTGCGTTCCGCCATTCCTAACACACACGGCTCCGCTCCGTACATCTTGCTTATACACACATAGCTCCGCTCTGTATATCTCGTACAGACACGGCTCCGCTCCGTACATCTCGTACACACATGGCTCCGCTCCATACACCTTGTACACACACAGCTCTGCTACATGCACCCTGTAAACCCCTCCAAACCCCACACATAAACTTCCCTTATCCACTCCAGCACGAAGACAACTAGCACACTGAGGCCCCTGATCATGTGACCCCTGACTCCTCACCTCCTGTGACCTCATCACAGGTCCTGTGCAGTGCACACACAGAAGAGAACATAGCAGAGCAGGGAGATGATCGATTCTCTCTCCTCTGCTGCAGATAGTTACAGCAGCGTAGCCTGGGTGGGCCCCTCAGAGTGCGGGGCCCGGGGTCACCGCCCCCTCTGCCCCCCAGTAGGTAAGCTACTGAGTGGGGGAGAGGTCGTGAGACCTCAGTGTTTTTTGTACATCAAACGTGTTGGATTTTTTTGTTTTTTTGCATCATTGCAGACAGTGTCTTTCCTTTCCTGTCATATCTAGTCAGTTTGGGCCACATCATTTGCTCAGTCTATTTTCTGCCTGCGTTTGTGTCTCATCTTGTCTCACCGACAATATATGTTTGGGGGCTATCTATTCCTTTGGGGTTCTACTCCGGGGCAGTTTAGATTTCACCTTTCTTGCTTTAGGCTTAGTTAGCGCTCCGGCTGTGCCGAGGCGTCTAGGGCATCGTAGGTACGCCCCACGGCTTCTGCTAGTTGTGCTGTTAGGATTAGGGGTCTGCAATCTGCTAAGTTACCAACCTTTCTGGTTTCCTGGTGGCCTAGCCTATTCTTGCCATCCTCCTTGGTGACCAGTTGATAACACAGCTCATTCTGCCAAAAAAAGCCCTCATACATCTACAGTGGCGAAAAAAGTATTTAGTCAGCCACCAATTGTGCATGTTCTCCCACTTAAAAAGATGAGAGAGGCCTGTAATTGACATCATAGGTAGACCACATCTATGGGACTCAAAATGAGAAAATAAATCCAGAAAATCATCTTGTCTGATTTGGCAAGATTTATTTTGCAAATTATGGTGGAAAATAAGTATTTGGTCTCCTAAAACATGCAAGATTCCTGGCTCTCACAGACCTGTAACTTTGTCTTTAAGAGGCTCCTCTGTCCTCCACTCATTAACTGTAGCAATGACACCTGTTTGAACTTGTTATCAGTATAAAAGACATCTATCCACAACCTCAAACAGTCACACTCCAAACTCCACTATGGCGAAGACCAAAGAGCTGTCGAAGGACACCAGAAACAAAATTGTAGCCCTGCACCAGGCTGGGAAGACTGAATCTGCAATAGGCAAGAAGCTCGGTGTGATGAAATCAACTGTGGGAGCAATAATAAGAAAATGAAAGACATACAAGACCACTGATAATCTCCCACAATCTGTGGCTCCATGCAAGATCTCACCCTGTGGGGTCAAAATGATCACAAGAACGGTGAACAGAAATCCCAGAACCACACAGGGGGACCTAGTGAATGACCTACATAGAGCTGGGAACACCGTAACAAAGGCTACCATCGGTAACACACTGCGCCACCAGGGACTCAGATACTGCAGTGCCATACGTGTCCCCCTGTTTAAGCCAGTACATGTCCGGGCCCATTTGAAGTTTGCTAGAGAGCATTTGGATTATCCAGAAAAGTATTGGGAGAATGTCATATGGTCATGAAACCAAAGTAGAACTGTTGGTAGAAACAAAACTTGTCGTGTTTGGAGAGACAGAATGCTGAGTTGCATCGAAAGAACACCATACCTACTGTGAAGCATGGGGATGAGAGCATCATGCTTTGGGGATGTTTCTCTGCAAAGGGACCAGGACGACTGATCCGTGTACATGAAAGAATGAATGGGGCTATCTATCGTGAGATTTTGAGTGCAAACCTCCTCCATCAGCAATGGCATTGAAGATTAAACGTGGATGGGGCTTTCAGCATGATAATGATCCCAACCACACTGCCGGGTAATGAAGGCGTGGCTTCATGAGAACCATATCAAGGTCCTGGAGTGCCCTAGCCAGTCTCCAGATCTCAATGACATAGAAAGCCTTTGGAGGTATTTGAAAGTCTGTGATGCCCAGCGACAGGCCCAAAACATTACTGCTCTAGAGGAGATCTGCATGGAGGAATGGGCCAACATACCACCAACAGTGTGTGCCAACCTTGTGAAGACTTACAGAAAACATTTGACCTCTGTCATTACCATCAAATGATATATAACAAAATATTGAGATCAACTTTTGTTAGTGATCAAATACTTATTTACCACCATAATTTGTAAAATAAATCTTGCCAAATCAGACAAGGTGATTTTCTGGATTTGTTTTCTCATTTTGACTCTCATAGTTGTGGACTACCTGTGATGTCAATTACAGGCCTCTCATCTTTTTAAGTAGGAGAATTTGCACAATTGGTGGCTGACTAAATACTTTTTTCCCCACTGTATGTCGACAGAAAAATAAAAAAAGTTGTGGCTCTTGGAATAAGGTGAAGCAAAAACAAAAGCACAAAACCCCCAAATTCCCTGTTCCTCAAAATGGTTAATTATATATTTAATTATTCAATTTATATATTTAATAATGTATTATTTAATGATATAGTGATAGGCAGTATACAAACGTATACATGTGTGTATATATATATATATATATATATCTTTACACTTATATATGTATGTAACGCACATATATACAATATATATTCATGTCTTTATATTTATATTAAACATATAAATATATATTTATATATTTACACACACACACACATATATAACATAAATATATATGTGTATATAGAAGGAGAGGCAAGTGGCAGAAAAGGAAGAAATTAATTCTTGATCACAGCACTAGTTGTGAAAGTCAAAGCTGGAAGGTTGAACAAATGTACAAGTCTTGGGAAAACTAATAATGCACATGAATATAGGTAAACTTTCCATTCCCCTCCCTCTTTTGTCTTACTGTAAACTTATATTTATTGATCCAGAGTTACATATTAATTTAAACATTAAACAGGAAAAAGCCTGTTTGCTTCTCTCAAATAGTAAGCAGTTCCCATGCATTTCAAGTCAGCTAAAACTAAAAGCAGAACTCTTACACACTGGGGGAGATTTATCAATTTTCAGAGTTCTGGCATAATATGCGCCAACTGTCTGTAATGACTTGCACCATATTAATGATGTGTTTTATACTCTGTCTGTGCATTGTTTAACAATGGACTTTCACTTAAAGTGGCATGGACTACCATGACACTACACCAAAAAAGTGCCAAAATTATGGTGCATATTTCTTACAGAAAGGAAGACAGAAAAAAAACTAACATGAAAAAGACCCCCTTATAAATATCTATATCTATATATAGATATATACTGTATACTTTATAAAAATTGATTAAAAGTACATCACAAATAAATATTGCACCTAACACACCAAAAAACAACTAATACAAAGGTCACACATGTCAGTATGCTATATAATATGTATAATAGTATGCCTACCAAGCAACAAGCACAACTAAAGGATATAATGTAATATGATATGTTCTCCCTGTAGAAATACAACCTACAGGATGTGCTACCTAGCCGCAGTGGTTGGCACCCTAAGGCTATGTGCACACGTTGCGGATTCTGCTGCGTTTCCGCAGCGGTTTTGGCCCTGCGGAAATGCAGCAGTTCCGCTGACATGGTACAGTACAATGAAAGCCTATGGGTTTTCAAAAACGCTGTCGGTTTTGCTGCGGTTTACAAACTGCAGCTTGTCAATTGTTTGGGCGGTTTCCGCAGCGGTTTCACACCTTAAACATAGTAGAGGTGTGAAACCGCAGGGCAAATCAGCAGACCAAACCGCAGGAAAACCGCAGGTCACTTTACCTGCGGTTTTACCTGCGTTTTCGCGCGGAAAAACCCGCAGCGGAATCCGCAATGTGTGCACATAGCCTAATGACACCACGCAAGAAAGGTGCCCTCCCTCACTGATGACTATCCCTGGAAAGCCCTAGAGTACCCAGCAATCAAGCCATGTGAAAGACAGACCTCGTTAATGGATAAACATCCCATCAAAACTAAGTGTAAATCTGCCACAAAAAAACTAAGTGTAAATCTGCCACAAAAGACATCAAACCTATAGCAAATCATATATATATATATATATATATATACTAGCTGAAGAGCCCGGCGCTGCCCGGACATAGTAACTAATTGTAACATAGTAACATAGTTATTAAGGTTGAAGGGAGACTTTAAGTCCATCTAGTTCAACCCATATCCTATCCTAACTTGCCCTAACATGTTGATCCAGAGGAAGGCAAAAAAACCCCATGTGGCAACAGTAAGCTTCACATTGGGAAAAAAAATTCCTTCCCGACTCCACATACGGCAATCAGACTAGCTCCCTGGATCAACGCAATATTAAGGAGACTAGTGTATATACCCTGTAATATTATACTTTTCAAGAAAGGCATCCAGTCCCTTCTTAAATTTTAGTAGTGAATCACTCATTACAACATCATATGGCAGAGAGTTCCATAGTCTCACTGCTCTTACAGTAAAGAATCTGCGTCTGTGAGTATGCTTAAACCTTCTTTCCTCCAGACGTAGAGGATGCCCCCTTGTCCCCGTCACAGGTCTAAGAGTAAAAAGATCATTAGAAAGGTCTTTGTATTGTCCCCACATATATTTATACATTGTAATAAGATCACCCCTAAGCCTTCGATTCTCCAAACTAAATAACCCCAAGTGTAATAACCTGTCTTGGTATTGCAGACCCCCTAGTTCCCTAATAACCTTGGTCGCTCTTCTCTGCACCCGCTCCAGTTCAGCTATGTCTTTCTTATACACCGGAGACCAGAACTGTACACAGTATTCTAAGTGTGGTCGCACTAGTGACTTATATAGAGGTAAAATTATGTTCTCCTCATGAGCATCTATGCCTCTTTTAATGCATCCCATTATTTTATTTGCCTTTGCAGCAGCTGCTTGACTCTGGCCACTAAATGTGAGTTTGTCGTCCACCCATACACCCAGGTCTTTTTCAGTGACTGTTTTGCCCAGTGTTTTACAATTAAGCACATAATTATACAACTTGTTCGTTCTACCCAAGTGCATGACCTTACATTTATCCCCATTAAAGCTCATTTGCCATTTATCAGCCCAAGCTTCTAGTTTACATAAATCCTCCTGTAATATAAAATTGTCCTCCTCTGTATTAATTACCCTGCAGAGTTTAGTGTCATCTGCAAATATTGAAATTCTACTCTCTATGCCCCCCTACAAGGTCATTAATAAATATGTTAAAAAGAAGCGGGCCCAAAACTGACCCCTGTGGTACCCCACTGCTAACCGTGACCCAGTCCGAGTGTGCTCCATTAATAACCACCCTTTGTTTCCTATCCCTGAGCCAGCTCTTAACCCACCTACACATATTTTCCCCTATCCCCATTGTTCTCATTTTATGTATCAACCTTTTGTGTGGCGCCTTATCAAAAGCTTTTGAAAAGTCCATGTACACCACGTCCACTGCATTCCCTTGGTCCAGTCCGGAACTTACCTCTTCATAAAAGCTTATCAGATTAGTCTGACAGGAACGGTCTCTTGTAAACCCATGTTGATATTGGGTCATAAGGTTATTCTCCTCCAGATACTCCAGTATAGTATCTCTTAGAAAACCCTCCAGGATTTTACCCACAGTTGAGGTTAAACTTACTGGCCTATAATTTCCAAGTTCAGTTTTTGTCCCCTTTTTGAATATTGGCACCACATTTGCTATACGCCAGTCCTGTGGTACAGACCCTGTTATTATGGAATCTTTAAAGATTAAAAATAGTGGTCTATCTATGACAGTGCTTAATTCCTGCAGTACTCGGGGGTGTATCCCATCCGGGCCTGGGGATTTGTCAATTTTAGTGATTTGTAGACGCCGCCGTACTTCCTGCTGGGTTAAGCAGGTGACATTTAATGGAGAATTTTTATCCCTGATCATGTTATCCGTCATGGGATTTTCTTGTGTAAATACTGTTGAAAAAAAGTTATTTAGCATATTGGCTTTTTCCTCATCCTCATCCACCATTTCACCCAGACTATTTTTAAGGGGACCAACACTATCATTTTTTAGCTTCTTACTATTTATGTAGTTAAAGAATATTTTGGGATTATTTTTACTTTCTCTGGCAATGAGTCTCTCTGTCTCAATCTTTGCTGTCTTGATATGCTTTTTACAGAATTTATTTAATCTTCTGTATTTATTTAATGCCTCATCACTAGAGTTGAGCGATACCGTCCGATACTTCAAAGTATCGTATCGGATGGTATCGGCCGATCTTTAAAAAAAGTATCGGTATCGCCGATTCCGATACCGGAAGTCCCATTCAAGTCTATGGGACTTCCGGTATCGGAATAAGAAAAACCCTTTCCTGCCCTTGTACAGCCTCTCTGGGGTCTGTACGGGCCTTTCGGGGGGCTGTGCCGGCCTGCCAGGGGGTCTGTGCAGGCTCCGGTGGTCTGTGCCGGCCTGCCGGTGGTCTGTGCAGGCTCCGGGGGGCTGTGCCGGCCTGCCGGGGGGCTGTGCCGGCCTGCCGGGGGGCTGTGCAGGCTCCGGGGGGCTGTGCCGGCCTGCCGGGGGGCTGTGCCGGCCTGCCGGGGGGCTGTGCCGGCCTGCCGGTGGTCTGTGCAGGCTCCGGGGGTCTGTGCAGGCATCGTCCGATGGGACTACAAGTCCCATCGGGCGATGCCTGCTACCATGACAGTGATTGACACATTAGCCAATGATGGGACAGTAGTAGTCCCATCATCCGGCTAATGTGTTAAATGTAAAAAAAAAAAAAAAAAAAATTACATGCTACATACATACAACATGCATACTACATACATGCTACATTCATACTACATACTACATACATGCTACATTCATACTACATAAATACTACATGCAACATACATACTACATATATACTACATGCATGCTACATACATACTGCATGCTACATACATACCACATATATACTACATACATACTACATGCATGCTACATGCATGCTACATGCTACATACATAACACATATATACTACATGCATGCTACATACATACTACATGCTACATACTACATATATACTACATGCATGCTACATACTACATGCTACATACATACTACATATATACTACATGCATGCTACATACATACTGCATGCTACATGCATGCTACATACATACTACATACATACTACATGCTACATACATACTACATATATACTACATACATACTACATACATACTACATGCATGCTACATGCATGCTACATACATACCACATACATAACACATATATACTACATGCATGCTACATACATACTACATGCTACATACATACCATATACATACTACATGCATGCTACATACATACTACATGCATGCTACATACATACTACATGCTACATACATACTACATATATACTACATGCATGCTACATACATACTACATGCTACATACATACTACATATATACTACATGCATGCTACATACTACATGCTACATACATACTACATATATACTACATGCATGCTACATACATACTACATGCTACATACATACCACATACATACTACATATATACTACATGCATGCTACATACATACTGCATGCTACATGCATGCTACATACATACTACATACATACTACATGCTACATACATACCACATATATACTACATACATACAATACATTCATACAATACATACATAGACATACAGTACATATAACATAGAGTAACATACTTACCAATACTTGTCACATTGTTCCCCGAAGCCATTGTCTTTTCCGGAATAAATATTAACATAACAAACCACAAAAATACTCACCCACGATCCGAAGCAGTCCACGAGTGTGTCCCACGACGATCTTGGGTAGAGAACTGCAGCATCAGCTGTTGCTGCCGTTCTCTACGGGCTGCAGGAATCCAATGACGGAAGGTAGGTATCCTTCCGCACTGTATTCCTCCGCCACTTAAAAAAAAAAAAAGTCCCTAGTCTCACTTTATGCCATTGCTGTGTGGGAAATTCCCATGCAGCAATGGCATAAAGTGAGACTAGGGACTTTTTTTTTTTTAAGTGGCGGAGGAATACAGTGCGGAAGGATACCTACCTTCCGTCATTGGATTCCTGCAGCCCGTAGAGAACGGCAGCATCATCTGATGCTGCAGTTCTCTACCCAAGATCGTCGTGGGACACACTCGTGGACTGCTTCGGATCGTGGGTGAGTATTTTTGTGGTTTGTTATGTTAATATTTATTCCGGAAAAGACAATGGCTTCGGGGAACAATGTGACAAGTATTGGTAAGTATGTTACTCTATGTTATATGTACTGTATGTCTATGTATGTATTGTATGAATGTATTTTATGTATGTAGTATATATGTGGTATGTATGTAGCATGTAGTATGTATGTAGTATGTATGTAGCATGCATGTAGCATGTAGTATGTATGTAGCATGCATGTAGTATATACACTCACTGGCCACTTTATTAGGTACACCATGCTAGTAAGGGGTTGGACCCCCTTTTGCCTTCAGAACTGCCTCAATTCTTCGTGGCAGAGATTCAACAAGGTGCTGGAAGCATTCCTCAGAGATTTTGGACCATATTGACATGATGGCATCACACAGTTGGCGCAGATTTGTCGGCTGCACATCCCTGATGCGAATCTCCCGTTCCACCACATCCCAAAGATGCTCTATTGGATTGAGATCTGGTGACTGAGGAGGCCATTTGAGTACAGTAAACTCATTGTCATGTTCAAGAAACCAATCTGAGATGATTCGAGCTTTATGACATGGCGCATTATCCTGCTGAAAGTAGCCATCAGATGTTGGGTACATTGTGGTCATAAAGGGATGGACATGGTCAGCAACAATACTCAGGTAGGCTGTGGCGTTGCAACGATGCTCAATTGGTACCAAGGGGCCCAAAGAGTGCCCAGAAAAAATTCCCCACACCATGACACCACCACCACCAGCCTGAACCGTTGATACAAGGCAGGATGGATCCATGCTTTCATGTTGTTTACGCCAAATTGTGACCCTACCATCCGAATGTCGCAGCAGAAATCGAGACTCATCAGACCAGGCAACGTTTTTCCAATCTTCTACTGTCCAATTTCGATGAGCTTGTGCAAATTGTAGCCTCAGTTTCCTGTTCTTAGCTGAGAGGAGTGGTACCCAGTGTGGTCTTCTGCTGCTGTAGCCCATCTGCCTCAAAGTTCAACGCACTGTGCGTTCAGAGATGCTCTTCTGCCTACCTTGGTTGTAACGGGTGGCAATTTGAGTCACTGTTGCCTTTCTATCAGCTCGAACCAGTCTGCCCATTCTCCTCTGACCTCTGGCATCAACATGGCATTTCCGGCCACAGAACTGCCGCTCACTGGATTTTTTTTCTTTTTCGGACCATTCTCTGTAAACCCTAGAGATGGTTGTGCGTGAAAATCCCAGTAGATCAGCAGTTTCTGAAATTCTCAGACCAGCCCTTCTGGCACCAACAATCATGCCACTTTCAAAGGCACACAAATCACCTTTCTTCCCCATACTGATGCTCGGTTTGAACTGCAGGAGATTGTCTTGACCATGTCTACATGCCTAAATGCACTGAGTTGCCGCCATGTGATTGGCTGATTAGAAATTAAGTCTTAACACACAGTTGGACAGGTGTACCTAATAAAGTGGCCAGTGAGTGTATGTAGTATGTATGTAGCATGCATGTAGTATATATGTAGCAGGTATGTAGTATGTATGTGGTATGTATGTAGCATGTAGTATGTATGTAGCATGCATGTAGTATATATCTAGTATGTATGTAGCATGTAGTATGTATGTAGTATGTATGTAGTATGTATGTGGTATGTATGTAGCATGTAGTATGTATGTAGCATGCATGTAGTATATATGTAGTATGTATGTAGCATGTAGTATGTATGTAGTATGTATGTAGTATGTATGTGGTATGTATGTAGCATGTAGTATGTATGTAGCATGCATGTAGTATATATGTAGTATGTAGTATGTATGTAGTATGTATGTGGTATGTATGTAGCATGTAGTATGTATGTAGCATGCATGTAGCATGCATGTAGTATGTATGTAGCATGCATGTAGTATGTATGTAGCATGCATGTAGTATGTATGTAGTATGTATGTAGTATGTATGTAGCATGCAGTATGTATGTAGCATGTATGTAGTATGTATGTAGTATATATGTAGTATGTATGTAGCATGTAGTATGTATGTAGCATGCATGTAGTATATATGTAGTATGTATGTAGCATGCATGTAGTATGTATGTAGTATGTATGTAGTATGTATGTAGCATGCAGTATGTATGTAGCATGTATGTAGTATGTATGTATTATATATGTAGTATGTATGTAGCATGCATGTAGTATGTATGTAGCATGTATGTAGTATGTATGTAGTATATATGTAGTATGTATGTAGCATGTAGTATGTATGTAGCATGCATGTAGTATGTATGTAGTATTTTTTTTTTTTTTTTTAACATTTAACACATTAGCCGGATGATGGGACTACTACTGTCCCATCATTGGCTAATGTGTCAATCACTGTCATGGTAGCAGGCATCGCCCGATGGGACTTGTAGTCCCATCGGACGATGCTTGCACAGACCCCCGGACATCAGCACAGCCCCCCGGCAGGCCGGCACAGCCCCCCGGCAGGCCGGTACAGACCCCCACAGGGTGCACAGACCACCGGCAGGCCGGCACAGCCCCCCTGGCAGGCCGGTACAGACCCCGGGCAGTCCACACAGCCCCCCGGCAGGCCGGCACAGCCCCCCGGCAGGCCGGCAGAGACCCCCGGAAGGCCCGAAATGACGGCGCATCATGATGCGCACACACCGCGCATCATGATGACGTCAGGCCGTCAATCAACTGAACTTCCGTTTCCGATGCCGAATTCCGATATTGAAAAAATATCGGAAGTCGGTATCGGAATTCCGATACAGCAAGTATCGGCCGATACCCGATACTTGCGGTATCGGAATGCTCAACACTACTCATCACTACCTACTTGCTTTAATTCTCTAAATGCTTTATTTTTATCTCTTATTGCGCCCCTTACAGCTCTATTTAGCCATAGTGGTTTCCTCCTATTTCTCGCATGTTTATTCCCATACGGTATATATTGTGCACAGGTCCTATTCAGGATGCTAATAAATGTCTCCCATTTTCTTTGTGTATTTTTATGTCTCAGGATATCGTCCCAGTTAATTGCACCAAGATCATCTCTCATCCGTTGGAAATTTGCCTTCCTGAAGTTTAGTGTCCTTGTAACCCCTCTACTACACATCTTATTAAAGGATACATGAAAACTTATTAATTTGTGATCACTATTACCCAAGTGACCCCCAACCCTTACATTTGATATGCGGTCTGGCCTGTTGGTTAATATTAGGTCTAGCAGTGCCCCCCCTCTTGTTGGGTCCTGAACCAGTTGTGAAAGGTAATTGTCTCTCATCGTTGTCAGAAACCTATTACCCTTGCTGGAACTGCAGGTTTCGGTTCCCCAATGTATTTCAGGGTAGTTGAAGTCCCCCATAATAATGACTTCTCCTTGAGTCGCTGCTTCATCTATTTGCTTTATGAGGATATTCTCTGTAGCTTCCATTATTTTTGGAGATTTATAACAAACCCCTATCAGTAATTTATTATTTTTCCCCCCTCCCCTTATCTTTACCCACAGGGACTCTACATGTTCATTAGATTCATATATATTATCACGAAGGATGGGTTTTAAGGATGATTTTACATATAAACACATGCCTCCTCCTCGCTTATTTGTTCGGTCATTTCTGAACAGACTATAGCCCTGTAAATTAACAGCCCAGTCATGGCTCTCATCCAGCCATGTCTCAGATATCCCCACCATGTCATAATTATGTTCCAACAACATTAACTCCAATTCCTCCATTTTGTTGGCGAGACTTCTGGCATTAGTATACATGCACTTTATGTATCTCTCTGTACCTCTATTCTTTCTTAAATTATTAACTGTTCTAACCCCACCCCCCATGCCACCTCCACCCCCAATGTCATTATTTGTGCCCAGGTCTCTATCTGCACTGTCTTCCCCTCCTATAAAAGGAATACCCTCCCCCCCCGTCCCTAGTTTAAACACTCCTCCAACCTTCTAGCCATTTTCTCCCCCAGCACAGCGCCACCCTCCCCATTGAGGTGCAGCCCGTCCCTAGCGTAGAACCTGTAGCCAACTGAGAAGTCGGCCCAGTTCTGCAGGAACCCAAACCCCTCCTTCCTACACCAATTCCTGAGCCACTTATTAACCTCCCTAATCTCCTGTTGCCTCTCTGGTGTGGCATGTGGTACAGGAAGTATTTCCGAAAATACCACCTTGGAGGTCCTTGCTTTAAGCTTACAGCCTAATTCCCTGAAATCATCTTTAAGGACCTTCCACCTACCTCTAACTTTGTCATTTGTGCCAATGTGCACCATGACCGCTGGATCCTCTCCAGCCCCTCCCAGTAATCTGTCAACCCGATCAGCGATGTGTCGGACTCGAGCGCCAGGTAGGCAGCACACCGTTCGACGATCCCTGTCTTTGTGACAGATTGCCCTATCTGTTCCCCTAATAAGTGAGTCTCCCACTACCAGAACCTGTCTGGCCTGCCCTGCTCTCCTATTTCCCCCCTTACTGGAGCAGACACTCCTCCGGCTTTCAGAGGACATGCCTTGCTGCAGTAGTGCTACTCCTGCACTAACACTCCCCTCATCTGCCAACTTAGCAAACTTATTTGGGTGTGCCAGATCAGGACTAGCCTCCCTGGTGCTCTTCCCTCTACCCCGCCTTCTAACTGTCACCCAGCTAGCTGCTTCATTGTCCTGCAGCTCCAACCTAGCATCCCCCCCCTCATCTATCCCATTGAGCGTCTGCTCAGTGAGCAGAAGACTCCTTTCCATATTGTCTATGGATCTCAGTGTTGCCAGCTGCACATTTAGATCCAGTATCTGGGCTTCCAAATGCACAACGTGCTCACATCTTGCACAGCAGTATGCACCCTCGACCGGCTGTTCAAGGATTTCATACATGCGGCAAGACCTGCACTGGATGGCATTGGCAATAGTGGAGCACATCCTAATGGGGATTGCACCAGACAATAAGATAAGCAAAAATAAATTAAAAAAAAAAAAAAAGTATTAATATAACAGCAATTCAGTAAGACCTCCCTTGGAAACTCCCTGAATCTAAAGTCACTGAATTTCAAGTCACACACTTACCACAGTTCGCACTTACACTCAGGTCACACTCAGCTCGTTCACACTCGCTCAGGAAGAAGATTTAAAAGAGTTTTTTTTTTTTTTTTTCCCCCTTTTACCAGCACACCACCTTGCTGCTCAATGCACTTCCAAAAGGTTAGTGGTTAGTTATAGCAAATTATAATTATCCCCCATCCCATAGTCCCATGCCCATATACCCAACATACATATCCACGATCCCATAGGCCCGTGCCCATATACCCATCATAAATATCCTCCATCCCATAGTCGAGTGCCCATATACCCATCACACATCCTCCAACCCATAGTCCCATGCCCATATACCCATCACACATCTTCCATCCCATAGTCCCATGCCCATATACCCATCATACATATCCTCCATCCCATAGTCCCATGCCCATATACCCATCACACATCTTCCATCCCATAGTCCCATGCCCATATACCCATCATACATATCCTCCATCCCATAGTCGAGTGCCCATATACCCATCACACATCCTTCATCTCATAGTCCCATGCCCATATACCCATCATACATATCCTCCATCCCATAGTCCCGTGCCCATATACCCATCATACATATCCGCCATCCGATAGTCCCGTGCCCATATACCCATCATACATATCCTCCATCCCATAGTCCAGTGCCCATATACCCATCACACATCCTCCATCCCATAGTCCAGTGCCAATATACCCATCACACATCCTTCATCCCATAGTTAACCATTATGACATCATAATGAGCGGCGGGCTTGCAACCTATGATGACATCAGCATCGCCATGGCAGCCATTATGACATCATAATGCAGGGCGTGGCTTGATACACACACACTTTTTCCCCATTATGTAGATAGGGGTAAAATTGTTTGGTGAATTGGACCCGGGCATAGTAACTAACTGTGGTTAGTCATAAAAAATTATAATTATCCTCCATCCCCTAGTCCCGTGCCCATATACCCATCATACATATCCACCATCCCATAGGCCCGTGCCCATATACCCATCATACATATCCTCCATCCCATAGTCCCATGCCCATATATCCATCATACATATTCGCCATCCCATAGTCGAGTGCCCATATACCCATCACACATCCTTCATCTCATAGTCCCATGCCCATATACCCATCATACATATCCTCTATCCCATAGTCCCGTGCCCATATACCCATCATACATATCCGCCATCCCATAGTCCCGTGCCCATATACCCATCACACATCCTCCATCCCATAGTCCCGTGCCCATATACATATCCGCCATCCCATAGGCCCGTGCCCATATACCCGTCATACATAGCCTCCATCCCATAGTCCAGTGCCCATATACCCATCACACATCCTCCATCCCATAGTCAACCATCATGACATCATAATGAGCGGCGGGGCTTGCAACCTATGATGACATCAGCGTCACCATGGCAAACATTATGACATCATAATGAGGGGCGGGGCTTGATACGCACACACTGTTTCCCCATTATGTAGATAGGGGCATTATGACATCAAAATGAGGGGCGGGGCTTGACACGCACACACTTTTTCCTCATTATGTAGACAGGGGCAAAATTGTTTGGTGAATTGGAACACGTGGGGTTAAAATTTCGCCTTACAACATAGCCTAGGACGCTCTTGGGGTCCAGACGTGTGACTGTGCCAAATTTTGTGGCTGTAGCTGCGACGGTGCGGATGCCAATCCCGGACATACACACACACACACACACACACACATACATACATACATACACACTTTGAGCTTTATATATTAGATATATATACTAGCTGAAGAGCCCGGCGCTGCCCGGGCATAGTAACTAACTGTGGTTAGTTATAACAAATTATAATTATCCTCCATCCCATAGTCCCATGCCCATATACCCATCATATATATCCACCATCCCATAGGCCCGTGCCCATATACCCATCATACATATCTTCCATCCCATAGTCGAGTGCCCATATACTCATCACACATCTTCCATCCCATAGTCCCATGCCCATATACCCATCATACATATTCTCCATCCCATAGTCCCATGCCCATATACCCATCATACATATTCGCCATCCCATAGTCGAGTACCCATATACCCATCACATATCCTTCATCTCATAGTCCCATGCCCATATACCCATCAAACATATCTTCCATCCCATAGTCCCATGCCCATATACCCATCATACATATCCGCCATCCCATAGTCCTGTGCCCATATACCCGTCATACATATCCTCCATCCCATAGTCCAGTGCCCATATACCCATCACACATCCTCCATCCCATAGTCCCGTGCCCTTATACCCATTATGACATCATCATCACCATGGCAACCGTTATGACTAGTGTTGAGCGATACCGTTCGATACCCAAAAATATCGTATCGGATGGTATCGCCCGGTACGAAAAAAATATCGGGTATCGCCGATTCCTATACCGGAAGTCCCATTCAAGTCAATGGGACCTCCGGTATCGGAATTAAAAAAAGCCCTTTATTTCCTTGTTGGCTAATTCTACATAATTGAAAACAAATAAGAATCATGTAGAATGTATTGTGGGAGGTGGAGGAGACATTAAAGGCATAGTGGTTTATTCAAATCACATGGCATAGCATTAATTCCAATTTTTTTTTCAAGACGTTCGGAGTTAAAAAGATATTGACTATGTTAACTTTTTTATATTTTGTCAGATATGTATGTTTCACAACTTCCATGCTCTTCACCTTCTTTTGTACTTCTCCCACACTTTCTCCTTCATGATCCGCAGCAGTAGCATTTTTTTCATCAACTTTTTCTTCACCTTATTCATCTTCTTCTTCTTCACCTTCTTCCTATTAATTTTTTTTTCCATTCTTCATATTCTTCTTATTCACCTATTATTAATTTTCATATGCTATTTCTTCATCTTCTTCCTATTCTTCTTTTTCTTTATTTTCTTATGGTGACATGCATTCCTGTAGTACTTATCTATAAAAGTTATAAGATTACACCTTACGTTCTGCCTGTCACAAAAGATTTACAACAGGATTTGTCCGCGTTCAGTTTGGCCTGCAGCAGCAGGCATTTTCCAGGGGCACCACGAGGAGGAACGGACTCACCCCCATTTACTGCTTAGTCTTCTTCTGCTTATAATTTTGATTTCTTCTATGCTGATTTTTAGTCTTATGCTTAATGTTCTTCTGCTTTCTGTTCTTCTGCTTTTGCTTCTTCTGCTTCTTGTTCTTCTGTCTTTTGTTCTGTATCTTGGTGGTTGTCTTCATGTTCTTTGTCCTCTTGGTCATATTATTTAGGGTCATATTTCTGGTCTTCTTTGGTGTGGTCTTCAGGGTCGTCGTCATCAGGGTCGTCGTCATGGATATCAATACGGATTACCAAAGACAATTTCAAAAAGCTTGATCTTGGAAATGTAGCTGAAGGTACAAGAAGGCTGAGAAACTGGCGAGAACCAGCTGACAGTACTGGAACCCGTAGTGGCAGCAGAAGCAACAAGAGCCAATGGCACTACTGAGGAACAGCTGACGGTGCTGGACCCCGGTTACTATGCAGGAGGTACCTGTGCTAGAAACCACTACCAAGGACCAGCTGACGTTGCTGGACCTTGGATACCGAGATGGAGGCACCTAGGCCAAAGGCTCTGGCGAGAAACAGCTGACAGTGCTGGAACCCGGATGGGTAGCAGAAGGAACAAGAGCCAATGGCACTACCGAGGACCAACTGACGGTGCTGGACCACGGTTACTAAGCAGAAGGTACCTGTGCTAAAAAGCACTACCAAGGACCAGCTGACGTGCTGGACCTCGGATACCGAGATGGAGGCACCTAGGCCAAAGGCTCTGGCGAGAACCAGCTTACAGTGCTGGCACCCGGATGGGTAGCAGAAGGTACCCATCCAAAGCAAAGTAGCCAGGCCGCAAGCCGGCCGCAGTTACCAAAACCCACAGTCCTACAGGGGGTCCATGTCCGATTGGCACTATGGATCCAGCCTTCAGTGCCAGTTTCCGCAGCCCACATAGGAGTCACCTAAACTGCAGGCACCGTAGAGTCAGCTAACCCGGCCGCAAGACGACAGGACAACGGATTGGTGGCATAGTGACCTTGACACTACCCGGAAACAGCAGGCGTGCTGAAAACAGGCTAGGCAACAGGGAGTACCCGTGCCAAAGACACTGCCGAGAACTAGCTGACGGTGCTGGAACCCAGATGGGTAGCAAAAGCTACAAGAGCCAATGGCACTACCGAGGACCAACTGACGGTGCTGGACCACGGTTACTAAGCAGAAGGTACCTGTGCTAAAAAGCACTACCAAGGACCAGCTGACGTTGCTGGACCTCGGATACCGAGATGGAGGCACCTAGGCCAAAGGCTCTGGCGAGAAACAGCTGACAGTGCAGGAACCCGGATGGGTAGCAGAAGGAACAAGAGCCAATGGCACTACCGAGGACCAACTGATGGTGCTGGACCACGGTTACTAAGCAGAAGGTACCTGTGCTAAAAAGCACTACCAAGGACCAGCTGACGTTGCTGGACCTCGGATACCGAGATGGAGGCACCTAGGCCAAAGGCTCTGGCGAGAACCAGCTGACAGTGCTGGAACCCAGATGGGAAGCAGAAGGAACAAGAGCCAATGGCACTACCGAGGACCAACTGACAGTGCTGGACCACGGTTACTAAGCAGAAGGTACCTGTGCTAAAAAGCACTACCAAGGACCAGCTGACGTTGCTGGACCTCGGACACCGAGATGGAGGCACCGAGGCCAAAGGCTCTGGCGAGAACCAGCTGACAGTGCTGGCACCCGGATGGGTAGCAGAAGGTACCCATCCAAAGCAAAGCAGCCAGGCCGCAAGCTGGCCGCAGTTACCGAAACCCACAGTCCTACAGGGGGTCCATGTCCCTTTGGCACTACGAATCCAGCCTTCAGTGCCAGTTCCCGCAGCCCACATAGGAGTTACCTAAACTGCAGGCACCGTAGAGTCGGCTAACCCGGCCGCAAGACGACAGGACAATGGATTGGTGGCATAGTGACCTTGACACTACCCGGAAACAGCAGACGTGCTGAAAACAGGCTGGGCAACAGGGAGTACCCGTGCCAAAGACACTGCCGAGAACCAGCTGATGGTGCTGGAACCCAGATGGGCAGCAAAAGCTACAAGAGCCAATGGCACTACCGAGGAACAGCTGACGGTGCTGGACCACGGTTACTAGGCAGGAGGTACCTGTGCTAGAAAGCACTACCAAGGACCAGCTGACGGTGCTGGACCTTCGGATACCGAGATGGAGGCACATAGGCCAAAGGCTCTGGCGAGAAAAAGCTGACAGTCCTGGAACCCGGGTGGGTAGCAGAAGGTACCCATCCAAAGCAAAGTAGCCAGGCCGCAAGCCGGCCGCAGTTACCGAAACCCACAGTCCTACAGGGGGTCCATGTCCCATTGGCACTACGGATCCAGCCTTCAGTGCCAGTTCCCACAGCCCACATAGGAGTCACCTAAACTGCAGGCACCGTAGAGTCGGCTAACCCGGCCGCAAGATGAAAGGACAACGGATTGGTGGCAAAGTGAAATTGACACTACCTGGAAACAGCTGGCGTGCTGGAACCAGGCTGGGCAACAGGGAGTACCCGTGCCAAAGACACTTCCGAGCACCAACTGGCGTTGTTGGAGCCCAGGGACAATCATGTTGTAGGCCGAGGCCTACTTGGTGGCAGTTTTAGATTGTTTGTAGGCTACAACAGACTGTCAACGTGCTCCAATTAGACATCTGTCTCCACTCTGTTTCCAGGATTTCACGTGACCACCAACACCGCCAGTTTATGCGTACAGTAGCCGTCTGCCCAATCCACACGTGTTCCTGTGTTACTGGGGTTCTGTAATGTCAGCAGATCCCTTGATGTGTGTCTGCCACTGTCTCCTGCTCTGTCCACCTTCCCACCACTTGTAGTGGGAAGGTGGACAGCGCAGGAGACAGTGCCGGACACACATTGGGGGATCTGCTCACGTAACAGAACACCAGGAATACAGGAACAAGTGTGGAATGCGTGGACGGCAACTGTGAGCAGCAACTGGCGGTGTTGGAGGTCAGGGGAAATACTAGAGACAGAGTGGAGACAGAGGCCAAATCAGAGAATGTTTAAATCAGAAGTAGTTACAATTTGGAGGCAGCAGCAGTTTGCCCTCCACACAGCAGGGGATCAGCTGACGTTACTGACCCCCACTTTCACATGAACGAGTGTTTTTTTCTGTATGGACAGCACTTCCGAGCAACAACTGATGATGTTGGAGCCCAGGGATAGTCATTTTGTAGGCTGAGGCCTACTTGGAGGCAGTTTAAGATAAGACGTTGTTTGAATTTGAAGGCAGCAGGAGAGTTTGCCGTACACACAGCAGGGGATCAGCAGACGTTACCGAACCCCACTTTCACATGAACAAGTGTTTTTTTCTGTGTGGACAGCACTTCCGAGCACCAACTGGTGTTTTTGGAGCCCAGGGACAATCATGGTGTAGGCCGAGGCCTACTTGGTGGCAGTTTTAGATTGTTTGTAGGCTACAACAGACTGTCAACGTGCTCCAATTAGGCAGCTGTCTCCACTCTGTTTGCAGGATTTCACGTGACCACCAACACCACCAGTTTATGCGTACAGTAGCCGTCTTCCCAATCCACACGTGTTCCTGTGTTACTGGGGTTCTGTAATGTCAGCAGATCCCCTGATGTGTGTCTGCCACTGTCTCCTGCTCTGTCCACATTCCCACCACTTGTAGTGGGAAGGTGGACAGCGCAGGAGACAGTGCCGGACACACATTGGGGGATCTGCTCACGTAACAGAACTCCAGGAACACAGGAACAAGTGTGGAATGCGTGGACGGCAACTGTGAGCAGGAACTGGCGGTGTTGGAGGTCAGGGGAAATACTAGAGACAGAGTGGAGACAGAGGCCAAATCAGAGAATGTTTAAATCAGAAGTAGTTACAATTTGGAGGCAGCAGCAGTTTGCCCTCCACACAGCAGGGGATCAGCTGACGTTACAGACCCCCACTTTCACATGAACGAGTGTTATTTTCTGTGCATACAGCACTTCTGAGCACCAACTGGCGGTGTCGGAGCCCAGGGAAAATCAGGTAGTAGGCTGAGGCCTACTTGGTGGCAGTTTTCAATTGTTTCTACACTACTACTAACTGTCAACATACTCCAATTAGGCCTCTGGCTTCACTCTGTTTCGAGTATTTCCTCTGGCTTCCAACCACGCCAGTTGCTGCTCTGAAATGCCGTCTGCACAACCAACACTTGTTCCTGTGTTACTGGGGTTCTGTAACAGCAGCTTCTCCCTAGAGGTGAGTCAGGCAATGTCTCCTGCTCTGTCCACTTTTCCACTACAAGTAGTGGGAATGTAGACAAAGCAGGAGACATTGCCGGACTCACCTCTGAAGATGAGTAGATGTTACAGGACCCAGGTAACACAGGAACAAGTGTTGATTGTGCAGACGGCACTTGAGAGCAGAAACAGGCAGTGTTGTAGGACGGAGGAAATACTCAAAACAGAGTGGAGACAGAGGGCAAATCAGAGAACATATTAAATCAGAGGTAGTCAGAAGTTGTAGGCAGCAGGAGAGTTTGCCGTACACACAGCAGGGGATCAGCTGACGTTACCGAACCCCACTTACACATGAGCGAGTGTTTTGTCTGTGCGTACAGCACTTCTGAGCACCAAATGCCAGTGTCGGAGCCCAGGGAAAATCAGGTAGTAGGCCGAGGCCTACTTGGAGCCAGGTGTAAATCTGAGGTACTTTGAGTTTGGAGGGAGCAGGACACTTTGCCATACACACAGCAGGGGATCAGCTGACGTTACCAAACCCCACTTACACATGAGCGAGTGTTTTGTCTGTGTGGACAGCACTTCTGAGCAACAACGGGCGTTGCTGTAACCCAGGAAATAAAGTTCAGGTCATAGAAACATGAACACAACAGGAGACCTGGATCCTGTTGCCAGCCAATTATTTATTGTGGAAGAGGACTGGCAAATTCAGGTGAGATCCAGGCCTTGTTCATTTTCACAAAAGTAAGCCGGTCAACATTATCGGCGGATAGTCGCGTGCGACGGTCTGTTACCACACCACCTGCAGCACTAAAGACACGTTCCGATAATACACTGGCAGCAGGGCAAGCCAGCACCTCCAGTGCATACTGGCTAAGCTCTGGCCATGTATCCAGCTTAGAGACCCAAAACTTGAACGGGGAAGAGCCGTCAGGGAGTACACTAACAGTGCAAGACAAGTAGTCTGTCACCATCTGACGGAAACGTTGCCTCCTGCTGACTGGAGCCGTCTGTGATGGTGTAGCCCTTGGTGGCGGTCCCACAAAACTTTTCCACATTTGGGTCATACTGGCCTTGCCTTTTCCTGCTGCACTGCCTCTGCTACCTCTTTGTGCAGAGCTTCCTCCACTGCCTCTACCCACATGGCTGCTTTGAAAAGCATTACCAGCAACACTTGCGGGGGGAATGGAGAACATGATGGCCTGCACAAGTGTTTCTTGGTACTCCCGCATTTTACGCTCCCGATTCAACTGTGGTATGAGGCTTTGTAAGTTGTCCCGGTAGCGAGGATCTAAGAGGTTGTACACCCAATAATCAGCCGTGTGGAGAATGTTGGCGATGCTGCGGTCATTTAACAAGCACTGCAGCATGAAATCAACCATGTGCTGCAGACTGCCAACTGGACCGGAAACGCTGTCCCCAGCTTGAGGCAGCATCTCAGCCTACTCAGCATCACCCCACCCTCGCTGTACACACTGACTACTAGAGCCTTGTGTACCTCCCTCCTCTGGAGAGATGTGTTCCTCCTCCATTGACTCCTCGTCATCCTCCTCACTAAGTGTCCCCTGCCTGGGCCTTTGTGTGGAAGCACGTTGCGCAGACTTGCCAGAAGCAGATGGCATTTCTGACTCCTCATCCTCGACCTCTTCAAAAACCTCCTCACTTAGTGCTTGTAAGGTTTTTTGAAGCAGACAGATAAGGGCGACAGTCATGCTGACTAGTGCATCATCTGCACTGGCCATCCACGTGGAGTCATCGAAGGCACGCAAAACTTGGCAGATGTCCCTCATAGTGGCCCACTCAATGGTGGTGAAGTGTGTCCGGCGCACAGTGCGACTTGTTTGCTCCTGATGCAGCTGGTACTCCATTACTGTTGCCCGCTGCTCACACAACCGCTCCAACATATGTAACGTTGAATTCCACCTGGTGGGGAGGTCACATATGATGCGATGTTCTGGCAGGCGGAATCAGCGTTGCAGAGATGCAATGCGCGATCTTGCCATGCTGGAACGCCGCAAGTGAGCACACTCTAGGCGAACCTTGTGCAGCAGTGCATCAAGATCCGGATAGTCCCTCGGAAAGCTCTGCATGACCAAATTGAACACGTGTGCCAGACATGGTATGTGAGTGAGGTTGCCTAGGCCCAGAGCTGCCACTAGATTTCGGCCATTGTCACTCACTACCAAACCTGGCTGGAGATTCGCTGGCACAAACCACACATCGCTCTCCTGCTTGATGGCATTCCAGAGCTCCTGTGCTGTGTGGCTCCGATTCCACAAAGAAATTTATTTAAGGACGGCCTGTTGACATTTGGCCACACCTGTGCTCATATCTGGCCTAACAGGCTCATGCAGTGCTGATTCCGAGGAACTAGAGTAGGAGGAGGACTCAATATGTACAGACTGCATTCCTGCAATCCTTGGAGTTGGCAGAATACGTACAGAGCCACTCTCCAGATCTGTACCCGGCTCCACAACATTGACCCAATGGGCAGTGAGGGAAAGGTATCGACCCTGTCCATGGCTACTGGTCCACGCATCGGTGGTCAGGTGGACCTTGCTACTGACGGCGTTTAGTAGCGCATTTTTAATTTTTCCCTCCACATGCTTTTGCAGGGCAGGGACGGCTTGCCTGCTGAAATAAAAGCGGCTGGGCACATTGTATTGTGGAGCTGCCAATGACATCAAGTTCCGGAAGGTGTCAGTCTCCACCAGCCTGAATGACAGCATCTCAAGGGCCAGTAGTTTGGCAATGCCGGCATTCAGAGCCAGTGCTCGGGGATGGTTTGCCGAGTATGGCCGCTTTTTCTCCCATGCATGTGCTACCGATTGCTGGTGAGTGGCCTGGGAGTGTGCTGATGACTGAGAACGTGGTTCAGTGGGTGGAATTTCACTGGGTCTCAGGACAACAGTGGCAGAGGTTCTTCCATGACGTTCCAGTGAGGAAGCCGAACCAGCTGTGTGTGAGTGGGAGGAAGAGGCCCCAACACGAGCTGAAGAGGTGGTAGGTGCTGCTGAAGGTGGGCCTACATCTTCAGTGTGTCTGTGTAACTCCACCTCATGCTTGGTGCACACATGTTTCCACATATTTGTGGTATTGAGGTTGCTCACATTTTTCCCTCGTTTAACTTTCTGATGACACAGCTTGCATTTGACAAAGCAAATGTCATCTGCAACTGTGTCAAAAAAGACCACGCACTGCAAGTCCTGGGAGCGCCCGTTTTCTGTTTTGGAAGAGGATTGCTCCTCACGGGTGCCAAAGTGGAGGCTACAGGCAACCAAGTCTGCCCCCGCCTTCTCCCTCCTCTTTTGGCCGTTCGGGGAATCTCTTCCTCAGAGCTGCTCCCACCACCTTCCTGTGGCTGACGCCATGATGGGTCAAGGACCTCATCATCTCCACTCCACTCTTCAAGCACCGGCTGGTCCTGGGTTGTCTCACCAGCACCGTACGCACCAGAAATTGGCAACTGAGTCTCATCATCATCAGATAAGTACTGAGGTGTGCTGACAATAGGCACTGGCCCACCCGCCTCTTCAGATTCAGAGGGACAAAGCAGTTGCGCATCACTGCATACTCCCTCTTCTTCATGCTCTAGAATGCTGCTTGGCTGGCCACCTCTTTCCAAGCCAACAGATTCTGAGAACAGAAGTAAAGATTGAGATGGCTCCTGTCCAGGGCTCTCAGACTGCCTGGGCAATTTGGCAGGTGGTGAAGAGACAGATGGTTGATCTTCAGTGCTCTGGCCCTGGGAGGATGCGGAAGTCATTGAAGTGGATGCGTTAGCTGCCATCCATCCGACAACGGCTTCAATTTGTTCGTCACGCAGCAGTGGGGTACGGCGAGGTCCTACAAAGCTGCGCATGAATGACTGTTGCCTGGTAAAAGTGGGGGATGCCGGGTCACTGGTGGCCGCAGCAGACACCGAATCCCCACGTCCTCTCCCTGCTGAATCCCCCCGTCCTCTCCCTGCTGAAACTCCACGGCCACGACCACGTGCCTTACTCCCTGCCTTCTTCATCTTGGTAGACTGATAAAGATAGGCAGAAAAGTAAAAAAGGGGGGGTTTAGTGTTCTTATTCCTGAACACCTGCTAACCAGTATAAGAAACACTAATTTTGCTAAGAGTGTGTGTACTACACTTTAATATGATCTAATGTGGCCTACACAACTCTAAAGTGGAGTGTTTGGTGAACTTTATTTCCTTTTTTTTTGGGGAAAAATAAAAGGATGTGACCAAAGTTTGAAAGCTATAGTATCACAAACTTTTTGGAGCGATTACAATGCAGGAAGCTAACCTACAATGCAATTGATGAGGCTCCAAAAAATAGGGTGATACTAGTCTGGCTGGCCCTGAAAGGCACAAGCCAGCAAAAAGGCTCCTCTATCTAATCCTATATAGTGTTTGCAACCAACCAATGACAATGGATGCGGATGGAAGCACACTAATATAGGAGCAAAAATCTGGACAAATTAGCTGCAAAAAAAGGACTATGTATGAGGCAGTGACGCACGCTGAGCGGACTACAACCAGCGGTGGCTGTAGAACACACTGCAACGTGAGCTGCACTCACACACAGAGAGACCTATCAGACAGCCAAAAACAGTGCAGAGAAATGGGCTATAGCACTGAAAGGCTGCTGAAAGGCTCCACTGTCCACTCCTTTAGTGTTTGCAACCAACGTATATGGATACGTATGGAAGCACACTATACAGGAGAAAAAAAAAGCAGCAATAAAAGAAAAATGTGTATGAGGCAGAGACACACGCTGGGCGGCCTTCAAGCAGACGTGCCTGCAGGACACACTACACAGCGTGGGTCTGCACTCACACAGCCCTTGCAGACAGCTATTAAAACAGCGCTGCTGGGCTAAAAAAATGCTACAGTGGTGGATTATGTAGCCTGGGTAGAGCAATAGATATGTTTGATGATCGCTATTTCTAACTGTCCCTCACAGTCTTCAACAGCAGCCTGTCCCTAACTGAATTCACAGCAGAGTGAACCCGAAATGGCGGCTGCTGCGGTTTTTATAGTGCATCATGACATCATTTCAGCAGCCAATCACAGCCATGCCAGTAGTTAACATGCCTACATGCCTAACAGGATGTGCCCACACTTCTGAGGATCCCCATTGGCTGAATCAAATCGAGCGGGCTCCTAGCATTATGGGAACTTCCGATTCCGGTATTCGATATGAAAAAAGTATCGGAACTAAGTAACGGAATTCCGATACAGCGAATATCGGCCGATACCCGATACTTGCGGTATCGGAATGCTCAATACTAGTTATGACATAACCGTCACCATTGCAACCTATTAAGAAATCATCGTCATCATGACAACCTGTTATGAGGTCATTTTCTCCTTCACCTTTGATGTCCGATGAACTCCCTCTGCTGGTGAAAGGAGGTAGTGAAATTGATTTGGATGGGAAAAACCTGTCATCTGAACAGGTGAAGTGTGATTGGACATCCGGAATCTCTGAGTGGATATAAGGCCGCCGACGCCCTGCTGGGTTGCTGGTGATCCTCTCTGCTCTGAGCTCTGGCCTCCAGTTTAGTCCTGTCTACTAAAGCTAAGTTTTGGCTCTGCTATTGTTCCATGAGATTTTGTCTGGTTTACTTAGTGTTTGTGCTCAGCCAGCCCTGGTTGGGTCTGGCTGAACTCCATTTTTGTCTCTGATCAGTTGATCTCTTTGCTCTGTTTTCAGAATATACCTGAGTGCTGATATGGTAATTTTGAAGTCTAGTGACTTCAGGGCCTTTTCTATCAGACGTGTTGGACATTGTTTTTGGCAGGGTTTTTGTGTGATTGCAGACAGTTGCTTTTCTTTCCTGTCCTATCTAGTTAGTGAGGGCCCCATCGTTTGCTCAGCCTGTCTTTCTGTCTGTGTTTGTGTTTTCATCTGTTTTCACCGTCAATACATGTTGGGGGCTGTCTATTGCTTTGGGGTCTGCTCTGGGGCAGTTTAGATTTCCCCTTTCTTTCTTTAGGTTTATTTAGTTCTCCGGCTGTGAACGAGGTGTCTAGGACCACCGTAGGAACACCCCACGGCTACTGTTAGTTGTTGTGAACAGGATCAGGGGTCTGCAATCCGCTAGCTACCAACCTCTCCGGTTTTCTGGACTTAGCTTGTATTTTTGTTTTTTCCTCCTCCGGTGACTCATTCATAACAACAACCATTGTGACAGCATCTTCGCCATTGCAACCTATTATGACATTAGCGTCACCATGGCAACCATTATGACATCATAATGAGGGGCGGGGCTTGCAACCTATGATGACATCAGCGTCGCCATGGCAACCATTATGCAAAAAAAACCCTGTTTGGGAGAGAAGAACAGACAAGCATCTCTGTCTTTGCTAAATAAAAACCCACCGCATTTACCCCCATTTTATGATCTATGTTGGAATATAATGAATTTACATCCAACAAGATAAAGGAATAGTTTTCTTCCCATTCAATATCCCTCAGTTCCTCGATTAATTGTGTATCTCTCAAATATGAAGGAAGAGACTTTACCAGATCTTGTAAAAACAAGTCAATATAATGAGAAAGGTGACAAGTCAAATACCCAATTCCTGATATAATCGGTCTGCCAGGTGGTTTTTCAGGGTTCATATGCAGTTTTGGTAAATGATAAAATAACGACATGGTTGGCGCAGAATTTGTTAAAAACTTTTTTTCTGTTTTATTAAGAATATTTCTCTCATAGGCTTCCTTGATCATATGGTGATAGTCCCGGACAAAGCATTGTGTGGGATCTTCTTTTAAAATTTTGTAATATCTCATATCAGACACTATGTTCAAAGCTTCCTCAATATAGTCAGATCTGTTTTGCACAACTACTCCCCCCCCTTTATCAGCTTATCTTATTACTGTATTTGTGTTTTTTCTCAAATTCTCCAATGCCACTTTTTCTCTTTTAGAGATATTGTTCTCCTTTTTTACCTTGTTTTTTTTCCCAATTCCATGCTTTTCAATTTTATTTTTATTATTATTTTCCCACTTCCTAAATTCTTCAGATACTAATGAAAAAAAAGTGTCTATATTTGGTCCTCTGTGCTGATGAGGATTAAATAGAGATTTTGGGTGTACCTCCTTGTGGATATATTCACTTTCTTTGTTTGTCTCTGTTGGGATCAGTATTTTTTTGAGATCCCCAATGTCCCCATTTTTTTCAGTCAACAAGAAATGCCTTTTAAGAGTAAGTTTGCGTGTGTATGCATTTAAATCGAGAAAAAGATCAAATGCATTCATATCTTGAGCAGGGCAGAAATTTAGTCCCCTACTTAAAATTTCCATTTCTGAAAAGGATAAAATGTGGGATGATAAATTAAATATTTTAACCAGAGGCAGATTTGATTGTTTATTAGTTTCTGGGTTCCTTGTTTTTTTATATATTCTCAGATTTCTGTTAGATCCCTTTCCTCTTTTTCCTTTTGCTCTACTTTTCTTTTTTTTTTGTTTTTTTTTACCTTGATGTTACAGCCGGTGCGAAGTAATTTGTAATGTGATTCTTTTTTATTGGACTTAAAATTTGGGCTGTTTGTGAAGAGCTGATTAGTGGTTGTAAAATTATTTCTGAAACACTTGGACGTGTGGGACCTATCTCTAAAAAAGAGATGTTGGATATTACTGAGGATGGAGATGGTGTAGGCGCTTGTATTACTGTGGTGAATGTAGATGAGGATTCTGTATTGTCATGGATAGTTAGTTCATTGATATCAAATTCAACATTGGAAATTTCCAACCTGTGGGGAGCAGTTGGAATTTCCAGTGGGGGAAGTCCTGGATTGGGGGGAGGTAAGGCTGGTTTCACATTTGCGTTTTTTAGCGCTGGAAAAAAACGCTAACCTGCGCATGCGTTTTTTCCCCTATATTTAACATGGGTGCGCATACCTGCGCGCTTGTAAGCGCATGTATGCGATTTTCATGCGCTGCGTTTTTTTGGGGTGTGCGATTGGATTTTCCAGACGCATCATGTTGCATTTTTTGGCCCTGCAAAAAAGCGCATGCGCACATATGCGCACGTTTTGCGCTAAAAATGGCCATTATAGCCTATGGATGCGCATATGTGCGCACTGGCATGCTCATGTAAGCGTTTTTTTGCATATGCGTTTTTTTTTTTTAACCATGGAATTTAGGGGTTTGGGTTAGAGTTAGGGTTAGTTAAGGGGGTTTAGGGTTAGGGTTAGGGTCAGGGTCAGGGTTAGGGTTGGGTTTTGGGTCAGGGTTAGGGTTAAGTATGGTTTGGTTAAGGGTTAGGGTCAGGGTTAGGGTCAGGATTAGGGTTAAGTATGGTTTTGTTAAGGGTTAGGGTCAGGGTTAGGGTTAGGGTTAGGGTTAGGGTCAGGGTTAGGGTTAGGGTTAGGGTCAGGGTTAGGGTTAGGGTCAGGGTTAGGGTTAAGTATGGTTTTGTTAAGGATTAGGGTCAGGGTTAGGGTCAGGATTAGGGTTAAGTATGGTTTGCTTAAGGGTTAGGGTCAGGGTTAGGGTTAGGGTTAGGGTTAGGGTCAGGGTTAGGGTTAGGGTTAGGGTCAGGGTTAGGGTTAGGGTCAGGGTTAGGGTTAAGTATGGTTTTGTTAAGGGTTAGGGTCAGGGTTAGGGTCAGGATTAGGGTTAAGTATGGTTTTGTTAAGGGTTAGGGTCAGGGTTAGGGTTAGGGTTAGGGTCAGGGTTAGGGTCAGGATTAGGGTTAAGTATGGTTTGGTTAAGGGTTAGGGTCAGGGTTAGGGTTAGGGTTAGGGTTAGGGTCAGGGTTAGGGTTAAGTATGGTTTTGTTAAGGGTTAGGGTCAGGGTTAGGGTTAGGGTTAGGGTCAGGGTTAGGGTTAGGGTTAGGGTCAGGGTTAGGGTTAGGGTTAGGGTCAGGGTTAGGGTTAGGGTTAGTTAGGGTTTAGGGTTTGGGTTAGGGTTAAGTATGATTTGGTTAAGGGTTAGGGTCAGGGTTAGGGTTAGGGTTAGGGTCAGGGTTAGGGTTAGTAAAGTCATGGTTTGGGTAGTGTGAGGGGCCACCTAAAAATGTTGGAAAAAAACGCAAACGCGGTAAAAACGCACTAAAAACGCATACAAACGCTTAAAAACGCTGCGTTTTTTTCATGCATGCTCATAAAAATGCTTGAAAAAATCGCAGCAGTTGTATGCTTTTGTATGCGTTTTTTCAATGCGTTTTTTTGCGGGAAAAACGCGCTGCAAAAAAAAGCAAGTGTGAAACTAGCCTAATGGAGCATTTTTCATTACAATGATCCTGGGCTCTAGTGGAATTGTTTTTTCAATGGGTGGAGATTTTTTCTTTTGTACATTTCTATTAGGTATAGTGTGGAGATTTTCGGGGGTAGACGTATTAAGAGGTAACTTAATTTGAGTGATAGTGGTTTCAACATCATGTATATTTTTTATATTTGAATTGGTTATAATCCTTGTTTGTTTTACACCCAATTCTTGTTGGACCAGGGCTTCTGCTCTTAAATTGCCAGGGTTTTTCTTTGTAGGTACATTGATACCTATCAGGTTTTTATTCCTGATTGGTTCCTTTGACATTGGATTAGTTTTAAAAGTGTCCCTGCAAAATTTTTTTATTTTTACATCTACTAGTTCATTTTCAAATACTTTGAGTTTCCTAGTAATGTCATCATTCACCAAATTAAAAAAATGTAAACTTTTGAACCTTTCAAGTTCAAGTAATTTTTTCTCACAGATCATTGCGGCTTTGCTGGCTAGCTCAGAACGCTTTTCCACTAACAAACTCATAAGACTATAAGAACAATCATTTAAAATATTATTCCACTTATTGGTAAAATTACTGTCATCTAGAAAAGTACTATTAAAATGTATCTTCAAACCATTTGGAACTATTTTTTGATCAATACAAATACCTAGAAATTCTGCATCGATCTGATGTCTTATTTCCATCTTCATATGTTTTTCAAAGTCCAAAAAAAGACCAGTGATGGTCCTTTTAGTCCCAATATCAATCACAGGTTCAGTGCAGGAATTATCCAACCTTATATTAGTCATGTTCTTAATGGATGATAACAGCTCCTTTCTCCTCTCAATTCTGCTATTATAATACTTCATTCTCACTCCAGGCTGCTCGCTCCCCTTTGCTATCTGGGGTGTCTGTCTTCAAACCGATTAGGAAGAGCTCCTTTCGGTAACAATATGCAAAAAAACCCCTGTTTGGGAGAGAACAGACAATTCGGAGCGCCCTAAGTGCGTAAACACAATATTGTAGTCTTTAAAGGGTGCGCAATTTTATGCACTCACCTGATAGAAGACTAATATAGCTTTGGATTATGTATCCTCAAAAATCCTTCCTTTTGGGATACTTCTCAGAAGACAGGGCTTGCAGCTTGCCTCGGGTGGATCCAAGTGAAAGAGCCAGGTTCAGGCTCACACAGGATGAGTAAATCAAGATAAAGACATCCAGCCCATAAACGGCAGCGCTTCCCAGGACTCACATCCAAAGATGATATTCCATTTTTTTTATTTCATAGGTTAAAAAAGAGATACAACGCGTTTCGGATACAGTGTATATCCTTCATCAGGTATCATAAAAACACAGTACAAATCCTAATAGTATAAAATTCAGTTACACTTATATATAGTAGCAACCTTTTATCCCAGTCTCAGAAACTTGATTTAGGGTGTGGACCAAGTTCAGGAATACAGTTCAGGAACACACCCACTGATTGATCCAACCTTGACAACATGGATGCAAGACAGAAAAGAAATAAAAAAAAAAAAACCCAAAAGGAAAAAAAACCCAGAGAGAAAAAAAAAAAAGCAACGTTCAAACTCTCTCTATGATATCATTCAATCCATTTGGATATAATGTTCCCAGACGATATATCCAAAACGTTTCTTTCCGGTTTAAAAGAGCATTCCTGTTTGCAACACCAGAGGGTATCTGCTCCACCAGAGTTACTTTTATGTTAAAAATTTTGTTATATTTAATTAGTAGATGCCTTGAGAGACTATGTTTTAAAAAGCCGTTTTTGGCTCTATTTCTGTGACCATTAATGCGGGACCGCAGTGTCTGCACAGTGCGTCCCACATATTGCAAACCGCAACTGCATGTGATTACATATACAACAAAATCACTGTTACAGCTGAGTCTTTGTGAAATCTCAAAGACCTCACCAGTACTATTACATTTGATGGTTTTAGCCCCGTGATCTAGGATCCCACAGGTACAACATTTTTTAGAAGTGCATTTAAAAACTCCGGTTCCTTGAGAAACACCACATAAAATTTGATCCATACTTTTTTCATAGTTTTTTCCTTTTGAATTCAACGGTTTTTTTAATTTACTGGGGGCCACCAAATTTTTCAAAGTTTTCCCCCTTCTATATGTAATCCCGAAACGCGTTGTATCTCTTTTTTAACCTATGAAATAAAAAAAATGGAATATCATCTTTGGATGTGAGTCCTGGGAAGCGCTGCCGTTTATGGGCTGGATGTCTTTATCTTGATTTATGGCAACCATTATGACATCATAATGAGGGGCGGGGCTTGATACACACACACTTTTTCCCCATTATGTAGATAGGGGCAAAATTGTTTGGTGAATTGGAAAGCGCGGGGATAAAATTTCATCTCACAACATAGCCTATGACGCTCTCAGGGTCCAGACGTGTGACTGTGCAAAATTTTGTGGCTGTAGCTGCGACAGTGCGGATGCCAATCCCGGACATACACACACATACATACACACCCACATTGAGCTTTATATATTAGATATATATAACAGGGGATGTGTCCTTTTGTCCAAAGCCTACGGACACTGCACAGGCACCGGAGTCAGCGCGTGTGCATACCGCAGTATGGCGCCATTTTATTGAAGACGCTGTGTATGCGAATTTCCATATGCAGTGTCTTCAATAAAATGGCACCGGAGTTTGTGGTATGTGCACGTGCTGACTCCGGCAGCAGTTTATTGAAGAATTCTACTACAACGTCAACATAGCAGTGCCAGCTTTAACGAAAGGCGAGCTTAAATAACAGAATGCACAATCCAGCCAACAATGGATGCATTGCTAATGTTATGGAAAATCTTCAAAGAATTATTGAATATGAATCCTTTCTCCACAGAATACAAAAATTTGAAAAAGAACTAATGCTAAAGGCAAATCTGGAAAACCGAATGCCAATTAATCTTTAATAATAATACTCTTTATATTTATATAGCGCTAACAAATGGTATTCCACAGTGCTGTACATTTTGCACATATTATCATCACTGTCCCCTATGGGGCTTGCAATTTCCTTTCAGTATATCTTTAGAATGTGGGAGGAAACCCACGCAAACACGGGGAGAACATACAAACTCCTTGCAGATGTTGCCCTTGGTGGGATATATCTGCCGGGTTCTGTAAAATCACTGCAGGAGCAGACAGTATAAAAGAGATGATTTACATACAGCAAAGACAAATGGAATAGGTAGATATATAGATGTCAGTGACAAATACAATTAGTACAGTGTGTGTGCAAATTATTATGTATTTAATTAATAAAAGATTATTTTTCTGAAAAAAATGGCGTGGGCTCCTGCGTCTTTTCTTCTAGCTATCTCTCTATGCAATATAAATACATATATATGTGTGTGTGTCACTGACATATGTATATATACTATATATATATATATATACACACAGTATATGTATTCTATGTGTATATATCTATGCTATTCTAACCTGTCAGTGTGATTTTACTGTACACCGCACATGAATTGCCGGCTTTTCTAAGGACACCGGTGCGTAAAAATCGAACAGCACTCGCATGGTCCGAGTGCTGTGCATTTTTTTCTCGCATCCATTGACTTGCATTGGCGAGTCTCGTCCGAGATACATTGCAAATCGCAGCATGCTGCAATTTTTTTCTCAGTCCGATTTGAGCTGGGAAAAAAAAAATCACAGATGAGATGTAACTCATTGAATAACATTGGTCAGAGTGCAATCTGATTTTTTATTGGACTGCACTCGTCCGTTTTTCTCACAAATGAGTATGAGCCCTTACATCCATTCTAGTGCCAATACCTCGCGTCAAATTAAAGTTTCTTAATAGCATGACTACTGCACCAACTTTCAAATTTATTCTATGAGGAGTAGTGTTGAGCATTCCGATACCGCAAGTATCGGGTATCGGCCGATACTTGCTGTATCGGAATTCCGATACCGACTTCCGATATTTTTTCAATATCGGAAGTCGGCATCGGAATCGGAAGTTCAAAGTTGATTGACAGCCTGACGTCATCATGATGCTCGGTGTGTGCGCATCATGATGCGCCGTCATTTCGGGCCTTCCGGGGGTCTCTGCCGGCCTGCCGGGGGGCTGTGCCGGCCTGCCGGGGGGCTGTGTGGACTGCCCGGGGTCTGTACCGGCCTGCCGGGGGGCTGTGCCGGCCTGCCGGTGGTCTGTGCACCCTGTGGGGGTCTGTACCGGCCTGCCGGGGGGCTGTGCCGGCCTGCCGGTGGTCTGTGCACCCTGTGGGGGTCTGTACCGGCCTGCCGGGGGGCTGTGCCGGCCTGCCGGGGGGCTGTGCTGATGTCCGGGGGTCTGTGCAAGCATCGTCCGATGGGACTACAAGTCCCATCTGGCGATGCCTGCTACCATGACAGTGATTGACACATTAGCCAATGATGGGACAGTAGTAGTCCCATCATCCGGCTAATGTGTTAAATGTTAAAAAAAAAAAAAAAAAAAAAAAAAATACTACATACATACTACATGCATGCTACATACATACTACATGCTACATACATACTACATACATACTACATACATACTACATACATACCACATATATACTACATACATACTACATACATAACACATATATACTACATACATACTACATACATACTACATATATACTACATGCATGCTACATACATACTACATGCTACATACATACTACATACATACTACATGCATGCTACATACATACTACATGCTACATACATACTACATATATACTACATACATACTACATACATACTACATGCATGCTACATACATACTACATGCTACATACATACTACATATATACTACATGCATGCTACATACATACTACATGCTACATACATACTACATATATACTACATACATACTACATACATACTACATGCATGCTACATACATACTACATGCTACATACATACTACATATATACTACATGCATGCTACATACATACTACATGCTACATACATACTACATATATACTACATGCATGCTACATACATACTACATACATACTACATATATACTACATACATACTACATGCATGCTACATGCATGCTACATACATACTACATGCTACATACATACTACATATATACTACATGCATGCTACATACATACTACATACATACTACATACACTCACTGGCCACTTTATTAGGTACACCTGTCCAACTGTGTGTTAAGACTTAATTTCTAATCAGCCAATCACATGGCGGCAACTCAGTGCATTTAGGCATGTAGACATGGTCAAGACAATCTCCTGCAGTTCAAACCGAGCATCAGTATGGGGAAGAAAGGTGATTTGAGTGCCTTTGAACGTGGCATGATTGTTGGTGCCAGAAGGGCTGGTCTGAGTATTTCAGAAACTGCTGATCTACTGGGATTTTCACGCACAACCATCTCTAGGGTTTACAGAGAATGGTCCGAAAAAGAAAAAAAATCCAGTGAGCGGCAGTTCTGTGGCCGGAAATGCCTTGTTGATGCCAGAGGTCAGAGGAGAATGGGCATACTGGTTCGAGCTGATAGAAAGGCAACAGTGACTCAAATTGCCACCCGTTACAACCAAGGTAGGCAGAAGAGCATCTCTGAACGCACAGTGCGTCGAACTTTGAGGCAGATGGGCTACTGCAGCAGAAGACCACACTGGGTACCACTCCTCTCAGCTAAGAACAGGAAACTGAGGCTACAATTTGCACAAGCTCATCGAAATTGGACAGTAGAAGATTGGAAAAACGTTGCCTGGTCTGATGAGTCTCGATTTCTGCTGCGACATTCGGATGGTAGGGTCAGAATTTGGCGTAAACAACATGAAAGCATGGATCCATCCTGCCTTGTATCAACGGTTCAGGCTGGTGGTGGTGGTGTCATGGTGTGGGGAATTTTTTCTTGGCACTCTTTGGGCCCCTTGGTACCAATTGAGCATCGTTGCAACGCCACAGCCTACCTGAGTATTGTTGCTGACCATGTCCATCCCTTTATGACCACAATGTACCCAACATCTGATGGCTACTTTCAGCAGGATAATGCGCCATGTCATAAAGCTCGAATCATCTCAGATTGGTTTCTTGAACATGACAATGAGTTCACTGTACTCAAATGGCCTCCTCAGTCACCAGATCTCAATCCAATAGAGCATCTTTGGGATGTGGTGGAACGGGAGATTCGCATCAGGGATGTGCAGCCGACAAATCTGCGCCAACTGTGTGATGCCATCATGTCAATATGGTCCAAAATCTCTGAGGAATGCTTCCAGCACCTTGTTGAATCTCTGCCACGAAGAATTGAGGCAGTTCTGAAGGCAAAAGGGGGTCCAACCCCTTACTAGCATGGTGTACCTAATAATGTGGCCAGTGAGTGTATATACTACATGCATGCTACATACATACTGCATGCTACATGCATGCTACATACATACTACATACATACTACATGCTACATACATACCACATATATACTACATACATACTACATACAATACATTCATACAATACATACATAGACATACAGTACATATAACATAGAGTAACATACTTACCAATACTTGTCACATTGTTCCCCGAAGCCATTGTCTTTTACGGAATAAATATTAACATAACAAACCACAAAAATACTCACCCACGATCCGAAGCAGTCCACGAGTGTGTCCCACGACGATCTTGGGTAGAGAACTGCAGCATCAGCTGTTGCTGCCGTTCTCTACGGGCTGCAGGAATCCAATGACGGAAGGTAGGTATCCTTCCGCACTGTATTCCTCCGCCACTTAAAAAAAAAAAAGTCCCTAGTCTCACTTTATGCCATTGCTGCGTGGGAATTTCCCACACAGCAATGGCATAAAGTGAGACTAGGGACTTTTTTTTTTTTAAGTGGCGGAGGAATACAGTGCGGAAGGATACCTACCTTCCGTCATTGGATTCCTGCAGCCCGTAGAGAACGGCAGCAACAGCTGATGCTGCAGTTCTCTACCCAAGATCATCGTGGGACACACTCGTGGACTGCTTCGGATCGTGGGTGAGTATTTTTGTGGTTTGTTATGTTAATATTTATTCTGTAAAAGACAATGGCTTCGGGGAACAATGTGACAAGTATTGGTAAGTATGTTACTCTATGTTATATGTACTGTATGTCTATGTATGTATTGTATGAATGTATTGTATGTAGTATGTATGTAGTATATATGTGGTATGTATGTAGCATGTAGTATGTATGTAGTATGTATGTAGCATGCATGTAGCATGCAGTATGTATGTAGCATGCATGTAGTATATATGTAGTATGTATGTAGCATGTAGTATGTATGTAGCATGCATGTAGTATATATGTAGTATGTATGTAGCATGTAGTATGTATGTAGTATGTATGTAGCATGCATGTAGCATGCAGTATGTATGTAGCATGCATGTAGTATATATGTAGTATGTATGTAGCATGTAGTATGTATGTAGTATGCATGTAGTATATATGTAGTATGTAGCATGTAGTATGTATGTAGCATGCATGTAGTTTGTATGTAGTATGTATGTAGTATATATGTAGTATGTATGTAGCATGTAGTATGTATGTAGCATGCATGTAGTATATATGTAGTATGTATGTAGCATGTAGTATGTATGTAGCATGCATGTAGTATGTATGTAGCATATATGTAGTATGTATGTAGCATGTAGTATATATGTAGTATGCATGTTGCATGCATGTAGTATATATGTAGTATGCATGTTGCATGCATGTAGTATGTATGTAGTATGTATGTTGCATGTAGTATATATGTAGTATGAATGTAGCATGTATGTAGTCTGTAGTATGAATGTAGCATGTATGTAGTATGCATGTTGTATGTATGTAGCATGTAATTTTTTTTTTTTTTTTGTTACATTTAACACATTAGCCGGATGATGGGACTACTACTGTCCCATCATTGGCTAATGTGTCAATCACTGTCATGGTAGCAGGCATCGCCCGATGGGACTTGTAGTCCCATCGGACGATGCCTGCACAGACCCCCGAAGCCTGCACAGCCCCCCCGGCAGGCCGGCACAGCCCCCCGGAGCCTGCACAGCCCCCCGGCAGGCCAGCACAGCCCCCCGGCAGGCCGGCACAGCCCACCGGAGCCTGCACAGCCCCCCTGGCAGGCCGGCACAGCCCCCCGGCAGGCCGGCACAGACCACCGGAGCCTGCACAGACCCCCTGGCAGGCCGGCACAGCCCCCCGAAAGGCCCGTACAGACCCCAGAGAGGCTGTACAAGGGAAAAACAGGATTTTTCTTATTCCGATACCGGAAGTCCCATAGACTTGAATGGGACTTCCGGTATCGGAATCGGCGATACCGATACTTTTTTTTAAGATCGGCCGATCCATTCCGATCCGATACTTTGAAGTATCGGACGGTATCGCTCAACTCTAATGAGGAGGCATACCATCAGGAGTTATGCTGTTTAAGAACGCCATTGGATAGTTTGCTGCTTCCTCAGCATTTGCAGTGTCTTGCCGAACTGAATCATTGCTTGTGTAGAATTTGAATTCAGACTGAATTCGTCTAAGAACATTTTTATTCAGTTTACATGAATGTTGGTTTTTTGGAGTTGCACGGTTTGCAATGCTTTCGTCTTCTGGTTGCATGACTTGAGGAAAGACAGCATCAACAATATATGCATTTTCAATGCACACAGAAGGAATTTCAAAAATACCTTCCTCTAGTCTTGGTTCTTGAAGTTTTCCATCTACAAGCTTTAAAAGCCATTGGGAAAAGCCTTGTTGTTCTTCAGGGACATTGTCCTCATTGGTACACTTGTTTTGGTCCAGTTTGAGGACTTCAATATTACTTCAATTGCTGTTCTTCATGCATGCTTAAATTATTTTGGTTCTGCTGCCATGTGGTACAACAGGAAGGATTTATAAAAAATATCCACCAAAAAGAAAGACCGCTACTCCGAACATTTTGGATCTTCAGCCTTGACTTCTTTATAGAATGTGTCAACCATGAGCTGGAGTCGTAGAAGCTTTGTTCCGGATTATGAGTTTTGTGTTTTTCAACTCATTAGCAGTATTGCTGCCAAGACGAATATTGCGAGCCAACTTTATCGTTTCATTATTTGATGTAGGCAGTTTCCATGTAACATCTTTATCTTCCCATGTGTAATGTTCAGGGATTTCAATATACAGTATAAATATTGTTGGGCATTAAGATCTTCCCGATTTAGTTTGCACCAAGCAAGAAGTTTAGACTTGGTGTCTTTCTAGAGCACAGCTTCAGTTTCTTGACCTGGTATAAAGCATATTGTATGTTTGTCCGCAAGGTGGACATTTCATTTTTTCTCCATGATCATTTTGATGGTGTTTTTTTTATTCCCCGAGTCTCCAGCATACTTCAGGTGCGCTTACATATTGAGCTACTAAGTAATTTTTTACTTCATCCCACTCATCTGTGGTTTCTTGTTCTCTGGAGGCAGTAACAAATTGGATATATACACAATCATGCCCTTTATAAACATTTTTTAACAAATATTTCACACTTTTTATGGAACTGCAAATCTCTACTTTTATGTGGGCATTGAATTTTATAGAAAGATAAGGTTTGGAAGGTGCAACCCATCTGTTATGAACCCTGTTTCCACCAAGTTCAACAAAGCTTTTATCATTCCGCCATTTGTATTTAGGGTATCCATTTACATTGTAGTTTCTGAGCAAAAATCCTTGGGAAAGCCTTTGGTACAGTTCCCATTATCCATACATGGTGCATTTGGATTCAGTGGACAACATGGACCGTGCATCATGCAAGATTTTGCAGTTTTATAAAGCCTCAGATCAGTGTGTTTGTGTGGGAGTTCTGCACAAATAAATTTGTCAATTCTTTCTTATTGCCAGGCCTTGTATTGCAAGTCAATAAATACCAATATGTGTCCATGAGGGAGCCCTCTTTTTGGAAACTCGATTACATACACCATACCATAAACATGTCCAAATATGTGGTATTTGGTTAAGTCTTCAAGTAGCAATTTTAGTTTCATGATAAATACTCGTGCTACTAAATTGGACCTGTCGCATGGTTACTGACTGGGAAGTAGGTTTTCTCTGATTTTCCTCCATTTTGGATTGTGCTTGACTGTTACCCCAAAAAAGTGACGTGGGGTCCCCCTATAATTAATAGCCAGCAAAAGCTATGCAGACAACTGGGGGCTGATATTAGTAGCCTAGGAAGGGGCCATGGATACTGGCCCCCCTGGCTAAAAACATCAGCTCTCAGCCGCCCCAGAAAAGGTGCATCTCTAAAATGCGCCAATTCTGGCACTTAGCCTTGGTCTTCCCACTTGCCCTGTAGCGGTGGCAAGTGGGGTAATAGTTGTGGGGGTTGATGTAATAGTTGTGGGAGTTGAAGCCCTGAGGTTAGTAATGGAGAGGCATCAATAATACACCCCTATTACTAACCCCATAGACAAATTATAAAGAAAACACAGACACCCAGTAAAAAATCATTTAATGGAAATAAAGACACAGACTCCTTTAATATTCTTAATTAAACCATACTTACAACCTCACCTATTCCCCCAAAGCCCTCGATCTCCTGTAATAAAAGTAAAATAATAAACCAACAATATCCCAGGCTATAAACATCTGCCCCCAGTCACTGCCTTTCCCTCTTGTTTTTTTCCCCATTTTTAAAAATTAAACAGATGTTGCAATTAAGGCCGAGGTCACACTTGCGAGAAACTTGCACGAATCTCGCACCTCAATACCCGGTACTGCCGCCGGCACTAGGGACCGGAGTGTGCGGCTGCATGTATTTCTATGCAGCTGAATGCTCCGGTCCGAGTGCCAGCGACAGTGCCGGGTACTGAGGTGCAAGGCTCATGCGAGTTTCTCGCAAGTGTGACCTCGGTCAAACGCAGATTTTGTGTGTGTGTGTCTTTATTTAACTCTATGTACCATTTTATTATGTTCATTACTAAACATCGGGCTTGGTATTATCTATCTATAGATATAGCTATCTATCTACAGATATATCTATCCATCTATCTACAGCCATATCTATCTATCTATTTATCTACAGATATATCTATCCATCTACAGCTATATCTATCTATCTATCTATCTTCAGATATACAGTATCTATCTATATGTTTATCTACGTTTTTAGAATGGATTTCCTCATGTTAATGTCCTGATCGTTCTTAAACTGCAGGGTGATGGGTATAAGCTCATTAAGACGTTTTGTCGATTTCTCAAAATTTCCTCCTCTGAAGTAATGTCATAAATCTAATAGATAATTCAATGGATCCTTTTTCCCATGCAGCAAGTAATTAGGGATTTTGTAATCTATGTGATGGTACAATGTTGATAAGTACTCTCATAGGGACAGTCTTTTGTTTAATGTAATTTTCTAGGGCTTTTATTTCTCAACAGTACATCAAGTTGTTCTTATAGTTAGTATATAAATAGAGATGGGCGACGCCGAACAATAAAGTTCAGGGTCCGTACCGAACACCTACTGTTCAAGCACGGACCCCGAGCATGGACTTCACGAGGAAGTCCGTGTTATTGCTTGGGTTAGGCACCCCGAACACCAGGTGTTTCTTGCGCTGTCATGCAAATGAGTGAGATCAGCCCTTGCACCATGAGAGAAAGTCTCATGAAGCAGAGCTGAGCTCAGTGAGTTCACCGCAGTTCACCATGAGAAATTTATCAGCGATGCACTGTCAGAATTTTTCTCACTGTGCTAGCGGTGATCTCACTGAGGTCATCACAGTTCAGGGGCCGATCTGGGAATGCAGCCTCAGTGACCTGAGGTAACTTCGATCACATCACCGCTTGTCTCTGAAGCTGAGCTCGCAGCAGCTCATTCTCCAGTCATTTTCAGCTTGGACGGTCGCATCTTGGCACCGTCCAGGTTGACAACTATTTATCGCAGACCTGGATTACGTCATGGGACAGAACGTCAGACAGGTGAGGGATATGGTTATTTTTTTTTTTTCTAGTTTTATTACAGGAGACGATGGCTTCAATAGAATGGGCGTTAGGTGAGTATAACTGTGTTTGTTATTTTTAAATAAAAAAGTAAAAGTGTGTTTTTTTAATTTAAAATAAAGGACTTTATTCTGGCTTTGTTATAGAATTAGTAATGGATAAGCGTCTTATAGATGCCTCTCCATTACTAACCCGTGGACTTGATGTCACCGGACAATACAAACGTGACATCAACCCCACAAATATGAATCCCACTTGCCACTGCCACAGGGCAAGTGAGAAGAGCTGGACAAAGTGCCAGAATTGGCGCATCTAATAGATGCACCTTTTCTTGGGAGTCTGCGGGCTGCTATTTTTAGGCTTGGGGTCAATATCCATAGCTCCTTATCAGCCTGAGAGTACTAGCCCCAGCTGTCTGCTTTAGCAAGGTTGGTTGTAAAAAATGCTTTAAATAATTTAAAAAATAGCATTGGGAACCCTCTATTATTGATACCCAGCCTTACTAAAGCTGACAGCTGGGAGCTGCAGCCCACAGCTGTCAGTTTTTGCCTGGCAGGTTATCAAAAATACAGTGGAACTCATGCCATTAAAAAAAAAAATACTTATTAGCAGCAGCAGCAGGCATAGGCTGCTGGGAGTAGTAGTCCCATCAGGCGACGCCTGTGACCAGGGGTTAACTTTTTACCTCCGGTCAGAGCTGTGGCTCACACTGTCATCAGACAGTGTTGGAGCCGCGGCTCTCTGATCAGCGGTAATGATCTTACTACCGACCAGAGGCAGGGTTTGCTGTGCTGTCATGCACATGACAGTGTGACAAATAGTGGATGTTCAGGCCCCCCCATTATGTAAGGGGTCTGGGTTCGAGTTTGTGTACTGTTCTGGTACCCAAACTGAACTTTTTAAACTGTTCATCTGAACCCATTAGACCCGAATATATAGGAGTTCGCCCATCACAATATATAAATTCTTGAAAAGGATTTCCAAAGTGACGAGTCACTATCAGATACTCTATTGTGTAGAAGACCTGGTCAACATCTTCCACCTATGAATTAAAATTGATAGGACCAGTAAGAAAACCTGCCATACTAGGAATCACAGCAAATGAAATACCAAAAAACAGGTGAAGAATAAAGGGTATATGTACTCATATAGAGATCCCCTGTTATTGGTGCAATATTGATTTGTAGAGTACTTTCAATCGATATTAATATAGTATATATCTTTCTAATAGGGTTTTTTCATGTTAGTTTTTTGTATACAGTCTTTATTCTTTAACCGTTTTTTTTAGTTCAGAACGGAAGACAGCTAATATTTGGTATAAACTATGGTAGACACCACAGCTCGTGCCTGCATGGATGCTATTTTCATAGACAGCCCAAAAAGCCCTAAATGTATTAAGAATGCTTACTCTAGTGGGTTTTTGGTTCTACACTGGCAATGATAAATTTCCACCAAAATGTCAACTAAAGAAACTACCTATCATGTTAGTACACTGAGGAATTATTAATACATGACAGATAAGATATGCAAAATACTCAGTGTATCACCATAGTAGGATTGAATTTTGCAAAATCTCTTTTCATGCACTGCGGAAAAATTTTAATCTGCAGTATATAATTTAATTTGGCAAATTTTCACAGCAGATTTCTTGCAGTACATGGGGTGAAATCTGTCAAAAACCGCAACAGAGTCAGCATGTGCTATACAGTGTTGAGCATAAATGAGTATACACCCTTTGAAAAATGAGATTTTACCAATTATTCCTACTTTCCCTAAATGCAGATTCTCTTTCAAAAGATACCAAATTAAATTTCCTTCATATTTTTGCCTTAGCTAAACTGCTTATAGGGGCCAAATGGAAAACTGCTATTGCTCTTAATATTAACAAAGCAATAGAAAAAAAATCTCAATTAATAATCATAATTCATTTGAAAAAACTCTGGCCCTAAGAAATAACTCGCTCCAAAATATGAAGCCAAGTGTTCAACCTGAAACACTTTCATTTCATCCCAGCCAGAGTATCTGTATTCCTTTTTAGTATGTTATAGTTTGTTATATAGCCAGTAAATTAAAATTATATGTTAAGTTTATACACTTTTTGGAATTTAGTCAGTGCTTGTCTATGACATCTACTGTACCTTCTCAGAGGACTATTCTTATCCTTCCGCTTTTCCCCTTTTATCTTCCCTTGTTATATCTTCCCAATTCCATCCTTTTCCCTCCCTATTTCCCTTTTATTGTTTTATCCCTTTTCCTTTCCCCTTTACCTTTTCTCTTTTCCCATCTACCCTAATTTCCCCTTCTTCCCTATCTAAACTTTATCCTTACCCATCTTACCTCTTGTTTCACTCGCAGTTTGCTCTTTCCCCTTCTTATAGCTTATTCTTACTTCCTACCTTACCCTCCCCCTTTATTGTAAAAATTTCCCAAATAAAAATTATTGAAACAGGAAAGTGAGATTTTAGTCAGTTCCTCAGTGAACAATTTTCTAAATTTTGATAAGACGGAGTTTCACAAAACATTTTTTTTAACACATAACATGAAATTAAAGTTAATAATACAACTTTTGCTGCAAAATCTTCAGTTTTACTCATGTTAGTTGATGCAAAAATGAATATACCCAACATCAAAAACTACTATATCTAGTATTTCTATGACCTCCATGATTTTTAAGTACAGCAGAAAGTATTCTAGGCATGGAATGAGAAAGTTGGAGACATATTACAACTTCTATCTTCTTTCATTCTTCAAGAATGACCTCTTTTATAGCCTGGACGATGGTTGGACAGTGAAGCTCAACTTGTCTCTTCAGAATTCCCCATAAGTGTTTTGATTGGGCTCAGATCAGGAAATATACTTAGTTAGTAAATCACTTTCACCCTGTTCTTCCTCAGAAATGCAACAGATGTGTGGTTTGGATCATTGCAATGTTAGAAAACTGTACATCTACCAAGGGCATGGAGTAATGTTAGCAACTTGTCTTTCAATATAGAGCAGTATATCTGTGAATTCATGATGTCATCCATGAAATGCAGTTCAACGATACCAGCAGCGCTCACGCAGCCCCACATAAGGGCACCGCCACCACCACGTGTCACCAGACATTTAGAAAAATGAATTTAGAAAAATGCATGATGTCTACAGTGAAACATATATTTTCACACCTAACCAGTATGATATATTCCATTGCTCATATTGCAATCACATGGAACTTGCCCTCTTCCCCTAAGTTAAATTTCTAGGCACGCCCGTACTACCGACTACTTTTCACCACCCTACTTTAAAAGTTTGGTTGGAAATATTACAGAAATTATGCATTAATAACACAGGCAGCCTCCACAAGTGCTCTGCGTAATATTGATATAAAAGATTGTAGGCTCCAATGGGCTATGGCCCTAAATAAAAGAATACTGATATTTCAATTCTATATGTAAAGGGTCATTAGAATAACAAAATTAGTTTTTCTGAACCTTTGCCCATAGCTAAAAAAAATGTCTGGTCTGTATGGAAGAACTGACAGGGCAAGTGATAAAGTGGACAAGGCTAGGGTGATGAAATCTATAGTTTATGATTTCCTGTATCCATGGGTTGGAGGCACTTACTTATGAATTAAAGTCTCTGTATATGATTAAATACACAATACTGGCTGCATCTTAAGCAGTGATATTCTATTTTCCATTCAGTGAAGATAGTTGCAGTATTTGTCTTTTTAATCTGTAAATGTATGAATTTAGAAAATGCCATCCTGATTTATGCTCGCATCAAAGTTACTCTTGAAAGTGAATGCAGATGGGAGTTCTTTTCATATTAACAGCCAATAATATGGCCTGTGGCTTCATTTTCATTGTGGTGCAAGCACAAACTGTTCCACTCCCTGTGACAGCATGTGAGATGATAATATTAAAGGTAATCTTTGCTCGTTGTAGTTTTATTACATGAGCCGGTGTGTCTTTTGAAATAGTAATATTATCTCAGCACAAATGCCTTAGGATTGGAAAAACAGATATATGGTAGGTAATTAGAGGCGTAATAATAAACAATTGGGTTGTCATAGTAGAAAACTCCAGAAATCACCCATACTTTTGATGACAATAAGGTCATTTTTGCATGGTAATAAATTGGTCATAATTTGCATCAGTACTTGGCAAAAACAAGAATACAGACGTAGCGTTTTCTAAACCGACTCACTTATCTGTGAGATATGTTGACGCAGTAAACTGTGATTCAACATTTATAATTTTCTGCATGAAGATGTTTTTCGGCATCATCGTATAGTTAGCACGTCGTGTGCTACATCTTGTAGTTTTTCTCTTCGTAGATTCCACCTGAGTCATAATTGTGGAAGTCCAGAAATTCACACATGTAGCCAGTGTTATGAATGGCATATGGTAGATAGGGATACTGTATTTTGTATTGGAACCCAGATGCTTTAAGTTAAACTTCTGGGTCTCGTTTCTGACTTTGGCTCACAAATGTTGATAAAAAAATACTGTTATTGATTTTGCTCATATGGTAAAATGTTCCAAAATGACTTTCCGTAAATTATCATTTCAGTCCAAATGATTTCAGAAGTCGGTAATCATCATAAACATAGAATATATGGTATTTTTATAATTACCGTATATACTTGTGTATAAGCCGAACCGAGTATAAGCCGACCCCCCTAATTTTGCCACAAAAAACTGGGAAAACTTATTGACTCGTGTATAAGCCTAGGGTGGAAAATGCAGCAGCTACTGGTAAATTTCAAAAATAAAAATAGATACCAATAAAAGTAAAATTAATTGAGACATCAGTAGGTTAAATGTTTTTGAATATCCATATTGAATCAGGAGCCCCATATAATGCTCCATACAGTTCATGATGGGCTCCATAAGATGCTCCATACAAAATACACCTCATATAATGCTGATCAAAGGTTAATAATGGCCCCATAAGATGCTCCATAGAATAATATGCCCCATATAATGCTCCATAAAGGTTATGGCCCCATAAGATGTTCCATAGATTATGCCCCATATGCTGCCCCATAAGATGCTCCATAGAATAGGCCCCATAAGATGCTCCATAGATTATGCCCCCATAAGATGCTCCATGCAGTATGCCCCATAACATGCTCCATGCATTATGCCCCCATAAGATGCTCCATGCTTTATGCCCCCATAAGATGCCCCATAAGATGCTCCATAGATTATGCCCCATAAGATGCACCATATATTATGCCCCAATATGCTGCCCCCATAAGATGCTCTATATATTATGCCCCCATATGCTGCCCCCATAAGATGCTCCATATATTATTCCCCCATATGCTGCCCCATAAGATGCGCCATATTTTATGCCCCCATATGCTGCCCCCATAAGATGCTCCAAAGAATAGGCCCCATATGCTGCTGCAAATTAAAAAATATAATGACATACTCACCTCTTGTCACTGGGGGCCAGGTGTTGGATACTGAGTAGGCGGTGATACCGGCGCACTATGGGGGCCAGGTGCCGGTGTTGCCGTTGGCTCAGGACCCGGCACCTGAGAAATTCACCTGTCCCCGGTCCATCACTGCTTGCCGTTGTCTACCATGTCATCTGTCAGTGACGTTCAGGCAGCAGAGGGTGTGGCGCTCACTAACCACGTCACTGTGCCCTCTGCTGGCTGAATGTCACTGATAGAGGACGCAGCAGATAGCGGCGAGCAGCGATGGAACAGGGACAGGTGAATATTGGATATACTTACCCCCTCCTGGCACGGTCTCTGCAGCCCCGTTCTCCCACGGTCTTCCTTCCTTCAGCGGTCATGCCGTACCGCTCATTAAACTCATGAATATGCACATATTACTAACCCATAAGGGTCTAATGTGTCATTCTGTGACTTTTTAATGTTTTTAATGTGTTTTGGGTTTGATTGGCACTTAATAAAAATAGGTAAGCACAATACCCAAGCCCATTATCCTTCAAAGGAGCGGGCTACACTCTCAATGCACAAATATATCACAAAGGTTATGTCACTGTCAGGTGACCCAATAACCAAGAGTGTCACTCATTTCATAAAATACATGTTTTATTAAACATTAATTGACAAACAACCATAAAACCATTGCCTCAAACCAACACTTATAGGAAGGAGAAACAGCAAAAGGATACAAATTAAATTATATAATGAGTCAAAATTTAAAGAAAATGACTACAGTATCCAGAATAATATAATATGCCCAACAATATACTTAGTATTTATTGATTAGATACATTTTTAATAAAACTATAGAAAATTGCATGCAAAAAACCTGCATAGGTGTGAATAAAATTTACTGCCTTAATTTGAATAGAATCTAACACATAATTCACACCATTGAATAACTATTCATTAATCAGCTGTTCCTGCTGCTACACCACCATAGCATGGCTGTAGAAAATTGCATGCGAAAAACCTGCATAGATGTGAATAAAATTTACTGCCTTAATGTGAATAGAATCTAACACACAATTCACACCATTGAATAACTATTCATTAATCAGCTGTTGCTGCTGCTACACCGCCATAGCCTAACACATGGTTCCAGAAAATTGCATGCAAAAACCTGCATAGATGTGAATAAAATTTACTGCCTTAATTTGAATAGAATCTAACACATAATTCACACCATTGAATAACTATTCATTAATCAGCTGTTGCTGCTGCTACACCACCATTGCCTTACACATGGCTGCAGAAAATTGCATGCAAAAACCTGCATAGATGTGAATAAAATTTACTGTCTTAATGTGAATAGAATCTAACACATAATTCATACCATTGAATGACTATTCATTAATCAGCTGTTGCTGCTGCTACACCGCCATAGCCTTACACATGGCTGCAGAAAATTGCATGCAAAAACCTGCATAGATGTGAATAAAATTTACTGCCTTAATTTGAATAGAATCTAACACATAATTCACACCATTGAATGACTATTCATTAATCAGCTGTTGCTGCTGCTACAGCACCATAGCCTTACACATGGCTGCAGAAAATTGCATGCAAACACCTGCACAGATGTGAATAAAATTTACTGCCTTAATGTGAATAGAATCTAACACATAATTCACACCATTAATCAGCTGTTGCTGCTGCTACACCACCATAGCTTTACACATATAATATGCCCCACAATATACTTAGTATCTTTAATTAGATACAACAGGGCTAAATGGCTGTAGAAAATTGCATGCAAAAACCTGCATAGATGTGAATGAAATATACTGCCTTGATGTGAATAGAATCTAACACACAATTCACACCATTAAATATCTATTCATTAATCAGCTATTGCTGCTGCTACACCACCATAGCCTTACACATATGTGGATTCTAATCACCCACAATATGCAATATATGCAGCCATTGCTGCTACAGCGCTACCACAGCCTCTCATGTATGCAGGTTAAAATGACCCAAAGCATGAAAATAAATGTGATGAATGAATGGCCAAATACATATTACCTAAGCAGTGTGCACAGTGGAGTTAGGCATAGAGTAGGATGCTGCTTCCCCGCACCCCAACGCGCTTTTCGCCCGTGCTTCTTCCTGGGGGTGTGTCTAGTTCTCCCACATCACCCTTCTTATACACATCGCAGTCCAATGAACACAGGGAAAACTGGGAGGGCATTGTTCTTGAATCATGAATGTAACGTCCAATGAAATCATTGAAAGGGGGAGCTATATGAATCAAGACCGCCCACTTGCAGTCAAAGTATTCTAAGAGGAGTATTTGCCTGATATAACGCCTCCCATCAGTCAAATCATTATACAGAGCTACCATTTAGCCTCAGCGCATATTGAAACAAACACACAGCGCTGACCATCAAACCTGCACATGGCTGAGCAGAGCGCAGACAGTCTCCCCTGCAGGAAGGAGACACGCCGCACTTCTTACCCACCAAATGCCTGAAAGACAGACAGCCGTGCGAGTGAGACAAAGCAGGCCGGTTTATTGTACCAGAGTTCACTATTTTAATTCCCACTAAAACTACAAATAGCGTGCAAGTGAATAGAATTATTATTGACTTAATTTGATACACTTAATATTATCACTGACCTAAACAGCCAGTGCCTAGATTTATTTAATATTAATATATAAATGTGTGACGCACTAAATACGATAAAGTGCAAAGTGACATAAAAAAGTGCAGTGAAAATTAATTATTATTTTTAAAAATTTTTAATTACAAATTTTTATATTTTTATAAAAACCTATCCATTAAATATAATGCATATAGGTGCAAAAAAGTGAAGTGAACCCAGTCTTTATATTTATGTTTTTATATATTTTTAACTTTAAAAAATAGTGAATATATATTGATTATAGTGACTGTATATCATATGCCACTACTGAGGTGACTAAAAATAAATCTAAGGAAGAAAAAAAAAAAAAAACACCGCTCCGATACACTAACATAAGCTTTGGTACTGTATATTGTGTTGACACCACCAAAAGTGGAGATATTAATGAAATAATACATTCCTACCAGCCCTACCCTATCTGATCCCCCACATAATAATAATCATCTCCTCTTATTTCTCAGTAACACAATCTTGATGGACGAAAAAATGTCACATATATTTCCAAGTTCTGTTGAATTTTATAATAGTTGACACCCAATATTCATTTTTCAGACTTGATTCTTCCATTTTTCTTTTTTCCACCCTGAGAACTTGGAGAAAGGGTTCACATTCATTGAAATGCATATCAGACTGCAGATAATGGGTGATCCATCTAGGTGAGACAAAATGACAATTACTCATGTGCTAAAACCATACATGTAAACATATCCTAATCCCACACTGATAAAACTAGATAAAATCAAAATAAAAATAAAAAACTGATGCACCAATATGAAAGAGAAGAAAAGTCTACTAGCTGAGCCATTTACAGAAATGCCCCAAAGCTGAGATTCTCATTCAGGCTCTGAGGAGTGAGGGTACCTAATCTAAAAATCCATCGACTTTCTATCTGGGCCAACTGTTTACCCAGATCCCCACCCCTCAGTCCTACAGATACCATATCTATACCTTTAATCCGTAAACTGCGAGAATCACAGTTATGACATTTCTTATAGTGTCTTGGAATAGTTTTAAGACCAGTTATATCCTCCATAGTTTTTGCCTTCTCTATGTCAAAAATGTGTTCGCGGACACGAATCCTCAATTCTCGGGTAGTTAATCCTATATATATTTTCCCGCAGGCACAGGTGGCATGGTAGATAACCCCTGTAGATGTGCAAGTGATGAATTTTCTAATCACATAGATTCTTGATCCATCAAAATTTTTGAAATCTTTTGCTTTTACACAATTTGCACATGCCTTACACCGCCCGCATGGGAAAAAACTGGCATCTTGGAATCCATAACTGGTTGTTATTTTTTTGGTTCTTAGTGACTATGCACCAAAATATCCCTTAGGTTTCTAGATCTTCTTGCTACAATAGAGGGAGCTGCTGGCAAAATATTCTTAAGTACAGGATCCGTGTGTAATATTGGCCAATGCTTGGTTACAATATTACGGAATTCTCGCCACTTATTATGGTATGTCGTTATGAGATGCACTTGGTCATCTCTGTTAATTTGCTCTTTCTGTTTGTTTTTATACAGGAGCTCATTCCTTGTTATGGTCTTGGCCCGATTATATCCTCTATAGATAGTCCTTTTACCATATCCTCTTTCTTGAAATCTTTTCACTAGATCTTTAGACTGTCTTTCAAAATCATTTTCTTGAGAGCATATTCGCTTTACTCTGAGGAATTGACTGATGGGAATTCCTCTTATCGTTGATGGCAAATGGGCCGACTGGGCGTGCAATACTGAGTTTGTAGCCGTAGCTTTACGGAACACATCAGTAGAAATACTCCCATCGGGCCGGATGTCAATCTGCAAATCCAGGAAATCCACCCTGGTGCCATAATTGAAAGAGAGGTTTATATTAGAATTATTTTGATTCAAATTAGCCATAAATTTTTCTAAATCCACAATACTGCCCTCCCATATAAACAAAATGTCGTCAATATATCTCATCCATTCCTGGATGAGATGATTCTGGGGAATGGGGTTACATTGAAAAATATCTCTTTCCCATGCCCCCAAAAAAAGGTTGGCGTATGAGGGGGCACAGCAGGCCCCCATTGAGGTCCCCTGAAGTTGCAGATAGACATCCCGCCAAAACAAGAAGACATTATGTGTCAATATGAAATTTAATAACTCCAACAGGAGACCTATCATTATGGTTTAATGGTTGTTTGTCAATTAATGTTTAATAAAACATGTATTTTATGAAATGAGTGACACTCTTGGTTATTGGGTCACCTGACAGTGACATAACCTTTGTGATATACTTAATAAAAATAGTACATGTTATTTACAGTGGTGATCCCATTTTTTGGTCAGTAGCTTTTTCTCTTTCTTGATTCATCATTCCTTTTTACTGACTATTGGTGTATCCCTGTCTTACATTATTAGTGGTGCCCTCCTCACTTTTTACCATTTGAACCACGTTTAGTGGCCTCATAAGCCACGTTTCTGCAGGGGAGTGTTGGCACGCTCTTTATATACCTTTATATTATTATGGATTTGGCTGCTAGAGAGGCTGCCTGGAATAACCAGGCTCAAGGGATGTTTGAGGATGTTACAGTGACCGCTTCCTCCCCCACTAATGGTATTAAACAATCTGATTTTGATAGTATATCTAGAGATTTGGTGAATTTGCATAAATCACTTACTAAAATGTGGTGGAACATCAAGAGTCTCGAGGAGTACAAGAGATTTAATCATAGAATCATAGAATCATAGAATCATAGAATCGTAGAGTTGGAAGGGACCTCCTGGGCCATCTGGTCCAACCCCCTGCTCAAAGCAGGATTCGCTAAATCATCCCAGTCAGATGTCTGTCCAGCCTCTGTTTGAAGACTTCCATTGAAGGAGAACTCACCACTTCTCGTGGCAGCCTGTTCCACTCATTGATCACTCTAACTGTCAAAAAGTTTTTTCTAATATCTAATCTGTGTCTCTTCCCATTCAGTTTCATCCCATTGCTTCTAGTCTTTCCTTGTGCAAATGAGAATAAAGTTGATCCTTCTACAATGTGACAGCCCTTTAGATATTTGTAGACAGCTATTAAGTCTCCTCTCAGTCTTCTCTTTTGCAAACTAAACATTCCCAAATCCTGCAACCTTTCCTCATAAGACAGGGTTTGCAGACCGGTCACCATTCTGGTCGCTCTTTTCTGAACTTGCTCCAGTTTGTTGATGTCTTTTTTAAAATGTGGTGCCCAAAACTGGACACAATATTCCAGATGAGGTCTGACCAAAGAGGAGTAGAGGGAAATAATGACTTCACGTGATCACTTCACGTGATCTAGACTGTATGCTTCTGTTAATACATCCTAGAATTGCATTTGCCTTTTTTGCTGCTGCATCACACTGTTGACTCATATTCAGTCTGTGATCTATTAGTATACCCAAGTCTTTTTCACATGTGCTGTCACTTAGCCCTATTCCTCCCATTCTATATATGCTTTTTTCATTTTTATTGCCCAGATGTAGTACTTTGCATTTCTCCCTGTTAAAAACCATTCTGTTAGTTGCTGCCCACTTCTCCAGTTTATTTAAATCTTTTTGAATCCTCTCTCTCTCTTCTCTAGTATTAGCTATCCCTCCTAGCTTTGTGTCATCAGCAAATTTAATCAGTTTACCCTCAATTCCTTCATCTAAATCGTTGATAAAGATGTTGAACAATACAGGGCCCAGGACAGAGCCCTGTGGTACCCCACTTGAGACATTCTTCCAACTGGATGTGCAGCCATTTACGACCACTCTTTGGGTCCGATCACTAAGCCAGTTATGAATCCACCTAACAGTTGCCTTGTCCATTCCATACTTAGTCATTTTTTCAATAAGGATTGTATGAGAGACTTTGTCAAATGCTTTGCTGAAGTCAAGATATACTATATCTACAGCATTTCCTTGATCCACCCAATCAGTGATACCGTCATAGAAGGAAATTAAGTTAGTCTGACATGACTTATTAGTTAGAAACCCATGCTGACTCTGTTTAATCACTTCATTCTTATCCAGGTATTGACATACATGTTGTTTAATAATTTGTTCAAAGATCTTTCCTGGTATAGAAGTCAGACTCACCGGCCTATAGTTGCCTGGGTCCACCTTCTTCCCCTTTTTGAAGATAGGAACAACATTTGCTCTTCTCCAGTCTTCTGGCACTTCTCCTGTTCTCCAAGAATTTTCAAAGATTATGGAGAGGGGTTCAAAAATTTCTTCTGCTATCTCCTTCAGTACTCTGGGGTGTAATTCATCTGGACCTGGAGACTTGAATTCATTTAGGTTAGCTAAGTGTTTCCTCACTATCTTTCTGTTTATAGATATCCTGGATTCTTCTATTCCCTTAATAGGACAGTGAATAACAGTTGATGTTGCATTTCCTTTCTGAGAGAAAACAGATGCAAAATAGGAATTTAAAAGTTCAGCCTTCTCAACATCCTGTCTTACCATTTCATCATTTTCATCCTGTAAAAATCCTATAGCATCTTTGACTTTTCTTTTACTTTTGACATATCCCCAAAATCCTTTATTATTGCTTTTGACATCTCTTGCAAGCCTCAGTTCATTTTCAGCTTTAGCTAATCTGATTTGTGCCCTGCAGGTTCTGCAGACAGCATTATATTCTTCTTTAGATATGCCTCCCTCTTTCCATTTTATAAACATTTTTTTCTTCCTTTTTAGCATGTGCTTAAGTTCTGTGTTCATCCATCCTGGTTTCCTTAAATGCTTCCTATTCTACCCTCTTTTCGGAATTGTTAACAACTGTGCTTTGAGAATTTCATTTTTCAAGATTTCCCATCCTTCCTGGACATTTTTGTCTTTAAGGATATCCAGCCATTGGATCCCTCCAATTCTCTTTCTGAATCCCTTAAAATCTGCCTTTCTGAAATCTAACCTTGACGTCTGAGTCTTCACAGGTCTTCCACCTCTAGTAATCCAAAATTCTAAAATAGTATGGTCGCTACCTCCTAGGGTCCCAGCCACTTTTACCTCCTCAACCATTTCCTCCCTGTTTATAAGGATTAGATCCAAGGTAGCAGTTCCCCTTGTTTTCTCCCTTACCTTTTGGAAGATAAAGTTGTCAGCAAGAGAGGATAAGAATTTCCTTGACCTGTTAGTTTTGCCTGAGAGAGATTCCCAACAAATGTCTGGATAGTTGAAATCTCCCATGACAACTATGTCATATTTTTTGGAGAACTTGGCCATCTGATGCATAAAGAGTTCATCTATATATTCGGCTTGCACAGGCGGCCTGTAGTAAATGCCTACAATGGTGTCCTTTCCATTGTTCTGTCCTTGTATTCTTACCCAAACAGTTTCCACAGAACTCCCAGTCTCTGAAGCTTCAATCTCTGTGCAGATATACGCGTTTCGAACATACAATGCGACACCCCCTCCTCGTTTATCAAGTCTGTTTCTTGCAAATAAGTTGTATCCTTCTAGTCTTGTATTCCAATCATGTGTATTGTCCCACCAAGTTTCAGTGATTCCAATTACATCATATTTCTGTTCCTGTGTTAGTAGTTCCAATTCTCCTTGTTTGTTGCCCATGCTTTGTGCATTAGTATAGAAACATTTTAGTTTGTGATTGGTTTCTCTTTCTCCAATATTTTTATTAATTAGATTCTTTCGTCTTTGTTCTTCCTTTCCACTTCTAATAGCAGAGTTCTCAATAGCATTTGTCAGGTGTATGGCTTTTTCTGGTCTTTTGCTTCCCTTCCCATGTTGTTCTAGTTTAAAGCTCTCCTTACAAGTGTTACAAGTGATTTGGACTTGTCCCTCGAGGGTTGAGGGTTCAGATTTTTCCAGCATGGGAAGCAGACAGTACATTCCAGAAAACATGGGAAACTGGATTGTTTCACTGCTCTACTATTCTCATGAACTTACTTATAGAACATGATCGATTAGCATTGAATAATATCAAGGAAAGGATCAAATCTTATGAGTCCAAACTGTCTGCTTTTGACATCAAAACGATGGTAGAACCCTTTCAGATCCGCCTTAAAAACACCATAGATCAGTATGAAAAAGACATTATTGGGGGAAAAAAATGTAAGTTCAAACGTGACCAAATGGATTTTAATAATGATAAAGCCTATAAATGGGTACATAGGGGAAATAGAAGACGCTTTCTTCCCGATAATAATCCCAATAAGGATAATTCAGTGGCAGTGGATTCCCAGTCTAGCGATTTTTTATCGTCAGACCAAAGCGATATCGAAGGCGTTGTAGGAGGGGTAGATATGGCAAAAGATCCAAAAAAAGAAGACCAGGGGATACAGACAGTGGTCCCCCAAATATCGGAGGGAAACCAGGCAGAGACGGAAGTATTGAGTGTTCCTCTGACCCCTTCCGTCCCCTCCTCAACAGGATTTGGGTTGAACCAGGGTAAGTTATCAATTATCAATTTGTCACAATATGTACTATCGGAGACTGAAATTGCAGTCCTACAATGAGGTCTTTCTTTTTGCCCTATGAATCCACTGGATAAGTTCACATTCATTAAGGATTTGTACTTGTTTTGCAGACAACTTACTTTTAAATTGATGTATTACCAACCGTCTGTTATTGACAGTTTGCCGATGGAGGAGAGACAAGTCCTAAGAGACCTTATCTCACTGTTGGAAGAAAATGAACATCCGATGACGAGAACATGCTTTAAGGGACGTTTACCTTCCCAGGCCACCCCCAGTTTCTCACTTTTTCCCGTGATACAAATATTCTTTGATGCGGTGAGTAGAGATATACAACTACTCGATGAGAGACCTAATTTTTTAAATAACATCAATTATACCGAAAAAAAGGCTATACGGGAATTAGGTAATAACAGGGATCTAATTATTAGGGAAGCAGATAAAGGGGGAAATATTGTCATCTGGCCTGTTGATCTTTATGTTAAGGAAGCTAAAAGACAACTGAACAATTCCTTGTTTTATCAGCTATTGCCATTTGATCCCACTGTGATGTTTAAGTCAAAACTGGAAAGGTTATTATCTATGGCAATGGTACACAATGTCATTAACCAGAAAGAAAGAGATTTTTTGATCACCCACCACCCAAGAGTCCCTACCTTTTACATGCTGCCTAAGGTGCACAAATCCATTCAGGAACCGCCAGGTAGGCCCATTGTTTCTGGGATTGGGGGGATTTTTGAGAAACCTTGTATTTATGTTGACTTCTTTTTACAACCATTAGTAACTACTTTGGATTCTTACATCAAGGATACATCACATCTACTGGTTGTACTCAGTGATCTACAAATCTCCTGAATACCCTGATTGATACTCTAGATGTTGAATCATTATACACCAACATACGACATGACTTGGGAATCCAGGCGGTATCCTTTTTCTTGGAGCAACACACCACCGGTGATCGACAACATGACTCCTTTATCGTGGATCTACTGCATTTCATTCTGGATAAGAACTACTTTGTTTTCGATCGTTCTTTCTACAGGCAGGTATCTGGGACTGCGATGGGGGTACAATGTGCACCGTCGTATGCCAACCTTTTTATGGGCTGGTGGGAAATTAATCATGTTTATAACACAGTGGATTTCAAAAGCCATGTATTTAAATGGTTCAGGTACATTGATGATGTACTTCTGCTTTGGACTGGATCATTGGACGAATGTTAGAATTTTATAGATCTGCTCAATAACAACCTGTTTAATATCCATCTCACAGCGAATTTTGTTGATTCTGTGGCAGAATTTCTTGATCTGAAATTGACGATTGAGGACGGTATGGTGAAGACCTCATTATTTCGGAAACCTACGTCCACTAACAGTATTCTACACTACTCAAGCTTTCACCCTGATCATTTGAAAAACGGTATACCGAAGGGCCAATTTTACAGGGTAAGAAGAAACTGTTCGGAACATCATGATTTTCTTGCTCAGGCACAAGATCTGACAGATCGTTTTAGAAATAGGGGTTATCCCCAGAAAGTTATTTCTAGAGCTTTTCAGACAACGAAGAGTAGTAATCGGAGACAATTACTACAACCGAGAATCAGGAATACCACTAAACCCATAGGATTGATTACCACTTATAATAATCAGTGGCATAATATACATGGTATCCTATCTAAATACTGGGATATGCTGACTAATGACCCCAAATTGGCGCCCCATATTGACTCTAGGCCCACAATGATAGCAAGGAGGGCACAATCCCTTAGAGATTCTCTCTGTCATAGCCATTTTAAGAGACCCACACAGAAGTTGAATATGGGTATACGGTTGGTTGGCACCTTTGCCTGTGGTGGATGCAATATTTGTCATCTTACGGTGGGCAGGGGGGATGTTGCTATTCCTACTTTGAAAACACCCATCGTTTCTAAATCCTACTTCAATTGCAGATCCAAGAATCTAGTGTATGCCTTGATTTGTGGCTGTCCCAAGATTTATATTGGCCAGACTACGCAAGAACTCCGTAAAAGAATACAACAACATCTATCTAATATTAATACGGCAAGGGCTGATAAAGAGAAAGGTAAATCCTTGAGTTCGGTTGCTCTGCATTTCTTACGTGACCATAACAGCTCTTGCACTGGCATACGGGTTATGGGCCTTGAATCTGTACCATCTGATATTCGTGGAGGGAATATCTCATTAGAACTTCTGAAGCGAGAGTCCAAGTGGATTTATAATCTTAGGAGCCGGACACCACTGGGATTGAATGAAGATCTCCTTTTCACCGGTTTTTACAAACAGGTGTAAAAAAGTTTTGACTTTTATTTGTGTGTTCTTTTTGCAGAATTTCCAATCTTTAATTAGTTTGGTTTGACAACGATGTTCCAAGATTACCCTCCCTCCATGGACCCTCCAACTCACTCTTGAGTGCCCTACTCCATTGGACAGGAGCATACTGGATTATTCCTTGATCTCGTTTGGACTTGGCTGGATTCCTTCCCTTATCACCTCTTCCATCAATATGTATCATGGATGGATCATGCTGGACTTTTGACATCTGATGGCTGTTGTATTGTACATATACATATATACACTTTTTTTGATCTTGTATTTGTAGTGTCTTTTCAATTATTAAGTTCGTTCTTTCATGTTTTTGGGAGTTGCTTCTTATTTCTACCTTATTTATTTCTGGGTGGAGCCTGTGGACTAGCCTTGCCATCTATAGCCTGATTGGGATATGTGTGGACTTTTTGTCCTCCATTCCTATTTCAAGGCTATGGTTTAGCCATCATAATCTACTGTTTACAATTTTCAATGCTCTGATGCTTATATTACATATTTGTGGTTTTTGCTACATTTTTTGGGGTTGGAACCACTAGGTGGTGGCAGTAGCATTTTGAGACACTTTTTCAGTATATGTTTCGATACTGTCTGCTCCCAAATTTTTTGGTATAGGCTGATTTTGCCTTTTAATATTTCTGGAGTACAGTATCTCCCCGTCTGTATCTTTCCCATTTGTCAGCCTGGTTAGAATATTTGGTAGCAGTAGTATGTAGCGATCTTCATATTCGATATTTTTATTGATGCTGCTATTCTCGGGTAGCATGGTCAAGTCTTAATAATAATAATTTTTTCCTGTATCATGTTGGATGACTATTTGACTTTTTGTCCATATCATCCATATGTGACATTTAAGGCGGAGCCTGTGGACGTTGTTCTCTTATGTCAGTTACATCATGAATATCATTGACTATACTATCTCTCACATGCTTTTTAGGGTGTGACTTAGTATGTTAATTATGATTATATCACTCTGAGTCCAATACAGTTGATATGCTCTTGTGGAGGTATGCATTTCAGGACTTTTTTTCATCTAGCATACCATTTTCTGGCTGTCCAATGGAGAGTATGGGTTATATTGAATGGATATTTCTAGCGATGCACGGTTAGGACATGATTGTCTTTTTCTGCGCTTAACATGCCTGCGTTACATGTCACCAGTAAGGGCATTATATCTACCTCTTATTGGTTTGTGGTATTTATTTGGTATGAATATGTATCGTCGATGCCATCTTTTAGCATCTAGATGGATTAGTTATGGTACTGCCGGATGCTTTTGACAACATTACATAGATATAAACGGTACACAGGCTGCAGTTGTATATTATAACTAATAGGGTTTATATCTATGTAAATTTTTACATCTCATACTGGTATGAAGGGCTGCTTTCTATGATTGGAGTCTATATATCTATTTGGCTGCTTTACGATTTTTGCACGTACGTCTTATGGGACGTTTGTAATTGCTAGCGGCTATTTGATCAGATGTGCTTATTTTTTATGGAACTGTGATTCTTTTTATTGATACCACTACCTAATTTAAATACGGTATGTGATGACTAGATATGCACTGCATTGCCATTCTATGCGCCGTTTGGTTAATCTTAGTCCGTAGTTCATGTCAGGACACTTGCGCAACAGTGCACTATCACTATTCAGTGTGTGAATCTTGTCTGCGCAGGCGCATTGGTCTATTTCGGTCACTGCTTTTGAAAAGACCTTCTTCTGCAGGAAGCGATAACTACGAACATATTCAGGGCTTGGATGGAGCGATTTACTCCCGCCCCTTTCTATGTGTATTTGCACAGGCGCACTGGCCGATTCTGGCCACTGCCCTCGGTATGACCTTCTTCCGTCGGAAGTGACGTCTGAGAACGCTCCTCAGGCTTGGATCGAGTATTCAGTTCTGCCTCTTTGCATATGTGACCGCACAGGTATTAACCGCAGCTGCCGCTTATTGTGCTCCTTATTATGTATATATATATGACGTCTTTCAGACCCTACCCTCAGCCCCTGACGAAGCTACCTTGCGGTAGCGACACGCGTCGGGCACGTCCACAGGCTCCCCCCATCTTGGGTATAGTATGCTGCCACGGCACCCAGTGCACATTTTATGCATTTCCTGGAGGTTGTCTATCTAGTTCTGAACTTACTATTTCAGGGCGCAGGTATTCGATAGTGTTATCATTGTGCTGTATTATATTATGTTGTGTTATCTTTGATATAAACATTGCACTTCTTATTTACCACAGTCTTACAGCTTATAACGTGCCAATTGAGGCTTTTTATTAACAGCATGCCTGATAAGTATGCTTGATATCATATGGCTGTGTTGTTTAATTTATGGACCAGTAGTAAGCTTATCAACTATACCTTGGACGATTGGGGAACCTGTCAGGGTTATATTACTAACCCATAAGGGTCTAATGTGTCATTCTGTGACTTTTTAATGTTTTTAATGTGTTTTGGGTTTGATTGACACTTAATAAAAATAGTACATGTTGTTATTTACAGTGGTGATCCCGTTTTTTGGTCAGTAGCTTTTTCTCTTTCTTGATAGATGATTTGATTAACACACAGGTATTCTGGTGCACATCAGCAGATGCAAAATGACAGGACAGTGCAATATATAACAAGAGGATGCTATATTTTATGGGATGGCGCTATATATAACAAGAGGATGCTATATAATATGGGACAATGCTATATATAACAAGAGGATGCTATATAATACAGGACAGCACTATATATAACATGAGGTCACTCACTATATAATACAGGACAGAGCTATATATAACAAGAGAATGCTATATAATATGGAATGCCTCTATATACAGTATAACAAGAGGAGGGGACAGTTGACTGACCCTGACATGTTTTTAGTATTAAGTACTTTGGTAATGGCTGATATGACTATAGAATAAGCACTCAATGTCTTTTTCAGGCAGATTGCAACTAAACTCAACCGTAAAAAAATGCTTAAAGTAAATAATATGATGTCAGATACTCATGCAGTGCACAGAATCACTTCTCTCCTGTATACAGGGTGTATTATTAGTTTCTGTGTTATTCTGTATATGTATACTGCACAGTACCATTTGTCCTATCCTGTATACTAAGTGTAATTCTCAGTATCTGTATTATTCTGTATACTAGATGGAGGCCCGCTGCTATCGCATCTGGAGGGCAGTAATGTCACGATGAGGGCAAGCTTTGCAGCGTTGAGAATCTCTCTCCCCATGTGGTCACCCACCTATCCACTCTCTCTTTCCCCATGTGCTGACTTCTCCCGTCTGTGCTCTCTTCTTTGACCTGTCTACCCCATGTGCTATCCCCCTTGTCTGCTGTCTCGCTCCTTCCTCACTCCTGTGTTCTCCCCTCATGTGCTCTGTGTGAGTGTGTGTGGGGTGAGTGTGAGTGTGTGTGTGAGTGTGTGTGTGTGGTGCATATGGTGTATAGAGTGTGAGTGTATGAGTGTGAGTGTGAGTGTGAATGTGAGTGTGTGTGAGTGTGTGAGTGTGACTGTGTGAGTGTGACTGTGAGAGTCTGAGTGTGTGTGTGAGAGTGTGTGTGTGTGAGAGTGTGTGTGTGTGGTGCGTACGGTGTATAGAGTGTGAGTGTGAATGTGAGTGTGTGAGTGTGAGTGTGTGTGTGTGTGAGAATGTGTGTGTGTGAGTGTGAGTGTGTGAGTGTATGAGAGTGCGTGTGTGTGAGTGTGTGTGGTGCATACGGCGTATAGAGTGTGTGTGGTGCGATGGTGTTCCGCTCGTGGTACCGCGCAATAGGTTGGTACCAGCAGCAGTTTCCATATTGAGACACCCATCACTTGGGTGTCCCAATATAGCGGTTGGTGAAATTCCTCCACTTGGAATTCTGGGATACGGTGACACATGGACAAAACAGGAAATGAAAACATTACAAGGCAATTATATAAATAGATATACACTGCCCAGTACCACTTCTCCTGTCCTGTATACTGAGTGTAATTCTCGGCATCTGTATTATTCTGTATATATACACAGCCCAGTGCCACTTGCCCTGTATACTGGCGTAATGCTCAACTTGGTAGAGAAGATGTCCAGTAATAGACCCGGAGAAGTAAGTGTTAAGAACAACTATTTATTTCAAAAAATGATTACTTTTTTTGTATCATGTTAGTAAAAAATGCATATCACTGGGAGTGCACCAGACTGACGCGCTCCGAACAGCCATGGCAATACGGATAAGTGCCTACCTGTATTTTTCAGCATTTAGGACACCATTAAAGGGGTGGTCTGAAACACAAATTAATTTTCACTCTACACCCTATTTACTTTATGCCATATTCTAATCTCTCTTCTTATACAGTATATTATGTTTACAAATTCCCTATCTTTCCTTGACTACACTATATTTATTTTTTTTCAACTTCCTTTTTGATGACTCTTTTTATGAGAGTCCCAGTGCAAGCTCGGAAATGAAGTGTCAACAGGGGGACGGGGCCCCGGTCACTGCCTCAGCCTCTGCACCCTCTCTGAAAGGAAGTGTTATCAGTGGTCTTCATTTCAGGGGCTGGACTAGTCCCTGCTGTACTGGTTGTTCGTTGATATTCACTAATACAGCACGGCACAGAAAGAGGACTTAAAAATCCTCCAATAGCAGAAAACAGCAATGAAGCAACAAAGTTTACCCGTACAGGCCTCCAGACAAATGCACTATCAGGATGCAGTGGACCCATATAATTAAGATAACACAGGTGCAAAAATACCAATGAAACAACCGCTCGCAGCCTACCAATACATGGAGGGGGCGGTTGCCTGGTATATTGATGCACAAAAAACTTGTATGCGGCGCTGTTCACACCATGGCCCACACAGCATCCAGGCCAGCCTAGTAGTGACACCCTTCTATTAGCTCAGGCGGGCTGGCCCAGCACTATCAAAATGCAAGCCATGGGAACAGACACCGCAGTTTACAAGACCAAATGGGCCCAACTGCACCCTGAATAAAAAGTGCAAAAAACACATTTACAAAAAATGTGGAGTATTAGCTGATATTTTGGCCAAAATACGTGAGCCCGTAACCTACGCCAAAGGTCTCCACGTTTACGGGTACCTAACACTAAATACTACACTAATACAGCACGGCACAGAAAGAGGACTTAAAAATCCTCCAATAGCAGAAAACAGCAATGAAGCAACAAAGTTTACCCGTACAGGCCTCCAGACAAATGCACTATCAGGATGCAGTGGACCCATATAATTAAGATAATACAGGTGCAAAAATACCAATGAAACAACCGCTCGCAGCCTACCAATACATGGAGGGGGCGGTTGCCTGGTATATTGATGCACAAAAAACTTGTATGCGGCGCTGTTCACACCATGGCCCACACAGCATCCAGGCCAGCCTAGTAGTGACACCCTTCTATTAGCTCAGGCGGGCTGGCCCAGCACTATCAAAATGCAAGCCATGGGAACAGACACCGCAGTGTGAACAGCGCCGCATACAAGTTTTTTGTGCATCAATATACCAGGCAACCGCCCCCTCCATGTATTGGTAGGCTGCGAGCGGTTGTTTCACTGGTATTTTTGCACCTGTGTTATCTTAATTATATGGGTCCACTGCATCCTGATAGTGCATTTGTCTGGAGGCCTGTACGGGTAAACTTTGTTGCTTCATTGCTGTTTTCTGCTATTGGAGGATTTTTAAGTCCTCTTTCTGTGCCGTGCTGTATTAGTGTAGTATTTAGTGTTAGGTACCCGTAAACGTGGGGACCTTTGGCGCAGGTTACGGGCTCACGTATTTTGGCCAAAATATCAGCTCATACTAACCATTTTTTGTAAATGTGTTTTTTGCACTTTTTATTCAGGGTGCAGTTGGGCCCATTTGGTCTTGTAAACTGTGGTGTCTGTTCCCATGGCTTGCATTTTGATAGTGCTGGGCCAGCCCGCCTGAGCTAATAGAAGGGTGTCACTACTAGGCTGGCCTGGATGCTGTGTGGGCCATGGTGTGAACAGCGCCGCATACAAGTTTTTTGTGCATCATTATACCAGGCAACCGCCCCCTCCATGTATTGGTAGGCTCCGAGCGGTTGTTTCATTGGTATTTTTGCACCTGTGTTATCTTAATTATATGAGTCCACTGCATCCTGATAGGGCATTTGTCTGGAGGCCTGTACGGGTAAACTTTGTTGCTTCATTGCTGTTTTCTTCGTTGATATTCAGTAGACCTTGATATCATCATTTACCTAGCTTGCCGCTCTTAAATTGCAAGTCTGTATTAGTTCGCGTTCATATTCCACTCCCAACATCTCGTCCAGTGACACTATTCCAGGTTTTATATTTATATATTACTCATATATTCATGCACTCACAATTTTTAAGTAACCTCTCCATATTTTTTCACAAATGAAATGTTAAATAACCTGTTTCACGTACTTTTAATTATTACTTAAATACTCCTTACCTCACATATACAATATTAATCCCCCTGTTTTTCAAATTATAGACTCAGAATTTTATAGAATAATTTATTTTTTATTTTTCAGTCTAAATTTCTAAACTGTTTCCACATAACACCATTCAATTATCGGTTTTTAAGCGCTGCTGTGGCACACAGCAGTATCCTCAATTTGTCAGACACTGCAATGTTTAGTTCACTTATCAGTTCGAATCCTATACACATTTTGTAATTTTTTTTATGGATTGTTGTTTTTTCATTTATCTATGTATTTTATTGTTTTATCTCTTTGGTTTTTCTAAGGACGTTTTTAAAAGCATACCAATATTTTTGGTTTTAACTGTACTTTGGTTCTGAAATTGGAAAACTGGCTGATATCGGTGCTCATCCTCGTGACATATTTGAACTTTGACACACCACGTGACTGGTTTGGCAGCTTTTTCAAGAAACACGGCATAACATAATAGACAGTCCAACCATACAGTCTCACCAGGTTTGTCCTGATAAAGAGGCCCTGCATGACCTCGAAACGCGCTGACTTTTAACCTGCCCTATTAAAATGTTTTTATTCTAAGGATATTCCATCTCAGCAGTGAATAAGTGATACCTCCGTTCGTAGTTCTCAGATGATGGCACTTCTGTTTATCTTCTGGTTTTGATGGAAGCAAGCATGATGTTTCCTGGGCTGACAACTGCATCTATGGTTCTCAACATGACCCATTTCTTGGTGTTTTTTCAGAAGAACACGAACAGCACATTTTAAATACCAGGCTAGTTTGAAATCTTTGCCTTGGAGAGACCTGGATGATGCTGTATAACTACCTTGTGTTATGTCTCTCAGTGTTGCCATGGTATTTGACCTGTGACATGAAAGTGTCTTCCTCAAATTCACTTTTGTAGCAGTTTGGCTGTCCCTCACCCAGTTTTAAGCCTCTTACACAGATGTTTCAATTATTGACTGCATTTCAACATAAGTTTGAAAATGATCATCTTTACCACCTGTTTGGTATCATTGGTTACTCATATACTTGACTATAATTCTACAAAATCTCTGACTGTTTACAAGCATACCTAGGAGAAATAATGCTGTTTTGAAGACAAAGGGTAATCACACAAAATATTGTTATGATTTAGAATTCTCTTTTTTTCATTCACTTTGCATTTTCTTAATTGACATTGCTGTTACATAAGTGCTGCAGAGAATACGTGGCCTTTAATTGACTAATGCCTTCATTGCTCTGTTACAGTGGACATTCGTATATGGAATACTGAAGGGCTGAAGTCAATCAGCTGCCACAGATTAACTGCAGTGGTCATGAGACATAATGTCATGTGAAAGCCAAGAGACACAATGGTGATATCGTAGGACCGGTGTCAGTCCAGGAAGTATGTGTTTTTTATGCTTTATTATGGCCACTTTACCTGTTAATAAACAACTGTCTAGTAGCGGAGTGGACAACTCCTTAATTCATCTTTGTAGAACATTATAGGACCTCTGTAGGGGCTAAGATCTTTGTAAGAGATAATCGTATGATTTCTGTGGGTGTTAGGTGTAGGACACCCCTATGCCTCTCATTCATACAGGTCATATCATCTCTAGAATTTCAACAGTGAAAAATCCACAGAAAAATCTGTATAGTTACACACTATGAATTTGCAGCTTAACCATGTGCAAAGGATAACATTTTTAGCATAAATTAAAACATAAAAGAAAAAAACAATCCTGGATATCGCACCCACATGTGTGTCAAAAAGCTTTCCCTATTTGCTCAGGTCACTAAATTTTCCCACTATAACGTTAATTCACATTGAAATTGATACATGGAAAATTTACTTACTAGATTTTATGTTGCACTCACTGTACACATGTACATTTCCCGTACAGGAAAGCACCAATCATAAAAAGGCAGGTACAGTATCTGTAAGTGGTCATTTGGTTTGTATATTGCGTAGGAAGTATAATTTGCATTGGGGGAAATATTTCTGTTACTATGTACCTAGATTTGTTTCTAGGGGTTTTACCACAAACAAAGTTTATTTTAAATTTTTAATCAACAGATTTTGATGTAATATAGTTTGGAAAAAAAGTATTTAGTTAGCCACCAATTGTGCAAGTTCTCCCACTTAAGAAGATGAGAGAGGCCTGTAACTGACATCATAGGTAGACCACAACTATAAGAGACAAAATGAGAAAACAAATCTAGAAAATCACCTTTTCTGATTTGGCAAGATTTACCGTATATACTTGTGTATAAGCCGAGATTTTCACCACATTATTTTGTGCTGAAAATGTCCCCCCTCGGCTTATACACGAGTCATTATCCCAGGGGGTTAGCGGGGGAGTGGCAAGAGCCGGCGGCTGTCACATCAATCTCACCCACTCCTTGCACGATCACTGCAAGTCCTCCCTGCATCTCTCTGTTGTCCGGCGCCGGCAGCTCTTCCTGTGTGCAGCGGTCACGTGGTACTGCTCATTAAAGTAATGAATATGCACACGTCTCCACTCCCATAGGCGTGGAGTGCATATTTATTACTTTAGTGAGCGGTACCACGTGACCGCTGACACAGGAAGAGCTGCCAGCACCGGACAACAGAGAGATGCAAGGAGGACTGTGCAGCGATCGCACCAGGAGTGCGTGAGGAGGACTGGGGGAGGATGGGGGCAGCCGAGCCAAGCCATGCATACAACAGGGGGGAGAATGGAGGAGCCATGCATACAACAGGGGGAGGATGGGGGAGCCATGCATACAACAGGGGGAGGAAGGAGGAGCCATGCATACAACACGGGGAGAATAGGAGAGCCATGCATACAACAGGGGGAGGACGGAGGAGCCATGCATACAACATGGGGCGGACGGGGAGCCACGCATACAACAGGGGAAGGACGGGGGAGCCATGCATACAACAGAGGGAGGATGGAGGAGCCATGCATACAACAGGGGGAGGACGGATTGAGCCATGCATACAACAGGGGGAGGACGGAGGCCCAATGCATTCAACAGGGGGAGCCACACATACCAGAACAGGGATGAGGGGGCAATGCATACCCAGCTTATACTCGAGTCAATATGCTTACCTGTGGCAAAATTAGGTGCCTTGGATTATACTCGGGTCAGCTTATAATCTAGTATATATGTTATTTAGCAAATTATGCTGAAATTTGTATTTGGTCACCTAAAACATGCAAGAATTCTGGCTCTCACAGACCTGTAACTTCTTTACGAGGCTCCTCTGTCCTCCACTCATTACCTGTAGTAATGTCACCTGTTTGAACTTGTTATCAGTATAAAAGACACCTGTCCACAACCTCAAACAGTCACACTCCAAACTCCACTATGGTGAAGAGCAAAGAGCTGTCAAAGGATGCCAGAAACAAAATTGCAGCCCTGCACCAGGCTGGGAAGACTAAATCTGCAATAGGCAAGCAGCTTGGTGTGATGAAATCAACTGTGGGAGCAATAATAAGAAAATGGAAGACATACAAGACCACTGATAATCTCCCTCAATCTGGGGCTCCACGTAAGATCTCACCCTGTGGGGTCAAAATGATCACAAGAATGGTGAACAGAAATCCCAGAACCACACAGGGGGACCTAGTGAATGACCTGCATAGAGCTGGGACCACCATATCAAAGGCTACCATCGGTAACACACTACGCCACCAGGGACTCAGATATTGCAGTGCCATACGTGTCCCCCTGATAAAGCCAGTACATGTCCGGGCCCGTTTGAAGTTTGCTAGAGAGCATTTGGATTATCCAGAAAAGTATTGGGAGAATGTCATATTGTCTGATGAAACCAAAGTAGAACTGTTTGGTAGAAACAAAACTCATCGTGTTTGGAGGAGACAGAATGCTGAGTTGCATCCAAAGAACATCATACCCACTGTGAAGCATGGGGTTGGTAACATCATGCTTTGGGGCTGTTTCTCTGCAAAGGGACCTGGACGACTGATCCGTGTACATAAAAGAATGAATGGGGCCATCTATCGTGAGTTTTTGAGCGCAAACCTCCTCCATCAGCAAGTGCATTGAAGATGAAATATGGATGGGTTTTTAGCATGATAATGATCCAAAGCACACCGCCAGGGCAACGAAGGAGTGGCTTTGTAAGAAGCATATGAAGGTCCTGGAGTTGCCTAGCCAGACTCCACATCTCAATCACATAGAAAACCTTTGGAGGTATTTGAAAGTCAGTGTTGCCCAGCAACAGGGCCAAAACATCACTGCTCTAGAGGAGATGTGCATGGAGGAATGGGCCAACATACCACCAACAGTGTGTGCCAACCTTGTGAAGACTTATAAAAAACGTTTGGCCTCTGTCATTGGCAACAAAGGATATATAACAAAATATTGAGACAAACTTTTTTTAATGACTGAATACTTATTTTCCACCATAATTTGCAAAATAAATCTTGCCAAATCAGACAAGGTGATTTTCTGGATTTGTTTTCTCATTTTGACTCTCATAGTTGTGGTCTACCTATGATGTCAATTACAGGCCTCTCTCATCTTTTTAAGTGGGAGAACTTGCACGATTGGTGGCTGACTAAATACTACTTTTTCCCCCACTGTAATAGTTTCCACAATTGGATGTGTTTTTTTAAAAAAATGTTCCTGTGCTGAGATAATCTTATACATGTGTCCCTGCTGTGTACTGTGCAATGGCTCTGTCTCACCATACAGGAACATGGTCTAATAATACCACAGCTCCTGGACAGGGGAGGAGGCAAATAAGTATACAGAGAGGACAGAAGGAGATCGCAGCTCATTCTTTCTTTCAGGTAAAATATTGCTTCAAAATAGGCAGTAAAATGTATAAGATTATCTCAGCACAGGAACATTTTTTTCAACACATCGAATAGTGAAACTTGTTTTTATTCCAAGATCTATTAATTAAAATGTACTTTGTGGGAAAACCCCTTTAACCACCTTCTCGACCTTGGATGTACTGGGTACATCCTGGTGATTTTGCACGGTCAGCATCTGTGCACGTGCGATTGCCACCGGGTGTTCAGCTGGCACCCGGCTCTCACTGCCAGGAGCGGTGCCCACACCAATCTCAGTAGTTTAATCCCCTAAATGCTGTGATCGATATCAATTGCAACATTTAGCAGGCAGACAGAGGGAGGGGGCTCCCTTTAGCCTCCAAACGGCGTCCCCGCGACCTTATCATGGGGGAGCCTGATCATTGCCATCATGATAACGACATTCGGGTCACCAGGCTCTAGCATACTTGTTAGACCACTCTGAGAGCATGGTCTAGCAAGTTTTTGTGAGAGCAAATTGACAGTTAAAATGCATTGCAACACTGGAGCATTGCAATGCATTATAACAGCAGACTGCAGAAAGTAAAAAAAAAATAAAAAACTTAAAACAAATTGTAAAAATATTTTTTGAAAAGTCACAAAATAATAATAAAAATATGCAAATATATTGTACCCATAAATTTTTATTTTTATGTAAAAAAACAAAACAAAAAAGTACACATTTGGTATTACTGCGTCTGGAATGACCTGCCCATAAAATTGTCACACTAGTTAATCTTTTAGAGAACACTGTAAAAAAAAAAGAAAGGGTAAAAAAATGATGCTTTTTCATCTTACAACCAAACAAAACGTGGAATAAAATGCAACAAAAATATAAATGTAAATAAAAATGGTATCGCTGAAAATGTTTTCTTGACCCACAAAAAAACAGCAGCCATACAGGTCCATTAGTGGAAAAATAGAAAAGCTATAGCTCTCAGAATGCAGCAATGCAAAAATAATAATTTTTTCTTTAAAACAGTTTTTATTGTGTAAAAGCACCAAAACATAAAAAAAAGATATGTGTGTTATCACTGTAATCGTACTGATCCGAAGAATAAAGTTGCCTTATCAATTTCACCACACGTGGATGGAACAGTATAATTTTTTTTTTAATTGCTGGTTTCTGTTCATTCTGCCTCCCAAAAATTGAATTGAAGTAGAAAGTGATCAAAAAAACTTTATATGCCTGAAAATGATACCAATAAAAATGTCAAATCGTCCCACAAAAAAACAAGCCCTCATATTACTCTGTTGGCTGAAATATGGAAAAATTACAGCTCTCAACATATGATGATATTTTTGCAATAAAAAGAGTCTTTTAGTGTGTGACAGGAGCCAAGCATAAAAAAAGATATAAATCTAGTATATATAATAAAGAATAAAGTTGTCTTATCACTTATACTACATGAGGAATAGCATAAAAAATAAATAAAATAAATTCTTGACCTGCTGTTGATTTGTTCATTCTGCCTCCCAAAGATCGCAGTAAGGTTCAACACACATTTATCCTGCGCTCTATGCTGAGGGTTACATCTGGGTTTCCGTGTAAATCTCTGAAATTCGTGATTCAGACAGAACCCCTGGTGGAAGATTCCCTTTAATGAGGCAGATCAAGACACTGTGGATGCCATCTGGCCTGTGATCCAGCTGTGTCAGTCTTTTAAGGCAGGCATAAAAGTGCGGTCTGCTACAGTTTTGTGCACTTCTGAAAAGAACACCACTGAAGACAGTAACTTTGCTGCCACATTATAGCGAATGGATATCTTGGAGGTTTCATCTGAATTATGTCACTCGGAGCTAGATGGAAACCCCAAAGTAAGTGCTCAGCATAGAGCACAGGATAAATGTGATTCAAAATGTTATGCAAAATATTCCCAGCAAAAGCTTCAAATCAATCCACAAAAAAGCAAATACCCACTTAGGGCCATCATCTGTTAATAGAAATATAGGCGGCTTCCATGTTTCTGGTAGAACAAAGGCTCTGGAAAAGTAAAATGGCTTCTTGTTCCCTAAAAGAAATTAAGCAAATTCTGAAGTCTCAAATCCAAATGCCTCACTCTATTCTGAGCTCCAGTGTGCCTAAACCACATTTAGAGTCCACATGTTGGGCATCTCTGTAGCAATGAGGGCCCGCCTAATTTATGGGTGCATATCTTTGAAGCATGAGCTGGGTACTGCAACGTACTGGGCACTACAATGTACTGAGTACTACAATGGCAGTTTGCATTTTTCAATCAGCAACTTCTACTACTGCTTGTTTCTGGAAAATACCCATGGAATCAAAATCATCACTACACCTGTAGATAAATTGTCAACGGAGTATAATTTCTAAAATTTGGTGTCACGCACAGTGGGGGAAGACTACCTTTTAAGTGCAACACAAAGGCATAAGGGGAAGGGAGCCCAATACTTGAGAAGGGGGGAGTGGAGACCCCTAGGCAGATCTAAAGTCACCCTGTCTGCCCTTACCATCCCTATATACAAGTTGTGCACCTTTCACCAAACAGGAACCTAATACCTGCCTGACCCTGGCAATAAACCTTATGGAAGGACGGGGTGGGTACTATCACTAGTCAATCCCCACTACAACTAAAGACAGCTGAGATAAACAAACAAGGGAACACTTATCTTGAGTTGATTCAGAGAGGTAACACAGACATCCTCCAACAGCACCAAAGAAGAAGATAGCCGACTGCTATAGCTCCAAGCCTCAATAGGGAAAATGGAAATATCACCAGCGCTTCCCAGAGGCAGACAGAAAGCCTATAAACACCCAGTCCAGGTGTGTAAATTAGAGTTGGGGGAGGTTGCCACTGGGTCCAAGAGTCACAAGGATTAGGAAGGCGTCTGCAAAGTCAACCGCAGAGACCTTATGCAGCCAGATGCAGTGTGACTGCAGCCTCTGACACCCATGACATGGGGTTATTTGAGGTCGTGCTCTTCTAATACTTAGGGACTTTGTATACAGAGTCCGCAACTTATTCTTGGAAAATCTGCACTCAAAGAGGGAAATAGCGCTCCATTCCCCCCGAGTCTTGCCATATGGCTAAGTAGTACTATACAGCTACATATAGGGTATTTCTGCATTCAGCAGAAATTGTGGGACAAATTTTGGTGCCATTTTTACCCATTTCACCTTGTAAAAATGTAAAATCTGGGGCTAAAACAAAATTTTGGTGGTAAAAATTTAATTTTTTCTTCACAGTCCAGTAGTATAAAATTCTGTGACATGCCTGTTGTGTCAATATGTTCACTGCACCCCTAGATAAGTTCATTGAGGTGTGTAGTTTGTAAAATGAGCTCACTTTATGGGGGTTTCTGCTGTTCTGGTACCTCAGGGGCTCTACCAATGTGACATGGCACCCTCAAGCAATTCCAGCAAAATATGAACTCAAATATGGCGCTTCTTCCCTGCTTTGCACTGTGCCTTAAAAGTAGTTTTTGACCACATATGGGATATTGTTGTACTCAGGATAAATTGCACAACAAATTTTGGTGCCTATTTTCTTCTGCTATCATTGTGAAAATGAAAAATTGGGGGATAAGTACCATATATACTCGTGTATAAGCCGAGATTTTCAGCCCATTTTTTTGAGCTGAAAGTCCCCCTCTCGGCTTATACACGAGTCATATACCTGGGGATCAGCGGGGAAGGGGGAGCGGGGGTGTCACAGATCATACTTACCCCCCCGGCGTGGTCTCTGCAGCCCCCCCGCTTCTCCACGGTCTCCCTTCCTGCCTTCAGCGGTCACATGGTACCGCTCATTAAACTCATGAATATGCGCATATTCATGAGTGAAATGAGTGGTATCACGTGACCACTGAAGACAGGAAGAGAGACCGTGGAGAAGCTGTGCTGCAGAGACCACGCCTGGGGGGGTAAGTATAGCGATATTCACCTGTCCGAGGTCCATCACTGCTGTCTGCTGTATCCTGTGTCAGTGATGTTCAGACAGCACAGGGTGCGGTGACATGCGCTGCACCCTCTGCTGGCTGAACAGTCAGCGGTGAGCAGCGATGGACCCCGGAAGGTGAATATCTCAGGTGCCGGGTCCTGAGCAGGAGAGGTGAGTATGGCATTTCTTTTTCCAGCAGCAGCATATGGGGCATAATATATGGAGCATCTTATGGGGGCAGCATATGGGGGCATATTCTATGGAGCAGCATATGGGGGCATATTCTATGGAGCAGCATATGGGGGCATAGTCTATGGGGCAGCATATGGAGGCATATTCTATGGAGCAGCATATGGGGCATATTTTATGGGGCAGCATATGGGGGCATAGTCTATGGAGCAGCATATCGGGGCATATTCTATGGAGCAGCATATGGGGACATATTCTATGGGGCAGCATATGGGGGCATATTCTATGGGGCAGCATATGGGGGCATATTCTATGGGGCAGCATCTGGGGGCATATTCTATGGAGCAGCATATGGGGCATATTCTATGGGGCAGCATATGGGGGCATATTCTATGGAGAAGCATATGGGGGCATATTCTATGGGGCAGCATATGGGGGCATATTCTATGGGGTAGCATATGGGGGCATATTCTATGGGGCAGCATATGGGGGCATATTCTATGGGGCAGCATATAGGGGCATATTCTATGGGGCAGCATATGGGGGCATATTCTATGGGGCAGAATATGGGGGTATATTCTATGGGGCAGCATATGGAGGCATATTCTATGGAGCAGCATATGGGGGATTATTCTATGGAGCAGCATAAGGGGGCATAGTCTATGGAGCAGCATATGGGGGCATAGTCTATTGGGCAGCATATGGGGGCATATTCTGTGAGGCAGAATATGGGGGCATATTCTATGGGCAGTATATGGGGGCATATTCTATGGAGCAGCATATGGGGGCATAATCTATAGAGCATCATATGGGGCATATTCTATGGAGCAGCATAAGAGGGCATAATCTATTTAGCATCATATGGGGCATAATCTATGGAGCATTTTATGGGGGCATAATCTATGGAGCATTTTAGGAGGGTATAATCTATGGAGCACCATATGGGGCATAATCTATGGAGCACCTTATTGGGGCATAATCTATGGAGCATCTTATGGGGGCTTAATCTATGGAGCATTTTATGGGGCATAATCTATGGAGCATCTTATGGGAGAATAATCTATGGAGCATCTTATGGGGGCATAATCTATGGAGCATCTTATGGGGCCATAACCTTTATGGAGCATTATATGGGGCATATTCTATGGAGCATCTTATGGGGGCATTATTAACCTTTGTGCAGCATTATATGGGGTGTATTTTATATGGAGCATCTTATGGGGCCCATCATGAACTGTATGGAGCATTATATGGGGCTCCTGATTCAATATGGATATTCAAAAACATTTAACCTACTGATGTCTCAATTAATTTTACTTTTATTGGTATCTATTTTTATTTTTGAAATTTACCAGTATCTGCTGCATTTTCCACCCTAGGCTTATACGCGAGTCAATAAGTTTTCCGTTTTTTGTGGCAAAATTAGGGGGGTCGGCTTATACACAAGTATTGTCGTGCCGCCGCTCCCCGTACCCCGTCATACTTACCAGGCTGCGGCTTCCCGGTGCGTCCCCATCCTTTCTCCTGCCCTGACAGCGGCGCCTGCTTCCTGCCAGGCGCACGCACACTGCGGGCCTCGCCGTGCATGTGCACTTCCCTCCTTGTAAACTCGGCAGCTCCTCCCGGTCATCTCTATGATCTGGAGGACCCTGACCCAGAAGCTCCTCCTCATCTTTGTCTTATCAGGCCCCCTTTTCCTATTGACACTGCCTGATCATCACTTGCATTCCTAGTGATTCTGGCACCACACTGACCTGCGTCCTCCTCTCCTTCCTCCGCTCCCTTCAGCTCCATAGTACCTCCTATCCGTGTTACCTTCACCATCCTGCCTGTGTTTCTGTTTTCCAGCCGTGCCATCCTGTGTCTCCATCCTGCCTGTGTTCCTGCCGTACCATCCAGTGTCTCTGTCCTGCCTGTGCTCCTGTGTTCCTGCCGTGCCATCCAGTGTCTCTGTTCTGCCAGTGCTCCTGTGTTCCAGCCGTGCCTGCCTGTGTCTCCGCTCTCTCCGCATTCCCTGATTCTCATCTCACCTCTCTACCCGGCTGCCTTGCCTACCACCTGTTAGGTTTCCCCCGTCTGCCCCGGGTACCAGCTGCTGCGGTAATAGTTTCCCCTGGGCCTGTCCCTAACGCTCCCTGTATAGGGGGTGGTCCACCTGGCCCGCTCGCCCGGGGGAGGTTCATTGCCATGGTCCAGTGGGTTCACCCTTGGGGATCCTTACAAGTATATACGAGTATATATTTTTTTCATTTCCACTGATCAACATTGTAAAATTCTGTGAAGCACCTGTAGGTTCAAGATGCTCTCTACATGTCTAAATAAATTCATTGAGGGGTCTAGTTTCCAAAATGGGGTCATTTGTGGGGTAATTCCACTATTTAGTCAAATACATGCGCTCCTACCATTCCGATCCCTGCCAGTTGTCCAAACAGTACTTTTCCTCCACATATGGGGTATCAACATACTCAGGAGAAATTGCACATCAAATTGTATGGTGGATTTTCACCTCTGTTACCCTGGTAAACATAAAGTTTGGGGATAAAATTAACAGTTTTGTGAAGAAAAGCTTAAATGTTAATTTTTCCTTGGATGTTCCATTAATTCTTGTGTAACACCTGAAGGGTTAATAAACTTCTTAAATTTTGTTTTGAAGACTTTGAGGGGTGCAGTGTTTAGAATGGTGTCACTTTTGGGTATTTTCTGTCATATAGGCCCCTCAAAATCACCTCAAATGTAATGTGGTCCTTAAATAAATGGTTTTGTAAATTTTGTTGGAAAAATGAGAAATTGCTGATCAAATTTTAACCCTTCAACCTTCCTAACAAAGGCAAATCATGTCTAAAAAATTGTGCTGTTGTTATGTAGACATATGGTAAAGTTTGTTAAATTTTTTGTGTTGCCGTAAGTCCCTGGTTTAAGGACATAAAAATTAAAACTTTGAAAATAGAAAAATGTAACAAATTTTGCCAAATTTCCGATATTTTTACAAATAAATGCAAGTTGTATCAAACAAATTTTACCTTTATCATAAAATACAATATGTTATGAGAAAACATACTCAGAATCAGTAGGGAATGTTCCAGAGTTATTACCACATAAAGTGACACTGATCAGAATTGTAAAATGTGGCTTGGGTGTAAAGGTGAAAAGAGGTTGGTGGGTTAAGGGGTTAAGCATGGCAGCTGATATAACTTGCATTTTTATCATAAAGAAAAGTTTATTAGTGATTACCAAGAGCATAAAAAAACAACCCTCATCTTCTCTGTTCCAAACTCTAGAAGAAATCATGCAAAGGATTTTTTACATGGTTGCTAATGTTCTTGTCTTCATTATGTAGTAATTACGTCTGACATTTGTACTAACCAGTGGCTGGAAAATTATAGACAACCATTTAGATACCTATTATTTTCTATAAGCTTAAAAGCTTGAGTCCAGGAAGCAGTTATTTAAGTTGAAGAAGTTTAATTGTAAAAGCAAAATCATTAATACAGAGAAGTTCTATAAACACTTTTTCAAAATGGCTACATATTCCTTTTATAAATATTTTATGAATGGTTTTCATTTATTCATTCATTAATTACTTACAAGCTTTAAGGAGAAGCCAGTCATGTCCAGTTCTGGAAGGATGTAATTTGAACATCTTTAAATGGCTGAGTGCAAGAGAAAAAGAAAGAATCATTAGTGCTGAGTGGTTGTATAAAGTACATATACAATATAGGAATGACATGAAAGATTTTACCATAATCTGTCAATATATATGTAACGGGATACAGAATATCAAAAACACCGAGAGTCGGGGTTGGGATGATGGGTAGGCAGTTTAGGCCTCTGCCTGGGGTACAATTAGGAGCAAGAAATTTATACGTTAGATCACTTTTAAAAATAATAAACCTTTTGTGACCAACTGAAATCAATGGACTGTAGCTAAGTTACTGATAAAGGGATAGGTGCTGGGGTTTGGTTATTTAGTAATTAATAGTTATCCACATGACCACTACCATGTTGAATTTTAGAGACGGGCCGAGGCAGATGAAAAAATGATGTCATAAGCAGCAGGAGAGTGTTCTCCCTACTAACTATATTTTAACTATATATTAGAATTAGAGTTAATATTATATTAAATTGTATAAGAGAAGACTAAGGCCACGGTCACACTATGGGTATTTGGTCAGTATTTTACCTCAGCACCTGTAAGCCAGAACCAGGAGTGTGTAAAAAATGTAGAAGTGGTGACGGGTTTCTATTATACTTTTCATCTGATTGTTCCACTCCTGATTTAGGCTTACAGATACTGAGGTAAAAAACTCCCCAAATACTGAATGTGTGTACTTGGCCTAAGGAACAGAGAAAGTTGTAAGAACAAACCAGGCTGTTGATAATTTTATTTGCCAAGTAGGCACTAAAGTGGTCTAAACACTCTTCTTAGTTTATGGCTTCTGCAAAGGAAAAGGTCATTATATTGTATCTAAAGTAGGCAGCCACATTTTGATAGTTTGGTGTAAACTGTTTTGCAGATGAATTTCGTAATGTATTGTTTAAAAGGTTGGAGATCAGTTTGTGCGATTCAGAACTCCAAGTCCCTTCCTAAAATGACTTACCGCATATACTCTTGTATAAGTCGACCCCCCTAATTTTGCCACAAAAAAACTGGGAAAACTTATTGACTCGCATATAAGCCTAGGGTGGAAAATGCAGCAGCTACTGGTAAATTTCAAAAATAAAAACAGATACCAATAACAGTAAAATTAATTGAGACATCAGTAGGTTAAATGTTTTTGAATATCCATATTGAATCAGGTGCTCCATATAATGCTCCATACAGTTCATGATGGCCCCATAAGATGCTCCATAAAAAATAAGCCCCATATAATGCTGCACAAAGGTTAATAATGGCCCCATAAGGTGCTCCATAGAATATGCCCCATATGCTGCTCCATAAAGGTTATGGCCCCATAGGATGTTCCATAGATTATGCCTCATATGCTGACCCAAAAAATGCTCCCTAGATTATGCCCCCATAAGATGCTCCATAAAATGCTCCATAGATTATGCCCCATAAGCTGCTCCATAAGATGCTTCATAGATTATGCCCCATAAGATGCTCCATAAGATGCTTCATAGATTATGCCCCATAAAATGCTCCATAGATTATGCCCCCATAAAATGCCCCATAAGATGCTCCATAGATTATGCCATCACAAGATTCCCCATAAGATGCTCCATAGAATAGGCCCCCATAAAATGCCCCATATGCTGCTCCATAGATTATGCCCCCATAAAATGCCCCATAAGATGCTCCATAGTTCATGCCCCCATAATATGCCCCATAAGATGCTCCATAGAATAGGCCCCATATGCTGCTGCCACTGCTTCAAATGAAAAAATGACATAGTCACCTCTCGTCGCTGGGGGCCAGGTGCCGGGACCCTGAGCAGACGGGGACATTGGTGCGCTATGGGGGACAGGTGCAAGTGTCACCACTGGGGGACAGGTGCAAGTGTCGCCGCTGGTGGACAGGTGCAAGTGTCGCCGCTGGCTCAGGGCTCTGGCACCTGAGATAATGATAATCTTTTTTTTTATCTATCGCTAACATATTCCACAGTGCTTTACAGTTGCACACATTATCATCACTGTCCCCGATGGAGCTCACGATCTAAATACCCGATCAGCATGTCTTTGGAATGTGGGAGGAAACCGGAGTACCCGGAGGAAACCCACGCAAACACTAGGAGAACATACAAACTCTTTGCAGATGTTGTCCTTGGTGGGATTCGAACCCAGGACTCCAGCGCTGCAAGGCTGCAGTGCTATCCACTGAGCCACCGTGCTGCCCCCGAGATATTCACCTGTCCCCATTCCATCGCTGTCGCTCTCTTCCAGGTCCTCTGTCAGTGACGTTCAAGCAGCAGAGGGCGTGGCACACACTGACTAATTCACCGTGCCCTCTGACCTGAACATCACAGCCAGAGGACGTGGAGGACAGAGCAGCCACAGTGGTCGACCGGGGACAGGTGAATATTGCATATACTCATCCCCTCCTGGCGTGGTCTCTGCAGCCCTGCTTCTACTGGTCTCAGGCTCCTTCCTTCAGCGGTCACGTGGTACCGCTCATTAAAGTAAAAAATGTGCATATTCATGACTTTAATGAGCAGTACAACGTGACTGCTGAAGGAAGGAGCCTGAGACCGGGAGAAGTGGGAGAGCTGCAGAGACGCGCTGGGGGTAAGTATGATCTGACACCCCCGCTCCCCCGCTGACCCTCTGGCGTATATGACCCGTGTATAAGCCGAGAGGGGGAGGGACTTTCAGCCCCAAAAAATGGGCTGAAAATCTCGGCTTATATGTGAGTATATGCGATAACTGATTCACATATGTCTTCCTGCTGTCACTAAGGATAACTTAGTAGCTTATCGCATGCAGATTATTATTTTTTTTATTATGGTGTTCAATGGGACATATATAAATCAGAATCCTGTTTTTTCCTTGCGTTTTTTAAATAAACTGCATGGACAAAGCATACAGCAAGAGGGAATATAAAGTACATTGCAAACAAGTGCAATAACAACGTCCTACTTTTTGAGAATGGATTGGGTGAATGCTTCCCTACACAAATTACGAGTCAAACACTTTTTCAATACCTAGGAGTCTTTTATTACTTTTCAAAAGCTGGTTTCGGAACCACAACATGGTATCATGACAGAGACCTCACAGGGCATCCACCTCATTAATGCAACATATGCATACACTGTTCATTTTCTTTTTTCTTACTAATAAAACTAAAGTATAAGAACCTGATGGTTTGCAAATGTTTTACATTAACTGTAGAGCAGATAATATACAGTAAAATTAAAGGTTTCAAGGAGGCTCCATCTAGGAAATTTGCATGCAACAACAGTCTTTTTAAATCAGAGGTGACATTGACATTCCTTAGCTACGCTCATCTATGAGGCAATGCTTTATTTTTCATGCTGCAACCAAAATAACCACTTACCAGATTGCTCTGATTGTTCATATTATTCACAGACGTCGTCCCAACTATTTTTGTGAAGGATAACTTTAAAAGAAAGCTTTCTTTCTTTGCTAAGATTTGTTATGTTATACAGACCCATCGATGCTCCTTCTGCTTTTCATGTTCATAAATTGATCCAAAGCTGACAATTTTGGCAGGATTATTTGAAAATTTTAAGTGAGAGAGACACAAATTTAAACTATCTGCACCAGAAAGAATAGTTTTTTTTAAAAGCTCGACTTTGCTCCTGAAAGCCCCAAAGTGAGCGTGGGTTAAGGGTTTCTATGTTACAGGTATCTTTTAAGAAAAATTTTCAACAAAATGTGGCACCAAAAATGTGTTGCAAAAAATATCATTTAGAAACTCTTGCGGTTTGACATGGTTATCATAATTTACCATTTATACTATACAAGCATCCATTTAAATTGTACTGAGCCAAAATCACAATTATTCTAGAATAATTAATTTTCCTACCTTGATTGATGTGACTGGTGTCTCCAACATCACACACAGTCTGTTTAACTCTCATACCTGCATAGTAGGGCACAGGATCTGCACAGGCGTGCAACAGGCAATGGGGATGATGTCTTCCACAGCAATCAATGCAGGAGAGATGGTGATTGCAGGAGCTGAGAAAGTGCCAAGCATAGCCCAGAGTCACCCATAGGACCGGATGGTGCCGATTAGCATACGGAATGAAACAATCACAAAAGACATTTTGTTAGGTCTGCTGAGGAGAGTGGTTCTAAAGTGCTTTTAAAGGTGTCTGAAAGGTGATAAATATAGTTTATATAGATAAAACCTGACAGGTTCCCTTTAAGGACTTTAAAACAACACAAATATGTAATGCAGCATCTTCTGACTCACTGGCAAAGGCTTTGCCTTCTATATCACAGGTTGCTGGATTGAATCCTGGCATTAACCTTAAGTATTATTTCACAAAATACAAATATTAAATCATAGCCTAGGCAAACTCTCTATATTGTACTAAAAGAAGGGGTTAAAAACACCCAACAAGTATATTAAACATAAAATTTATCTTTATTACACAATTAGATTAAATATATACACAATTTCATTTTAAAACACAGAGGCTGTCTGTCAATGGTGCAGGGATTAAAACCAAGTAATACTAGACATAGTACTGGGCCTCAATCATTTGTAACAGGGTGTTACATGAGCACCACCTGAAGAAGTTGCCACGAAAAGTGTTTTAGGGTGACAGGGATCAACTACACTTAACCCCTTTACCCCCAAGGGTGGTTTGCATGTTAATGACCAGGCCAATTTTTACAATTCTGACCACTGTCCCTTTATGAGGTAATAAAGGTACTGTCACACTTAGCGATGTACCAGCGATCCCGACCAGCGATATGACGCGGTCAGGATCGCTGGTACATCGCTAAGTGGTCGCTAGTGAGCTGCCACACAGGCAGATCTCACCAGCGACATCGCTGGGGACGGGGATCGCTACTTACCTGTCACTCCAGGCGATCCTGCGTCCTCCCGCCCGGCTCCACGCGTCGCTCGTCCTCACAGCAGGAAGCGCCACAGGAAGCAGACGACGAGAAACAGTCCTGGACGTTCTCGCGCGATCAGCGATAACCAGCGGGGGAGCCGGTCGTAGGTAAGTATCAGACACAGAGATATCGCTAGCAATATCGCTATAACGTCACTAGTTATGGCGATATTGCTAGCGATATCTCTTAGTGTGACATGCCCTTAACTATGGAATGCTTCCATGGATCCCGGTGATTCTGACACTGTTTTCTCGTGACATATTGTACTTTATGTTAGTGGTAAAATTTCTTTGATATGACTTGCGCTTATTTGTGAAAAAAATGGAAATTTGGGAAAATTTTGTAAATTTCGCAATTTTCCAACTTTGAATTTTCATGCCCTTGAAACAGAAATACTGTATGTCACACAAAATAGTTAATAAATAACATTTCCCACATGTCTACTTTACATCAGCACAATCTTGGAATCAAAATGTTTTTTTGTTAGGAAGTTATAAGATTAAAAGTTGACCAGCGATTTCTCATTTTTACACCATTTTTTTTAGGGACCACATCACGTTTGAAGTCACTTTGAGGGGTCAATATGAAAGAAAATACCCAAAAGTGACACCATTCTAAAAACTGCACCCCGCAAGGTGCTAAAAACCATATTCAAGAAGTTTATTAACCCTTCAGGCGCTTCACAGGAATTTTTTGAATGTTTAAAAAAATTAATATTTAACTTTGTTCACCAAAAATTTATTTCAGATCCAATTTGTTTTATTTTACCAAGGGTAAAAGGGGAAATTGGACCCCAAAAGTTGTTGTACAATTTATCCTGAGTACGTTAATACCCCATATATGCAGGAAAACCACAGTTTGGACGCATGACAAAGCTCGGAAGGGAAGGAGTGCCGCTTGACTTTTCAATGCAAATTTGGCTGGAATTGAGATCGGATGCCATGTAGCGCTTGTAGAGCCCCTGATGTGCCTAAACAGTGGAAACTCCCCACAAGTGACACCATTTTGGAAAGTAGACCCTCTAAGGAACTTATCTAGATGTGTGGTGAGCACTTTGAACCCCCAAAGGCTTTACAGAAGTTTATAATGTAGAGCCATAAAAATAAAAAAATCTTATTTTTTTTCACAAAAATGATCTTTTCGCCCCCAATTTTTTATTTTCCAAAGGGTAACAGGAGACATTGGACCCCAAAAGTTGCTGTGCAATTTGTCCTGAGCATGCTGATACCCCCATATATGGCAGTAAACCACTGTTTGGGTGCATGGCAGAGCTCGGAAGGGAAGGAGCACCGTTTGACTTTTTCAACGTATAATTGGCTGGAATTGAGATCAGACGCATGTCATGTTTGGAGAGCCCCCGATGTGCCTAAACAGTGGAAACCCCCCAATTCTAACTCCATCCCTAACTCCAACACACCCCTAACCCTATTCCCAACCCTAACCATAACCCTAACCACAAACCTAACTTTAACACACCTCTAGCCCTAAGCCCAACTCTAACCCTAATCACAACCCTAACCCTAGCCCTAACTTTAGCCCCAACCCTAACCCTAACTTTAGCCCCAACCCTAACCCCAACCCTTACCCCCAACCCTAACCCTAACCCTAATGGGAAAATGGAAATAAATAAAAAAAATATTTTATTATTTTTCCCTAACTAAGTGGGTGACAAAGGGGGGTTTTATTTACTATTTATAGCGGGTTTTCATGTTTGGCAGCTGTCACACACTAAAACATTCTTTTTATTGTAAAAAATAGTTTTTGCATCGCCATGTCATGTGAGGTCTTGTTTTTTTGCGGCAAGAGTTGACATTTTTATTGCTACCATTTTCGGGCACATGACATTTTCTGATCGCTTTTTATTCCGATTTTTGGAAGGCAGAATTAACAAAAACCAGCAATTCCTGAATTTCTTTTGGGGGGTATTTATACCGTTCAGCGTGTGGTAAAACTGATAGCCCCTTCTTTTGGTACATTGACCTTTACTGCTATGGTTATAAAAAAATAGATATGTATGCATATTTACGTACTCACTAAACAGTTTCTGTCCAATTTGTTGATGTACAAAACAAATTATGGTACAAATCTTAACGAAGAGAATGGCAATGCAAAGCTGTCATCAGAATGAAAGGTATTCTGAGGAATCTATGGTTTACTCTTTGTTTCCATGTTTTCCCTTGCGGTTTTGTTTCCATCCATCTGAATCTACAATGTGCACATTCCTATAAGAACTAGGAGAACCAATGCACAAACAGGTGTTTCGATACTTTTGACTACTACTGTGTATTATATGTACACTTTTTCAGTCTTACTCATCAAGGAGCCATGACCTAGTGGATAGGGCCTGAAATATGGCACTGAATGCCACCTTGTGCCAAAACTTGAGCATGGTAAGCCAACATGTTGTTGGTGTATACGTAGACTGGACAGTTTACAAATTAGGTGCATTTTAGGACTGATCAATATTGGTTTTGATGGGGTAAAAATAGTTTTAGTAAATCTGACTCAGTGTGATCAAAAATGTGTACTAAGGTTCCCCCACCTGCCTGTAACTGCAGTGATCATAGCTAACAAATGTAACATCCTAGATGCCATAGTCAATAACAATCTCAGCATCTAAGGGGTTAGATCAAGGAAGAGGCTCCCTTCTTCTCCCAAGATGTAAAACCTGATGGGATATATCAATTTTTAGCTCAGGCAGCAGAAAACCAAGATTACCACTGAAGAAATGCATAGCATTAGTAAAACATGACTGTTTATTTCTAGAACCATTACGTTATCCATGAAGTACAGTATATGTCCAATTACAGCTCAGACCCATTCAAGTGAATAAAGACTGAGCTTAGACAAAGCCTGTGTATGGTGCATTTTCCAGAAGAAAACTGACATTTTTTTCTGAAGTCATGCAGCTTTTTAAACATATGCATTTATAATGTTCTTGGGCTTGATTTTCATATTTTACAACCAATAGTGAGTTGTGTGCCATGAAAGAGATTTGTAGCCTAGATGCCAAACTTTATCACTGTTAATGTGAATTTTTGCATCAAATTATTCTCCCATCCATTGAAGGCAATACCATCGATACATTGGATATGTAATTTGTAAAAGTTGTACTTTCTTAAGATGATTTATTAAAACTTAAGCCTTTCTCCTTCTTTCTACACTAACAAACGTGACAGCTCGCCCAATAAACTTTTTGCAAACAAAATATTTGTTGATTATGTAAAAAATATCATGCAGAATAGTTTTCTTCCAAATCTATATCCATCTTTCTAGTAAAATAGGATTGGAGTTGTCACCGCATTTTTCACTTGTCTTGTTACTTGAAGGAAAATGTTTTTTTTTGTCGTCATCTACACAAGATGGATGCCTGCATTATTCCTCATTGTAATCAGAAATAAATATCACAAGGCACATTCCTAGGAATTGCTTACATTGCATCAATTCTGAATGTGATTACATTGTTAATGTTGTAGCACAGTTACACATGTTTTGTTTCTGCTATACACACATTGTTACATGTGTATTAAAAATGTATCGAAAGAAACAGAAAGGGTCAGTTATTTACTTATTATGCTTTGCTTGTATAGCATGATCATATTCCAGTGCACTTTACTGACATCATCATCACTGTCCCCATTGGGGCTCACAATCTAGATTCCCTTTCAGTATGTCATTGGAGTGTGGGAAGAAACAGAAGAACCCAGAGGGTTTTATTTGGTGCAATTTACAATGTTTGAAATAAAAAGATCAAAAGATAATAATCTTTATTTTTATATAGTGCTAACATATTCTGCAGCGCTTTATAGACAATATCATCACTGTCTCCGATGGGGCTCACAATCTAAATTCCCTATCAGTATGTATTTGGAGTGTGGGAAGAAACCGGAAAACCCGGAGGAAACCCACGCAAACATGGGTAGAACATACAAACTTCTTGCAGATGTTTTCCTTGGTGGGATTAGGACCCAGGACTCCCGCACTGCAGTGCTAACCACTGAGCCACCATGCTACCCTACTAAAGTACTGGTGTATTAACAATTTCACATCTGTCCCAATTTTTTTTTTAATTACATGGGGTGTTAGACAGTTCCACCACATCATTTTGTAAGCAGTTATATAGCTTTTCTTTACTACTTAACAAAAAAAATGAAGATTCTAGCATAAATAAAATTTAAATGTTCTTTATTAATCAAAAACAAATAAAACATAAAACACCAATCAATGAATAGACAAAATGACAAAATCAGGATGAGGACCTCCTACAAGGAGTGGTACACAAATAAGCTGCTCACTAAGGGAAAAAGGTACCATCAACATCAATGTATAGAAACCCAGTGTATTATTCACCACGCATGCCCAGTGGTAGGATTAAGGTGCCAAAACAGTTACCAAAAGCTAGAGTTAAAGTGCCAAGTGCAATGTAAACCCAGACAAAATTCTTCTACAGGGGACAAAATCCTCCTATATAATCAACCTAGCCATGATAGTCAATCAATCTCACAGAAATACGAAAAAAGGGGCATCAAAGCATCAAATATCAAATAAAACCATGTGGCAAAAACATATAGTGAAATGCATAAAGTTAAAAATACATCACCTGAATCAATCAATCAGAATGAGGTCCCATAGTGGAAGAAAGGGGGAACAGCTGTACCACCCCCAACCCCTACGCCTTTTCACATCCAAGCTTCTTCCTGATTGTGTCATTATGACAACTCCTGGAGTGGACCCTCTAGGTTGTGGCACCAACCCACCTAGGGCGGGCTGACCTAGTGAGAACCACCCCCTATACAGGGAGTGTCAGGGGCAAGCCCAAGGGGGTAAGGTACCACGACTGCTGGAACCAGGTGGCCGGCTCACTGGAGATATGAATGAGTGTGTCTGCAGAATGCAACTGAGAGTGAGCAGGAAACAGGAGTGTGCAAAGCGTGGACACAGGAGTACGCAGGGTACAGGACAATACAGGGCGAGTGTATGGAGGTACGGAGGGTTCATGGCAAAACAAGGCATGTACATGGGAGCGCGCTAGATACCGAACAGTGCAAGGCGAGTACACGGGAGCATGTATGGGGCGCACTGGCAAGCACGCCCTGGTGCGGGCGCAGCAGGGCGCGTGCAAGGGAGCACGCTAGAGCACAGAGCAAGGCAGAAGGTGTGCCAAGAAGCATGACAGGGCACAGAGCAGAGTGTAGGTATGGAGCATGTGCTAGGAAGCACGGCAAGGCAGAATACAGGAACGGAGTACAAGTACAGGTAGATAGCACAAGGCAGTGTACAGGCACCGAGCACAAGGCCAGGAAGCACAAGAATAATCAGGCACCTCCCATAGGAAGAGGTAGCCTGATATAGCACATGAGCACTTGGACTTCCGGGTCAGGTCTTCCAGGACCATAGAGAGGACAAGACTGGAGACAGAGCTGAGAAGAGTGCATGTGCGCAACCATGGGACTAGTTGCGAGAGGTGCGCGTGAGCACCCGACGGGACCCCCGGAGCAGCCGCGGCACCGGAAGTGGTGACGACGGGTCCGGGTTCCCGCTCCCAGGTGAGAGCGGCATGACAGGCGGCGTGACAGTCATTTTGTCTATTCATTGATTGGTGTTTATGTTTTATTTGTTTTTGATTAATAAAGAACATTTACATTTTATTTATGAAAGAATCTTTTCGTTTTTTTGTTAAGTGGCAAAGAAAAGCTATATAACGGCTTACAAAATGAGATATTTATTTAAAGTACTGGTGTGTATTGTGACCAGCTAAGTGTTTGGTAGTGATCACAACTTGAAACTACTTTTAGCTTTGTATTAGATGATACTGATCGGTGACTCAATTGATTGGCTATTGAATGCCACTAACTGTGGGTATTTCATTTGAAAAACCACCAGAGGGAGTGTTGTAGTGGGGGCAGCAGTCTCATGTAGGAGCATGCAGCCGCCGCTGTGTGTAAAGCAACACCAGAGCAGGACCTGGAGAGACACGTGACCACCAGGGAGAGTGGCCCGAGGTGGAGCCATTCCCCGTACGAGCGAGAGAATGAGAGCGAGAGCCGGCAGCACCGGGAGACTAGTCAGAACAGCCGAGGTCAGTAACCGGAGGGTAACGCAGGATCCTAGGGATGAGACAGAACAGTACAATTCGAGCTGATGTCAGAAACCAGACAGGATCGCAGTAACCAGGGACAAAGACGAGGGGGAAGTCAGAAAACAAGCCAATGGTCAGGACCGGAGAGATATCAGTGGTACAGAATCATGATACAAAAGCAAAACGAGGGTCAAGCCGAATCATACATGGTACAAGCACACAGAGGAACAAACGGTATACACAAGTAAATCTTGGGTCAGCTTCTCAGCTGAAGAATGGAAGTATCACTGACAAAGAGCCCCCCTCAAGAATAGGTTAAAATAGCCCTCCCCAAACCAATGAGAGGCCATACAAAGTTAACTCCAACAAATCCAGGACGGGGAAGGAAATTCCGTCCTGAACCATGACACAAGGCAATTAGAACAAATTATCAGGCATTGTATTAGATAGCTGCATGGACTGATTGCCTGTCTATCAGTACTTGATGGAAGAACAGTACAGTACATGTGCTATAGTCTCGATTGTGAGCCCTCATGGGCAGGGTTCTCTCTCCTTCTGTATCAGTCGTGACTTGTATTGTTTAAGATTACTGTCCTTTTTTTTTATGTATACCTCTCCTCACATGTAAAGCACTATGGAATAAATGATTCTATAATAATAATAACAATAAATAATAATAATAATAATAATAATAATAATAATAATACCAGTGCTACCTATAGTATAGGGCTCTCTATCAGTGCTACATGTACTATAGTCTCTATCAGTGCTACACGTACTATAGCACTGTATCTACCTGTGCTACATGTACTATAGTGCTTTCTACCTGTGCCATATGTACTATACTGCTCACTACCTTTGCTACATCTACTATAGTGTTCACTACCTGTGCTACATATACTATAGTGCTCTCTACCTGTGGTACATGTACTATAGTGCTCTCTACCTGTGGTACATGTGCTATAGTGCTCTCTACCTGTGTCGCATGTACTATACTGCTCACTACCTGTGCTACATGTACTATAGTGTTCACTACCTGTGCTACATGTACTGAACTGCTTACTACCAGTGCTACATGTACTATAGTGCTCTCTACCTATGTAGTGAACCGGTCCAGACTGTGTTTGTCCCTTTAAGTAACCCTGGACCGTGAGTAGCTTTTGTACACCTCAAATCACCCCTAAGTTATCCTTTGGTTTAACCCCTTCCTGACATGAGACGTACTATCCCGTCCATGGGACCCGGGCCCCTATGCCCATGGACGGGATAGTACGTCTAGCGCGATCAGCGGCGCCCACGTGGTGAGCGCCGCTGATCGCGGCCAGGTGTCAGCTGATTATCACAGCTGACACCCGGCACAATGTGTCAGGGGCGGTCACGGACCGCCCCCGACACGTTAACCCCTTGCACACCGCGATCAAACACCGCGATCATGTTTGATCGCGGTGTACCGGGGGTTAAAGGGAAGCATCGGCAGGGAGGGGGCTCCCTCCGTGCTTCCCTGAGCCCCCCACGGCAGCGCAATGTGCAGCGCTGCTGCGGGGGGCTCCTTTCCTCCAGGCCCCCGAATCCAAGATGGCGACGGGGGCCTTCGGGGGCCTGAGGAAGCTGGCTTCCTCAGTGCCTGCAAAGCGCAGGCATGAGGAAGCCTTCTGTAGTGCCTGTGTCAGATCGCTGATCTGTCACAGTGATCTGTGATGTGACAGATCAGCGATCTGTCACAGGACAGTGATGTCCCACCTGGGACTATTTAATAAAGTAAAAAAAAAATAAAAAATAGTATTAAAATAATTTAAAAAAAATCGCCAAATAAATTAGAAAAAAAAAAAAATATTCCCCCAATAAATCCATTTTTTGGAAATAATAATAAAAAAAACAATAAAAGTACACATATTAGGTATCGCCGCGTCCGTAATGACCCGCCCTATAAAACTGTCCCATTAGTTAACCCCTTTAGCGAACCCCTTAAAAAATAAAAATAAAAAACGAAGCAAAAAATAATGATTTATTATCATACCACCAAACAAAAAGTGTAATAACGCGCGATCAAAAAGACGCATATAAATATCCATGGTACCGCTGAAAACGTCATCTTGTCCCGCAAAAAACGAGCTACCACACAGCATCATCAGCGAAAAAATAAAAAAGTTATAGCTCTCAGAATAAAGCGATGCCAAAATAATTATTTTTTATATAAAATAGTTTTCATTGCATAAAACTGGCAAAAACATAAAAAAAGACATAAATGAGGTATCGCTGTAAACGTACTGACCCGAAGAATAAAACCGCTTTATCAATTTTACCGCACGCGGAACGGTGTAAACGCACCCCCCAAAAGAAATTCATGAAACGCTGGTTTTTGTTCATTCTGTGTCCCAAAAATAGGAATAAAAAGAGATCAAAAAATGTCACGTGCCCGAAAATGGTACCAATAAAAACGTCAACTCGTCCCGCAAAAAATAAGACCTCACATGACTCGGTGGGTCAAAATACGGAAAAATTATAGCTCTCAATATGTGGTGATGCAAAAACTATTTTTACAATAAAAAGCGTCTTTTAGCGTGCGACAGCTGCCAAATATAAAAACCGCCATAAATAGTAAATCAAACCCCCCGTCATCACCCCCTTAGTTAGGGAAAAATAATAAAATTAAAAAAAAAGTATTTATCTCCATTTTCCCGTTAGGGTTAGGGTTAGGGCTAGGGTTAGGGCTAGGGTTAGGGTTAGGGCTAGGGTTAGGGCTAGGGTTAGGGCTCAGATTAGGGTTAGGGGTGTGTTGGGGTTAGGGTTGGAGTTATAATTGGGGGGTTTTCACTGTTTGGGCACATCAGGGGCTCTCCAAATGCAACATGGCATCTGATCTCAATTCCAGCCAATTCTGAGTTGAAAAAGTCAAATGTTGCTCCTTCCCTTCCAAGCTCTGCCATGCGCCCAAACAGTGTTTTACCCCACATGTAGGGTATCAACCTACTCAGGACAAATTGCAAAACAATTTTTGGGGTCCAATTTCTCCTGTTACCCTTAGGAAAATAAAAAATTGGGGGCAAAAATATCATTTTTGTGGAAAAAAATGATTTTTTTATTTTCACGTCCGAGTGTTATAAACTTCTGTGAAGCACTTGGGGGTTCAAAGTGCTCACCACACATCTAGATAAGTTCCGTGGGGGGTCTAGTGTCCAAAATGGGGTCACTTGTGGGGAGTTTCAATAGTTTAGGTACATCAGGGGCTCTCCAAACGCACATGACACCCGCAGACCATTCCATCAAAGTCTGCATTCCAAAACGTCACTGCTTCCCTTCCGAGCCCCGACGTGTGTCCATACAGTAGTTTTCTCCCACATATGGGGTGTCAGCGTACTCAGGCCAAATTGGACAACAACTTTTGGTGGTCCAATTTCTCCTGTTACCCTTGGGAAAATGAAAAAATTGAGGACTAATTGATCATGTTTCTGGAAAAAATACGATTTTTTTATTTTCATGCCCTGGCATTATAAACTTCTGTGAAGCTCTTGGGGGTTCAAAGTGCTCACCTCACATCTAGATAAGTTCCTTAGTGGGTCTAGTTTTCAAAATGGGGTCATTTGTGGGGGGTTTCCACTGTTTAGGTACATTAGGGGCTCTCCAAAGGCAACATGACACCCGCAGACCATTCCATCAAAGTCTGCATTCCAAAACGTCACTACTTCCCTTCCGAGCCCCGACGTGTGCCCATACAGTAGTTTTCTCCCACATATGGGGTATCAGCATACTCAGGACAAATTGGACAACAACTTTTGGGGTCCAATTTCTCCTGGTACCCTTGGGAAAATAAAAAATGGTGACTAAAAGATCATGTTTGTGGAAAAAATACGAATTTTTTATTTTCACGCCCGGGCATTATAAACTTCTGTGAAGCACTGGGGGGGTCAAAGTGCTCACCACACATCTAGATAAGTTCCTTAGGGGGTCTAGTTTCCAAAATGGTGTCATTTGTGGGGGGTTTCCACTGTTTTGGTACATCAGGGGTTTTCCAAACGCGACATGGTGTCCGATCTCAATTCCAGCCAAAAACGTCAAATGGCGCTGCTTCCCTTCCGAGCTCTGCCATGCGCCCAAATAGTGGTTTACCCCCACATGTGGGGTATCAGCGTACTCAGGACTGTACATATTGCCATATATTCCCTCTTCTGCCTTTATACCACCTAGAGACTTTGAGTTTCTTATAATTACCTGCAAGTACTGCTCCTAACTAATCCAGGTTCTTAAAGCTCTAGAACCTCAATTCTGTGTCAGAATCCAATCCTGAACTGTATTGGCCATGGATTCCCCACGTGAATTCTTACCATTGCTCCATGTTATATCTCCCCGTTCTGCTGAAGAAAAAGCAGCTGTTATCCCCGAGACCTGTTGTCTGTGGTTAGTCTATCAGCTGTGGACACTGCGTGGGGGTGGATAACAGTGAACGGAATAGCCCCATACCAGGGCTGTTGCACCTGTACTTCATGGACTATAGTACTCTCTACCTGTGCCACATGTGCTATACTTCCCTCTACCTGTGCTACATGTACTATTTTGCATTCTATGCTATATATGCTGTAGTGTTCTCTACCTGTTCTATGTACTGTACTGCTCTCTACCTGTGCTACATGTTCTATACTGCACTCTCTTTGCTATATATAGTGTAGTGTTCTGTACCTGTTTTATATGTAATGCAGTGATCTCTGACTGTGCTACATGTCATTTACTGCTCTCTACCTGTGCTTCATGTACTGAACTGCTCATTACCTGTGCTACATGTACTGGACTGCTCTCTACCTGTGCTACATGTACTGATCTCTACCTCTGCTACATGTGGGTCGCCCTCCCAGGGCTGTGGGTTACTCGGTACCGGGCCGGTGTCAGGGGAATGTGTCACAGCAGCGATGACCCGATCCGTGGCCCTGGGTGCCCAATATCAATGGCGGTGATGTTAATGGTGTTAAAGTTTATATGAATAGTTCGTGACGCCACCCGTGGTGTTTGGCAAGGGAGATGGTAAGCCAACGCTGCATACAGATCCGCTGGGACTGATGGTGTGGTGCAGCAGAGATGGTATAGCTTCCCACAGGTGGAGCTGTAGTCCTAGGGCAGTGTAGGTGCAATGGATGAGGAGAGGTGCAGAATGGTATGGATGCTGGTACCCAGGTGTAGTGTTGCGGGAATAACTGGAGGACACCAGAGCAATGCGGTTCCAAAGCTTTACTCACTGTTTGCAGTTCACACAACTGCCTGCTTCCGTACTGTGTTCTCCAGGTCAGGGCTCTAGCCAACCTCCAGGCAGGATAGGATTCTCCCTTCCACACTTCGCCAACATGTACCTTCACTGGACGACTCCTCCAATGCGCCTTTAGGTGCGAAGCACTCCAGTACTTAGTTACCCTGGAATGCCTCTCTCTAGGTGTTCCTAGTCTTTACTTGTATGACAGACAGCTGTAGCCTGCTTCGGGGACTCCACTCTGCGTCCCGGCTCTCTATTCAGTTGCTGTTGTGTCCCAAGTCTATGATGGGAGCAAGGCGTTAGTGGCTCACTACTCATCCGGTGTCTGTTGCCGGACATAAAGATCCAATCAACCTCGGGGACCGGGCCCCGGTCTTTGCGCTCTCTGGACTGGAAGAGTTCTCTATCTTTCTTCAACCAGCTTCCCACCGTCCTTCTATTCTCCTTCTTTCCGATCTGTTCTATATCTCTTATGGAAGGTTAGGTTATCAATCTTATCAGTCTCTTTCTCTGTCCTTCCCGTGCCAGCAGCCCAGATCACTGGGACCTGCTGCAGCACGTCCCTCAGACATCTGTCTTCTCTCTTCTCTCCCTCTCTCCAACTAACTACTAACTCTCACTCTTCCCACTCTTTTGTATCATCTTACTCCACCGGCCACCCAGCATATCTCGTGTTATGAAGCAGGGCTCCACGAGGGGTGCTCTGCTAACCCCCAGCCTGAAGCTGTTAGGTGGCCCCACTGAACTATCCTGTGTGTGGAATGCAGGTGTGGAGCGTGGTCAGGAGTTCCCACCTTACCTGGATGGTGGGGCACTACACCTTAGGAGAAGGTGCAGTACCTCTTTGGCGACTGAAGCCTCAGGGGCGCCACACATGTACTTTATTGCACTCTCTCTATGCTATATATGTGCTGTAGTGTTCTTTACCTGTTATATGTACTGTACTGCTCTCTACCTGTGCTGCATACACTTTTTTTGTTATCTATCTGTACTCCTTGCCCTATACTGCTGTGTACTTGTACTCCTTGTCCTATACTGCTGACTTCCTGTACTCCTTGTCCAATACTGCTGTCTACTTGTACTCCTTGCCCTTTACTGCTGTCTACCTGTACTCCTTGTCCTATACTGCTGTCTTCCTGTACTCCTTGTCCAATACTGCTGTCTACTTGTACTCCTTGTCCTTTACTGCTGTCTACCTGTACTCCTTGTCCTATACTGCTGTCTACCTGTACTCCTTGTCCTATACTGCTGTCTATCTGTAATCCTTGTCCTATACTGTCTGCCTGTACTCCTTGTCCTTTATTGCTGTGTACCTGTACTCCTTGTCCTATACTGCAGTCTACCAGTACTCCTTGTCCTATACTGTTGTTTTCCTGTACTCCTTGTCCTATACTGCTGTGTACCTGTACTCCTTGTCCTATACTGCTGTGTACCTGTACTCCTTGTCCTATACTGCTGTCTACCTGTACTCCTTGTCCTATACTGCTGTCTACTTGTACTCCTTGTCCTATACTGCTGGGTACCTGTTTGCTCCTTGTCCTATACTGCTGCCTACCTGTACTCCTCGTCCTATACTGTTGTCTTCCTGTACTCCTTGTCCTATACTGCTGTCTACCTGTACTCCTTGTCCTATACTGCTGTCTAACTGTAATCCTTGTCTTATACTGTCTGCCTGTGATGGTCAATGTGTGACTGGACACACCTATATAGTTAAACCAGAGCAATCACACCTGTTAGTGATAATCACGTGCACTAAACTAAAGAAACCAGAGTGCAATGACCCTACCGGCCACCTGGGGCAAAACTAGAACCGAAATCACCACAGTGCAATGACTCTAATGGCCACCGGGGGCAAAACTAGAACTGAAATCACCATAGGGAAATGACCCTAATGGCCACTGGGGGCAAACTACCTTAAAGCCAAAGGCTTGAAGGAAAAAAAAGGTTACTAGTGCATTTATCTGTCATAATCCAACCTGGATCATGACAGTACCCTCCCTCAATGAGGGGCCTCTGGACCCTCAAGACCGCTCCTCATCAGGGAACCACCTACAGCGGGGACACCCAAGTCCAGAGTTCACCCCAGCAACTACCTGAACTTCAGGTTTATGGCAAATGGGCACCGCTGGTATCGGCAATGTATATTCTGGAGGCACCACACATCTCCGAAGCGCCGACCTGGGGAACGAGTTGTGTATGTGTATGTTTGGGGGTAACTCGAGCTGGTAAGACTCCGCAACACACTTCCACTGGATGTTTTTTGGTGGCCACCAATACATGCTCGTTCACACTCAGGTCCGGACCTGAACGTTTATTGCCACACACTCGTTTGTCACAATTCGGTGAACTCTTTCTGGGATTGACAACAGAGGCGTCCCCCTGTGTCACCACACTCACCCCCCTGCAATTCAACAGGGGGTACACCACCCCCCAACCCCTTCCACCATGAGGTCTGCGCCTCCCAGGGTTGGCTAATGGCGAGGGTTGAAACTTGCCCCTACTCTCCTGCAGCACATCTGCTGCTCTCACTGGAGAGAAAGGGGTCAGTTGAAGAGAGACGGCAGAGACAGTAGTCCCTAGGCAGCAGCCCTCACACGACTGCCCCCAGCTGACCACTTCCTTCGCCCACCAATCTATTACCGGGCTGTGTTTTTTCAGCCAAGGGAGGTCTAAAACGATAGGTACTGGCATTTCCTCCAAGACGTAGCATGACAAGGACTCCTCATGATGTCCTATACGTAGGTGGATATTTTCTATGACTTGGGTCAAGCTCCCCTGGCTCAGTGGAACAGAGTTTATGGCCTGGACGCTTATAGGTTGGGCTAGCGTCCTACACCTCAGGCCATGACTCTGGACAAAGTGAGCATCCACCAGACTGACTCCTGCTCCGCTGTCCACAAGCACCGGTATCACCTCCGGTACCCCACCAGCCAACACCTCTGCTGACATAGTACCTTGGGAGGGTAAAATGGAGGAAATATACACACCCTGGTCGCCTCCCTCCAAGCGACCAGGGGGATGCGGCTTCTGAGGTGGCACAGATAATTTGGCACGTGTTGGGCAAGCCTTCAGGACATGACCAGTCTGCCCACAGAAAAAACATGCCTCCACCACACCCTGAACCGTAGGCAGGCCTGAACACAAACTAGCTCCTCCTACTTGCATAGGTTCATCTGGCGACTTGGCACGCACTGGGCAGGCTCTCATGAAATGGCCCGGCTTCCCACAGGAAAAGCATACCCCCCACCACGGCGAACCGCAGACAACCCCTTTTTTGTACCAACAACACCGGGCTGCTTGGGTTCCTCCATCCACACTGGTGGGTCCTCCTCCCTAGCGAGGACTACAGAGGGCACATTTTGTGTATGTCTCTCCCTAAGGCGTCTATCCACCTGGATTGCAAGGGACATGGCGGCCTCCAGCGACCTGGGGGCGGCGTACTGCACCAGAGTATCCTGCAACTTTGGAGACAGACCCTGCGCAAATTGACTCCTAAGTGCAGGGTCATTCCACTGAGTGTCAGTGGTCCACCTCCTAAACTCTGAGCAGTACTCCTCAGCAACCCAGGCTCCCTGTTTACACCTAGTCGGGATTCCGCCAGGGCGACGCCATCAGGATCCCCATACACTAGCGCAAAAGCCGCAAAAAACTCGTCCACGGACTCTAACGATGGTGAATCGTCCGGTAGGGAGAAGGCCCAGGATTGGGGATCACCCTTAAGAAGGGACATAATGATTCCCACCCGTTGCTCTTCACTCCCTGATGAACGAGGGCGCAGCCTGAAGTATAGTTTACAGGCTTGCTGAAATACCAAGAATTGATCTCTCCCTCCAGAAAACCTGTCAGGGAGGGATATCTTGGGTTCTGGCTGAGCCTGTGCCTGAACCAAACCCCCAAAGCCCACCAACAGCTGCAGCTGCTGCACCAACTCACCGCGCAGCCCCCTAATCTCATCAGTAAAGATCTGCAGCATTTGGGCAAAGGTCTGCCTTGAGTCCATGGCTCAGCAGAAAAAAAAAGTTTGGGTTGGTGATAATGTGATGGTCAACGTGTGATTGGACACACCTATATATTTAAACCAGAGCAATCACACCTGTTAGTGATAATCACGTGCACTAAACTAAAGAAACCAGAGTGCAATGACCCTACCGGCCACCGGGGGCAAAACTAGAACCGAAATCACCACAGTGCAATGACCCTAATGGCCACCGGGGGCAAAACTACCTCAAAGCCAAAGGCTTGAAGGAAAAAAAGGTTACTAGTGCATTTATCTGTCATAATCCAACCTGGATCATGACACTGCCTGTACTCCTTGTCCTATACTGCTGTCTACCTGTACTCCTTGTCCTATACTGTTGTCTTCCTGTACTCCTAGTCATATACTGCGGCCTACCTGTACTCCTTGTCCTATACTGCTGTCTACCTGTACTCCTTATTCTATACTGCTGTCTTCCTGTGCTATAAGTAATGCCTGTCTCTCTCTGTACTACATATACAGTGTTTAGGGCCCGTTACACACAGCGATCTCGCTGATTTTGTGACACATCAGCGATCCCTCCAGCGAGATCGCTGTGTGTGACATCCAGCAGCGATCGGCCCCCCCAGCGGGGTATCGCTGATCGTGCTGGATCGTCCTGGCCCGATTTTTCATCGCTGGTCTCCCGCTGGCCAGCACGCATCACTGCGTGTGGCAGCGGAAGCCAGCGATGAGCGATGCTGCACTCTGGTTACCAACGTAAACATCGAGTTTCTAAGGGCCACGGGGCCCTTAGAAACCCGATGTTTACCCTAGATACCAGCATGCACTGCAGGCAGGGCGGGAGGTGGAGGCAGAGCGGCGCACAGACCGGCGTAGCTCTGCTATCTGCTACTCCAGTCCGTCGACCGGAGTAGCAGATAACAGAGCTACGCCGGTCTGTCTGCGCCGCTCTGCCTCCACCTCCCGCCCTGCCTGCAGTGCACACTGGTATCTAGGGTAAACATTGGGTTTCTAAGGGCCCCGCGGCCCTTAGAAACCCGATGTTTATGTTGGTAACCAGCGTGCTCACTGGTCCTGATTGCTGGAGGGGCTGTTTATGTGACAGCTCACCAGCGATCAGCTAACAATGTCCCAGGGATCCCATCCACGTCGTATCGTTGGTGGGATCGCTGGGACATCGTTATGTGTAACGGTACCCTTACTTTCTACCTTTCCTATGTGTACTGCTGTCTATCTATGCTACCAATTACTGTAATTCTTTCTACCTGTGCTTCATGAACTGTAGACAAAGGAAGGGGGAGTGTGGGGAAGGTGACCTAACGGACGGACTTGTCAGCAAGAAGAAGGGATGGTTTGTGCACTGTAGGCGTTTGTTTGTAATTACACTAGGGAAACAGCTGGGAAAAGTGTAGATTGAGTGCAGTATCTTGGGTTGACCACAAGATGGCAGGGGAGAGTGTGAGTTCAGGACTTGACAGCAGCTTATGGCTTTAGAAACCGTTGGTCCTGGGGAGCGGAGTTATAGGGAACCGGGAAAGTTATAAATAGGACAGGAGGGTTCCAGAAAGTTCCAGTCCCGGCAGGAGCTCAGAGGAGAGGAGTCAGTGAAGGAGTATGTGCTGTGAGGGGGAGCTCAACTAGGGGACTGGGGAGAATGGAAGTCAGGGGGGTGGCCCCGACATGAAGAACCGCAGAACAGACGAGGCCCTGGGGGAAACATACCAAATTGACGACGACCTCTGATTAGTAAAGTTCTGTTGGTGAACAGGCCTAATGCGGCCACAGTGACCGAGCTGGGAGGAACGTCACTACGCTAAAAGTACGGTGTATGTGCCCGGGCCTGGAAATGGAAGGCCGTGGAAGAATTGCGGTGTACTGCTGAGATCGTCAGGCGGATGACTAAATAAACTTGGACCTGTTGTACCCGAAATCTGCCTCCATCTTGTGTCTGTGATGTCTGTGCGCGGTAAATGAGGGACCATCCCGCAGTCCGGCCCACCCTACTACATTTGGCGTAGTCGGCAGGATAGCCGCCACCATTACTTCAACTTCAGTGGCAAGCCTGCGACAAAGGAAGGCAAAAAGACTTGAGCTGCCCTACTTGTGGATTACAAATTTGGGACTTGGTTTCAGTCACCAGAGGAACCGGAGCGGTATAAGAACTGAAAAAATGGCTGTGGCAATTAGCCGACAAAAGAAAGAGACACAGACATTTACAATTGAACTGGATGATCCGGGGCTATATCAAACCCGCCCCTGGGGGGAGCTGTGTTCAATTGAAGGAAACTGCCCCCTCATGTTGGACCCTGGAAGATGGGTGGAGAAGCCGACCACCGCCCCACCCAAGAAAGGGAGTGGCCTGGGTGGAGAGACCTGCTGCGGCTGTTTGGCGCCATTCAGCTACTGGACCCCGGACGGAATGAGATGCTGCAGCTGTCGGGATATCGGACGCCTGGAATGGCGGTAGCGCCAGGCGATTCAGTCTCATTGGGAGACCTGCCCAGGGAGTCTCCCCGAGGAACCGTTGAGCCTGGAGGCCAGCCCTATCGGACGGCGGGGTGAAGACCAACGGCTGGGGAAGGTGAGTGTGTTCCCAGCCTTGCCAGTGACACCCCAGACCAATCCCGTCTACACGCTCCGTGTATCAGAAAGACCTCGGGACCCCAACACCGGTCCTCGGCCACCCCGCCCGACTTCTCACTCTGTGGTGGCCCCGGCTTCAGATCACTACGTGGCCCCAACCAGGCCGACTGTCGCCATTTACAATGATCCCGAGCCACCCTGCCCAGCGACACCTCATACTGTGTTGCCGGCGCGGAGCCAACCCGTGGCCGCCCCTGCCGCGCTCCATTTTCCGGCGGCTGCCTACCCATTGGGACCTGGCGCCACGTTGGCCCCACTCCCGGTCACTGCTGTAATCGGCCCGTCAGCTGCTGTGGTTGACTCACCGGTTGACTCACCGGCAATTGCGGTCACTGCTCCATCTGCGGCCCTGCCTGCGGGTGAATTGCCGGAGCCCGTGGCCGCCTTGGTTCCAGCTGTGGCCTCCCCCGCTGACATCACTGTCAAAGCCGGCTGCCGCCTACTCTCCACCGGAGCCTGCAGCCGCTTCTGCCCCACCCTTGACCGCGGCCCGCACACCGGACTCTGCGGCCTACACCGGACCCTCTGCTTGGGTTGCGGAGGTCATCGAGAAAAAGAAGGCCAGAGAGCGGGAGACCTGGGGGCTGCTTCATGAGAAAGGGGAGGCTGGCATGGCGGTTCCATGTTCCATTGGGTGGCTAGTGCACAAGAACAGGGAGAAAGGTTATGGGTTCATACGGGACCTCGCCACTGGTCAAAAGGTGTATCTGAATGTGACTTCCATCCGTCATGGCCGGGCTCTGCAGGAAGGAGACTGGGTCTCTTATTAGAAGGAGTACTGCCCCCGAGGCTACTATGCCATTGCAGTGATCGCTTGTCCTGAAGACTACGTGCCCCCGTAAAAGGACTCACAGAGACACCCCAAGAATACCGGGACTTCACGGCTGTGGAGTCCCTTGCTGAGTTGGCGAAACACCGGCCATCAGGAGATGGCCCGGACTACCGGGAATTTGATGCACCATTGTGCAGTTCACAGGACAGTTCCACGTCCATGTTAATAGAAATGTTTTTTGTTGAATGATGTTTTCTCCTGACACAGCGGGGACGCATACGGGGAAGTACTTATGTCAAAGGAAGGGGGAGTATGCCTGTTTTGTTTTTATGTTGGTTTAAAGAAAAAGTAAAAGAAAAAAAAAAAGAAAAAAAAAGGGGTTACTTATGCTATTAGAAAGTTGGTTTAATGTATAATATGCATAAGAGATATGCAACAGGTCCCGGGTATGGGGGTCTGTGTGACAGAGGGTCTGTGTGACTGAGATGCCGACCATGACTTGTTTTAAAGTGAAGGATAAAGAGACGGAAGATATGGTATCAGACAGTAGTCCCAAGCCAGGTCCCTGACACCACGGACACCCCAGGAGAATAGGTGGACGCTGACAATGACCTGGTAGGCGTAAGGCCTCAGTCATGGCGTTCCGGACAGTTGAGGGTGACAGAAAGGGAGAGTAGTGGGAGGTACACACCGCAGAGAAATCCGGGTGTACCTAGCCCAACTGGAAAGAAGTTGTCATGTGGCGTGCGCGCCGGCGAGTAGCAGTAGGCTGCTCGGAGCATGGTTCTCCCAGCTTGGTTCGGCCCCCGCGTATGGCAGGTTTTGCCCAACAACTAGTCCGACAACAGACAGTAGGAAAGTTTCAGAACGACGAAGGTAGGGAATACGATTGTCGAGGATGACAATAGACAAAGGAAGGGGGAGTGTGGGGAAGGTGACCTGATGGACGGACTTGTCAGCAAGAAGAAGGGATGGTTTGTGCACTGTAGGCATATGTGTGTAATTACACTAGGGAAACAGCTGGGAAAAGTGTAGATTGAGTGCAGTATCTTGGGTTGACCACAAGATGGCAGGGGAGGGGAGAGTGTGAGTTCAGGACTTGACAGCAGCTTATGGCTTTAGAAACCGTTGGTCATGGGGGCGGAGTTATAGGGAACCGGGAAAGTTATAAATAGGACAGGAAGGTTCCAGAAAGTTCAAGTCCAGGGAGGAGCTCTGAGGAGAGGAGTCAGTGAAGGAGTACGTGCTGTGAGGGGGAGCTCAACTAGGGGACTGGGGAGAAAGGATGTCAGGGGGGTGGCCCCGACACGAAGAACCGCAGAACAGACGAGGCCCCGTGGGAAACATACCAAATTGACGACGACCTCTGATCAGTAAAGTGCTGTTGGTGAACAGGCCTAAGGCGGCCACAGTGACCGAGCTGGGAGGAACGTCACTACGCTAAAAGTACGGTGTATGTAACCGGGCCTGGAAACGGAAGGCCGTGGAAGAATTGTGGTGTACTGCTGAGATTGTCAGGCGGACGTCTAAATAAACTTGGACCTGTCGTACCCGAAATCTGCCTCCATCTTGTGTCTGTGATGTCTGTGTGCGGTAAATGAGGGACCACCCCCCCAGTCCGGCCCACCCTACTACACCTGAGCCAGGACTTCTGTTCTTCTGGACAACATGTAATAGTAGCTCTGTCTTATTATTGTGTATTATGTGCAGTCGTTTTTTCTATCACATAGCTGAAAACTAGGATGCTATGAGCACGCTATGTCTCCTGACTAGAGTTGAGCGATACCGTCCGATACTTCAAAGTATCGGATCGGAATGGATCGGCCGATCTTTAAAAAAAGTATCGGTATCGCCGATTCCGATACCGGAAGTCCCATTCAAGTCTATGGGACTTCCGGTATCGGAATAAGAAAAACCCTGTTTTTGCCTTGTACAGCCTCTCTGGGGTCTGTACGGGCCTTTCGGGGGGCTGTGCCGGCCTGCCAGGGGGTCTGTGCAGGCTCCGGTGGTCTGTGCCGGCCTGCCGGGGGGCTGTGCCGGCCTGCCGGTGGTCTGTGCAGGCTCCGGTGGGCTGTGCCGGCCTGCCAGGGGGCTGTGCCGGCCTGCCGGTGGTCTGTGCAGGCTCCGGGGGGCTGTGCCGGCCTGCCGGGGGGGCTGTGCAGGCTCCGGTGGTCTGTGCCGGCCTGCCGGGGGTCTGTGCCGGCCTGCCGGTGGTCTGTGCAGGCTCCGGGGGGCTTTGCCGGCCTGCCGGGGGGCTGTGCCGGCCTGCCGGTGGGCTGTGCAGGCTTCGGGGGTCTGTGCAGGCATCGTCCGATGGGACTACAAGTCCCATCGGGCGATGCCTGCTACCATGACAGTGATTGACACATTAGCCAATGATGGGACAGTAGTAGTCCCATCATCCGGCTAATGTGTTGAATGTAAAAAAAAAAAAAAAAAAATTACATGCTACATACATACTACATATATACATACTACATACATACTACATACATACTACATGCATGCTACATACATACTACATGCATGCTACATACATACTACATACATACTACATACATACTACATGCATGCTACATACATACTACATGCATGCTACATGCATGCTACATGCATGCTACATGCTACATACATACCACATACATACTACATACATACTACATGCTACATACATACTACATATATACTACATGCATGCTACATACATACTACATGCTACATACATACCACATACATACTACATACATGCTACATGCTACATACATACTACATATATACTACATGCATGCTACATACATACTACATATATACTACATGCATGCTACATACATACTACATGCTACATACATACCACATACATACTACATACATGCTACATGCTACATACATACTACATATATACTACATGCATGCTACATACATACTACATATATACTACATGCATGCTACATACATACTGCATGCTACATACATACTACATACATACTACATACATACTACATACATACTACATGCTACATACATACCACATACATACTACATACATACTACATGCTACATACATACTACATATATACTACATGCATGCTACATACATACTACATATATACTACATGAATGCTACATACATACTGCATGCTACATACATACTACATACATACTACATACATACTACATTCTACATACATACCACATACATACTACATACATGCTACATGCTACATACATACTACATATATACTACATGCATGCTACATACATACTACATATATACTACATGCATGCTACATACATACTGCATGCTACATACATACTACATACATACTACATACATACTACATACATACTACATGCTACATACATACCACATACATACTACATACATACTACATATATACTACATGCATGCTACATACATACTACATGCTACATACATACCACATACATACTACATACATGCTACATGCTACATACATACTACATATATACTACATGCATGCTACATACATACTACATATATACTACATGCATGCTACATACATACTACATGCTACATACATACCACATACATACTACATACATGCTACATGCTACATACATGCTACATACATACTACATATATACTACATGCATGCTACATACATACTGCATGCTACATACATACTACATACATACTACATGCTACATACATACTACATATATACTACATGCATGCTACATACATACTGCATGCTACATGCATGCTACATACATACTACATACATACTACATGCTACATACATACCACATATATACTACATACATACAATACATTCATACAATACATACATAGACATACAGTACATATAACATAGAGTAACATACTTACCAATACTTGTCACATTGTTCCCCGAAGCCATTGTCTTTTCCGGAATAAATATTAACATAACAAACCACAAAAATACTCACCCACGATCCGAAGCAGTCCACGAGTGTGTCCCACGACGATCTTGGGTAGAGAACTGCAGCATCAGCTGATGCTGCCGTTCTCTACGGGCTGCAGGAATCCAATGACGGAAGGTAGGTATCCTTCCGCACTGTATTCCTCCGCCACTTAAAAAAAAAAAAAGTCCCTAGTCTCACTTTATGCCATTGCTGTGTGGGAATTTCCCACGCAGCAATGGCATAAAGTGAGACTAGGGACTTTTTTTTTTTTAAGTGGCGGAGGAATACAGTGCGGAAGGATACCTACCTTCAGTCATTGGATTCCTGCAGCCCGTAGAGAACGGCAGCATCATCTGATGCTGCAGTTCTCTACCCAAGATCATCGTGGGACACACTCGTGGACTGCTTCGGATCGTGGGTGAGTATTTTTGTGGTTTGTTATGTTAATATTTATTCCGGAAAAGACAATGGCTTCGGGGAACAATGTGACAAGTATTGGTAAGTATGTTACTCTATGTTATATGTACTGTATGTCTATGTATGTATTGTATGAATGTATTGTATGTATGTAGTATATATGTGGTATGTATGTAGCATGTAGTATGTATGTAGTATGTATGTAGCATGCATGTAGCATGCAGTATGTATGTAGCATGCATGTAGTATATATGTAGTATGTATGTAGCATGCATGTAGTATATATGTAGTATGTATGTAGCATGTAGCATGTATGTAGTATGTATGTGGTATGTATGTAGCATGTAGTATGTATGTAGCATGCATGTAGTATATATGTAGTATGTATGTAGCATGTAGTATGTATGTAGTATGTATGTAGTATGTATGTGGTATGTATGTAGCATGTAGTATGTATGTAGCATGCATGTAGCATGCATGTAGTATGTATGTAGCATGCATGTAGTATGTATGTATGTAGTATGTATGTAGCATGCATGTAGTATGTATGTAGTATGTATGTAGTATGTATGTAGCATGCAGTATGTATGTAGAATGTATGTAGCATGTATGTAGCATGTATGTAGTATATATGTAGTATGTATGTAGCATGTAGTATGTATGTAGCATGCATGTAGTATGTATGTAGTATGTATGTAGCATGTAGTATGTATGTAGCATGCATGTAGTATATATGTAGTATGTATGTAGCATGTAGTATGTATGTAGCATGCATGTAGTATGTATGTAGCATGCATGTAGTATGTATGTAGTATGCATGTAGTATGTATGTAGTATGTATGTAGTATTTTTTTTTTTTTTAACATTTAACACATTAGCCGGATGATGGGACTACTACTGTCCCATCATTGGCTAATGTGTCAATCACTGTCATGGTAGCAGGCATCGCCAGATGGGACTTGTAGTCCCATCGGACGATGCTTGCACAGACCCCCGGACATCAGCACAGCCCCCCGGCAGGCCGGCACAGCCCCCCGGCAGGCCGGTACAGACCCCCACAGGGTGCACAGACCACCGGCAGGCCGGCACAGCCCCCCGGCAGGCTGGTACAGACCCCCACAGGGTGCACAGACCACCGGCAGGCCGGCACAGCCCCCCGGCAGGCCGGTACAGACCCCCACAGGGTGCACAGACCACCGGCAGGCCGGCACAGCCCCTCGGCAGGCCGGTACAGACCCCGGGCAGTCCACACAGCCCCCCGGCAGGCCGGCAGAGACCCCCGGAAGGCCCGAAATGACGGCGCATCATGATGCGCACACACCGCGCATCATGATGACGTCAGGCTGTCAATCAACTTTGAACTTCCGATTCCGATGCCGAATTCCGATATTGAAAAAATATCGGAAATCGGTATCGGAATTCCGATACAGCAAGTATCGGCTGATACCCGATACTTGCGGTATCGGAATGCTCAACACTACTCCTGACATACTAATTTACTTCAAGCAGAGTGTCCATTTTTATCTCATTTGTGAGCTGGGGATAATCCATCGGTAGAGTTTGTCCCCACATGGAATAAGGGACCGTAATTTGACAACCTGACGTGCCCAATCCTACTTTTTCAGGGTATCTTCTATGAAAGGATTGTCAGGCTATCCTTGTATAAATATTGCTGGTCAATCCAAATCTGGTGAGACTGGTGACTTTATGCTAATATGCCAGGCCAGTCTTAGAGCATGCGCTGTAGATCTCCTCAGAACTCAGGGGATAGTTCAGATATTTACAGAATGTAAAACTTTTCTGGTTAAAGTCAAGTTGCTTTTAGATTCATCTGTGTTTTGTGATAAATTTGAACCTTGAATGGGCGCAGAATTTTTATATTTTCCTTATGTTTCCTTAACTTGAGAGATAAAACTATATTTTATCACCATTTGATTTACCACTTTAATATTATATACCATATATATTCAAGTATAAGCCGACCCGAGTATAAGCCGACCCCCCTAATTTTGCCACAAAAAACTGGGAGAACTTATTGACTCGAGTATAAGCCTAGGGTGGGAAATGCTCCATAGATTATTCCCCCATATGGTGTCCCCATAAGAAGCTCCATAGATTGTTCCCCCATATGCTGCCCCATAAGAAGCTCCATAGATTGTTCCCCCATATGCTGACCCCAGAAGAAGCTCCAGATTATTCCCCCATATGCTGCCCCCATAAGAAGCTCCATAGATTGTTCCCCCATATGCTGACCCCAGAAGAAGCTCCATAGATTATTCCCCCATATGCTGCCCCCATGCTGCTGCATGTAAAATTAAAAAAAATGACATACTCACCTCTCCGTCGCTGGGTGTCAGGTGCCGGTGTCACTGCTGGCACCTGAGATACTCACATGTCCTGCGTCCATGGCTGCTCACCGCTATCTGCCACGTCATCAGTCAGTGACATTCAGACTGCAGGGGGCACGGCGCGCACTAACCACGTCACCGCGCCCTCTGCTGTCTGAAGTCACTGACCGATGACAGACAGCAGCAAGCAGCCATGGACGCAGGACAGGTGAGTATCGCTATACTTACCCGTCCTGACGCTGTGTCTTGAGCCCCCAGCTTCTCCGCGCTCTCTCTTCCTGCCTTCAGCGGTCACGTGGTACCACTCATTAAAACTCATGAATATGCGCATATTCATGAGTTTTAATGAGCGGCACCACGTGACCGCTGAAGGCAAGAAGAGAGAGCACGGGGAGAAGCTGGGGGCTCAAGACACAGCGTCAGGACGGGTAAGTATGACCTGACACCCCCGCCCCCCTCCCCCTCTGACCCCCTTTGTATATGACTCGAATATAAGACGAGAGGGGGACTTTCAGCCCAATTTTTTGGGCTGAAAATCTCGGCTTATATTCGAGTATATAAGGTATGTATAACTGTATGTGAATATAGATCTCCAAAAGAAAGGCAGCACTCCAAGACTATAGTGGAATAGATTGTGGATCCGTTATTTGCCACTGCCATAACTAACCATATGTGATTTTTTTAATGGAAGTTTATTAGTATGATACTTCTAAATTCAGAAAGAAGATAAAAAGTGATCTTAAGCGATTCAGAAAATATGTAATAGGACATTGCTGTGGATGTCAGTAGGCTCGAAGGTAGAGCTGCTCTTTATGTGTTGCCAGTTCATCCACGCTGCTGTTTTACATAATTGAACTTACTAATTTAACTTATTCAAATGGAAAAAGTGACCTTTTAAGAGAAATTTTGTACTTGTCGCTTCGGCCTTGGTAATTTCATTAGTTTGTAGTGAAATAAAAGTCGGAAAGTTATACAGCCCACAGTACAGTTATAATAATTTATAATTATAATACTTTTACCTATCCATAAATTCCAGGTATAATAACAATAGATTATATATAACAATGCATGACAAAATTATAATAGATCAGATTCTGACAGTACTGAAGTTTGATTGTAAGAGAAATCTGAAAGTGTTGGAAGTACAAAAGACCCAAAGAAAAAAATTAAAGAAAATATATTCACAAAGGATTTTAAGATGAATAAATACCATATAATGAATGTATTACAGAGGGAAAAAATCTGATACAACAGTTCAGTAATAACCATATTCTAGCGGGGCTCATGATTGCTTGGTGTCTTAGCTACTAAAGGCACCCTTGAGACTAGTTGTATTAAAAAGCTCTTACATATTTCATATGTCAAAGGAACTTGCAAGCACAGTCTGTGACTATCTGTCTCAGCAGTTGTGTTATTTCAGGCACAGACTTCATTTAATATTGCTACACATGAATATGTCTTATTAGGAAATCATTCTGCCTCTGTAATTTTCAGATCAAATATAGAAAAAGTGTATACTACTGTTTACAGGAATAATTTCATATTTTCCATTTATGTAGAAATAACAAATATTGTACATTAGTATGAGCTAGATTGTGTTCTCTGTACATATGTACTTAGCAGGGTTATTCCAGCAATAAAGAGTAAAGCACCCTTCACACATAGCGAGATCGCTAGTGATATCGCTAAAGCGTCACCGATTTTGTGACGCAACAGCGATATCGGTAGCGATCTCGCTACATGTGACACTTACCTCCGACCCGGCTCCCCGCTGGATATTGCTGATCGCGCGAGAACGGGATGGTCCATTTCTTGTCGTCGGCTTCCTGCTGGCTCCGACGAGCAACTCCATGGTCGCCGGCGGAAGATGTCTCCCTCGCTGCGTGTGACAGGTGAGTATGACCGCCGACCTCTGCTGCATCGCTGGTGAGATCTGCCTGTTTGGCAGCTCACTAGCGACCATTTAGCGATGCACCAGTGATCCTGACCGGGTTGTATCGTTGTCTGGATCGCTGGTGCATCGCTAAATGTAATGGGACCTTAAGAATGGACCTTTAGGGTCTGTCACTTGAGATAAATTTCATAGAAGGCCTGGAAACCAAGGCTTGTGCCCACCATGAGTTTTAAAGGGAATCTGTCAGTAAAATCACCCCTCCCACAAACTGCATATATTGGCATGCAGGTCTGTGAAATGTAAATCCATTGACACCTTTATATCTTTTATCAGTTGTTGAATCTGTTGTTACATCACAGCACCTCAAACATAGCCTGTCCTGCAGAGTTGGGCCGATTCCCCTTATGGCTAACTATAAACAAGAGGGCTCTATCACAGCAGGTGCACATACAGAGCAGCAAACCCCAGCTCCTACCATCATAAAGCCCTGCTGAGCCAAAACCCAGAGCAACCCATGAACCCCAGAAGCCAGTCTCGCCAAAGTCAGCAACACACCCTGACAAAAGCCGATATAAAGAAGATATCAGAGAGCTGCAAGATGCAATATGTAGAGAGTTGGCAGAGTGAATTAGAGAACTCCCAGAAACTCACTATCTACCGGCAACTGCGGAAGAACTATACTCTGGCCCCATATCTGGAGAGGTTACATCACCCCAAAGACAGGCAGACCCTGAGTCTATACAGACTGAGTGCTCACAGTCTAGAGGTGGAAACAGGGCGGCACCGACAGACATACAAGCCACAGGAGAGCAGACTGTGTCAGCACTCCCAGCAGGGGGCACTGGAGGACGAGGCGCACTTCCTGCTTCACTACAATAAATACTCAGCAGTGAAGGCCTCTCACTTCCAGAGACTTTCCATTCACAACCCAGACTTCCCATCCATGGACGAGGAGAGGAAACTCTGCATCCTACTGGGAGAAGAGGAATCAACAGTTGAGATCGCCACCCAATATGTCATCATATGTCATAAGCTGAGAGGAACTTAAAACCCCCAAATGGACTATTATTTTGCAAATTGTGCCCCCAACACCCCATTCTCATAATCCCCAATCCCTTCCCATGTCACATCTATTTTCCTTGCTTTGGCAACACTAAATGTATTTTGGTCCAGTCAATAAAGCCTGTTTGAGTTTGAATTCTCAAATAATTAGCACTTTAATTCCTATGTAAATTAAGTGTTAAGTGCTCTAGATATGGCAACAGAGCCAAGATCATAACATCATTGAGTATGTCTGGGATTACATGAAAAGTCAGAAGGATTTGCAAAACCCTGCATCCAGAGAAGATCTGTAGTTAGTTCTTCAAGATGTTTGAAACAACCTTTCACCAGAGCTCCTTCAAACATTGGATGCAAGTATACCTGGAAGAACTGATGATGTTTTGAAACAAGGGGTGGTCACATTGGAAATTGATTGTATTTAGATTTCCCTTTTGTCCAATTGCTCCTCGCTTTGCTAATTGCTTAAAATAAACTATTGAATCTTTTTTTCCACACCTGCCTAAAACTTTCACATAGTACTTTATATTCCATAGCTTATAGGGTGGCCAGGTAACATGATTGGTAGCAGCAAATAGCAATGCAATTGCACAGCAGACAGTAAACTGTTGTATATTGCTAACATATCTCCTTTAGGCCTCTTAATTTCCTGAGCAGCACTGAGATATGCAGTGGCAGCATGACTATGTGACCTCAGGACACAACATTTGACAACTTTATATTTTACTCTTAAAAATATACCCACTTATCCCCTTTATTTCCTATCCCACTAAATGCTAATGACTATTGTTGCTGATTTATTTATTGCAAAATACTGGGTTTAAAGTTTTGGCCTCATTCACACTTCAGTAGGTGAACAATATTCTTCACTTTTTTTAGACTAAATCTAGAATTATATTCTAAATCCTGCCACAATGAAGATATAGTAAAATATTTACACTCCTCTTCTTTGTAAACCACTCCTGATTTTGGCTCGGAAAAACAAATAAAAATACCGGTTAAACATTGAAGTGTGAATTAGGCCCATTTCTCATACAGGCATTTATTGAGTGACTCCAGGGAAAGATTATCATGAGTGTGGCGGCCTGATAATATTCATGAACATATGATATTTCTTTTTTATCTAGGTAGGTGAGACGTATGTGAGCGGCTTATCTGTATGCATGAGATGGGATTTATATCTCGGTTGGCTTTTAAATGGATAACCATCCTATTTTAAAAAAATAAATATTTTAAAAGACTGTTTAAAATGGAAATGAGAATCATTAGGTGGATGATTCCTCAGGGGTGCTAACATTTACACATATTTCAAAGTGGGATTTAAATCAGATTCCAACTTGATCCAAGGGTCATGCAATGAGGAAGAATAATGTGCGCTCTTTGTTCAGCTTGAAAAACCTCCTTCACTGTCCAAGCTGATTGATGTCAGCAAGCATGATAGTGTTAACGTATGCTTGCCTGTCTTGTTAATCCAATGTGTGAATTCATTTTGAGAGATTTTACTTGCTTTGATCATAAACACTCATATTCTTTTCCAGCATCAAAAGCAGTTTATTTTCTTTCATGTGAGCACAAAAGGTAGGGACCTTGGTAGAAGGGAAGGGTCTGCACCTGGTTACCAAAGTTCAACAATTTAATGAAGGTTATGCTCTCTGAATTCTACTATGTCACTTAGATATCATTTTCTAAAAAGTTTTCTACCCAACATATTTATGAGGGAGGACTGTATGAATTTATCATTTTTCTATCTATTCACATTGTTTCAATTAGAGATGATGATGTTTAGTGGGTGAGCCTGGTGGGGGAATGTATGTAGCAATGGCGCTCAGTTTGTCATATATTGGTACCAGGGTACAGTAGTATGGATAGAGCTCTCTTTACTTGAGACCAATAAATATGTGTGTGTATGTAGAAAAATATGAAAAGGTGAGAGTCTTCAGTGGTTGATACCTTTTAATGGCTAACTAGTGATAAGCGAGTATGCTCGTTGCACGGGTTTTCCTGAGCATGCTCGGGTGATCTCCGAGTATTTGGATGTGCTTGGAGATTTAAGCCCCCGTTACAAATAGCGATATCGCTAGCAATATTGCTATAACGTCACTGGTTTTGTGACATAGCGATATTGCTAGCGATATCGCTATGTCTGATGCTTACCTCCGACCGGCTCCCCCGCTGCTCATCGTTGATCACGCGAGAAGGTCCTAGATCATTTCTCGTCGGCCACTTCCTGCTGGGCTTCCTGTGGCGCCGACGGGCGACGTGTGGACGCAGGCGGGAGGACGTCAGGATCGCCGCGTCTGACAGGTAAGTAGCGACCCCCGACCCCTGCTATGTCGCTGGTGAGATCTGCCAGCTCACTAGCGACCACTTAGCGATGCACCAGTGATCCATATCGTTGTCGGGATCGCTGGTGCATCGCTAAGTGTAATGGTACCCTTAGTTTCTGTTGCCGCAGCTGCATGATTTGCGGCTACTTGACAGCCTGAATACATGTGGGAATTCCCTAACAAACAGGCAATCCCCACATGTATTCAGGCTGGCTAGCAGTCACAAATCATGCAGCTACGGCAACAGAAAGTAAATCTCCGAGCACATCCAAATACTCGGAGATCACCCGAGCATGCTCTGGAAAACCGAAGCAACGAGCATACTCACTCATCACTAATGGTAACAAATTGTGAGCTTTCGAAACTACTCAGGTCTCTTCATCAGGCGTAGAATCATAGAATTCTAATTCTGAGTAGTCTCGAAAGCTCACAATTTGTTACCATCTTTTCAGTTAGCCATTAAAAGGTATCAACCACTGTGGACTCTCAATATTTTAATATTTTTCTATCTACTGGCTAAAGCTAGTTTCACACTAGTGTTTTTCTGCGCTGCGTTTGGTGCGCACATCAAACACGTGACAAAAACGCATACAAACGCTTGTAAACGCTGCTTTTTTTGTTGCATTATCGTGCACGTTAAGCGAAAAAAAATGCAGTGTTTGTATGTGTTTTCAAGTGTTTTCCATGCGTATGCGTTTTTTATGCGCATTGTGTCACAATCACAGGAGGAAAATTCTAGAAAAATTATTGTAACAGACACCACCAATGGGACAGCAGTGGGCTTGTGTTATGGAAATTCTTTATATAGACCCAGTTTACAGCTGAATTCTTCACATTTCCTTGGATTTCCTCTTGACAACATGGATCTGTGCTGGAAGAGTTTTCACTTCAACTTGGATCAGGACATCAGGATGGCTCAGGCTTATGCAGTTGCTTGCCATCAACAAAGGGAGAGAGAGAGACAGCGAAGATGGCAGCGGCGGCGTTTGTGGATACATCCTATTGTTGAACTCCGGGAGAACCGTGGAGCGTACCACACCCTCTACAGCGAGCTCCAGGCAAACCCGGATAAATTTACTGATTACACACGGATGTCCCAACAAAGCTTCATGTATTTGCTTGGTCGTGTCCAAGATGCCATCCGGAGACAGGACACACAGCTCTGTCGTGCGATTCCTCCCGAGGAACGGCTCCTGGTTACATTACGGTACGTAGTATTTCAAAAACAATGCCTACCTAATTTTATTTGTTCTCTCTGATGTACTAGTCCTAAGCTGGCAGAATTATTGTTCTGCCATGTACTTAACCAAAGGCTGCAGCATTATTTTTATGCCATGTAGTAAAGAAAAGGCTGCAGATTTATTTTTCTGCCTTTTTTTTGTTTGTAATTTTATTTTTTGGTGTTGTAAAAATCCAGATACACAAATATTAATTTTTGGTGTTTCTCTGTTTCCCAGATTACTGGCTACTGGAGAGACCCTTTCTTCACTGCACTTCCAGTACCAGCTTGGAATCTCCACCTTGTCGGGAATAGTTGCGGACCCCTGCCCGGCTTTGTGGGACGTTCTCTGTCCCGAATTTCAGCCCCTCCCCACCATGGAAAAGTGGATTGAAAATGCAGAAAGATTCTGGACAGTCTGCAATTTCCTCAACTGTTTGGGTTCGGTGGATGGGAAACACATCCGGATTATAAAACCAAAAAGAACTGGATCAGAGTACTATAATTACAAAAAGTACTTCTCTACAGTACTCATGGCCATTTCTGATGCAGACTGTAAGTTTGTTGTAGTGGACATTGGTGCATTTGGGCGTGGGAATGACTCCCAGGCTTTTAAGAACTCTGACATGGGCCGGAGGTTGTATGGCAACCAGTTAAATTTCCCCATGCCACGTCCTCTTCCCAACACCGAAGGTCAACCACAGCAATTTGTAATGGTTGGGGATGAGGCATTCCAGATGTGCCAAAACCTCCTCCAACCCTACTCCAGCTAGGACTTGGACCACACCAAAAGAATTTTTAATTACAGGCTGACCAGGGCAAGAAGAACTGTAGAGTGTGCCTTTAATATACTTGTCTCTAGATGGCGCATTCTCAGCACAGCCATTAATCTGAAACTGGAAACAGTGGATGAGATAGTGAAGGCCTGTGTGGTTCTACACAATTTTGTCATGGTTAGAGAGCACCCGAACTTTGAACTTGATGATGCCGCTCCTAACCCCTTGCCTGAATTTAATCAGCACCCTCTCAGGTCATCCGTTGAAGATGGCCAAATGAGGGACCAATTTGCGGCCTACTTCAACTCAGATCTAGGACGGGTGGCCTGGCAAGACCAAATGGTGTAACAAAGTTTACTTTTGTGTGTATGTTAATAAAAAACTTGTGTTGATACCTGTACCGAGTGCACTCTGTCTTTTTACACTTCAATATAATAATCAACTGGCCAGTTGTACGATTGAATTCATGGTGCTGTGTTTTGTGCATCCTTCATTTAATAGTACTCAAGACCAGGAGACTATACATACAACTTGTATGATCTTTATTATCTTTACACTTTGAGTTCAGTGTGATATGACGGTGGAGATAATACAACTAATATTTGTGTCACCTGTCATGATGTTACAATTATTGATTTTGCAATGCAGGAGCATCCCTATTTATGACACCTAACACTGTGACTATCCATATTAACTGTATTAGCATCACTGTGGCCAGTTTAGAACTCAAGACTGTATACATAATAAAGTTGATACAAATTCTTCAATAACCAGGCCTGGTGTCATGCTGAAGTGAGGACGGCAAAACTAACACATCCACTCTTCAGACGCTTATCACACATTGTCAGGAGAATACACATAAGAGGTTAACTGCAGCAGCGCTACAGTCTGAGTTATATATATGCAGACTGAAGCGACGCTGCTGGTTACAACTCATGTGTATTCACCTGCCCAGGTGTGATCGTTATGATACAAGGCCAGGGTATTATACATATGGCTGGTATTTTCCACATAATCTACTCAGTTTATCCACACACACTGAATAGAGGATGAGGCTAATTACAAGGTCTATCTATAATAACCTTGGATTGTATCAAAAAATGTTAAATGATGTTAAAACACACCATAGTGAAGTTACTGTTTTTGATACAAGCCAAGGTAACAATAGATCGGCCTTGCACTCAACACCATCCTCTATTCAGTCTGTGTTTTATTACCTGACTGAAGAGACTGATGTGGAAAATACAAGTCATATAGATTTCTGGTTTTGACTACACATATCTCCAAGATTGACATGCATAACATGTGTCATTAATGGAACTATGTGTTGACAAAAAAGAAAAATGCACGGCGCAGTGTGTGTACGGCGCAGTATGTGTTGGCAGCGAAAGACACATTAAACCAAACTTTTTTTGAACAAGAAAAATTGCACATTTATTTATTTTTTTATAAAAAAAGGTTATTTTTCTTTTGAAGGACGTTTGGGGGAAGAGTGGGATACTTTGGGGGTGTGGCGAGATGAGGAACGGCTGGAAATTGAGGAAGGGGTTCTAGGTGAAGGGGCTACTAAAGTAGTGGGGGAAGGGAGCTCAGGCATGGAACTGGAGGCAGGTTGAGAAATGTAAGGAGAGGGGGGACTGACTAACAAAATATTTTGTTTCTTCTTCATTGGCGCAGGAGTCACCTGCCTGTACCGACTACCACCTTGTGACCGCCTTACAGTTGTTGACCGCCTCGAGATGTTGGACCATGTCTGTGAAGAATAAAATATGGAATGTGGGTCTCCCCTAGGCTGCTCGGAGGAAGCGCTGGCGGTGCTCCTTGCAGGAGAACATGTGGTGCAGGTGCTCATTGAAGGAGAAGTGTGCACGGTGCTTCTGTTGGGAGAATATGTGGCGGTGCTCCTATCAGGCGAAGCAGTGATCCTGTGATGAGGTGTGGTAGTGGTGCTCCGTGTAGGCGAAGCGGTGGCGGTGCTCCTCTGAAGAGGAGTGGTGGCGGTGCTCCGAGTAGGTGAAGCAGTGGCGGTGCTCCTCTGAAGAGGAGTGGTCGTGGTGCTCCTATGAGGAGATGTGGTGGTGGTGCTCCTCTGAAGAGGGGTGGTGGCGGTGTTACGATGAGGAGAAGAGGTGGCGGTGCTCCTCTGATGATGGGTGGTGGAGGTGCTCCTGGAATGATGAGGAGTTGTGGCTGTGCTCCATGCTGATGCTGCGAAGTGGCGGTGCTCCGATCCGGAGATGATGGAGTGTCTGTGGTCCGAACAGGAGAAGAGTTGGCGGTGGCCCAAGCAGATTTTGCGCTGGGGGTGCGCCAAGATGTGGTAACGGTGGCAGTACTGGTGCTCCAGACAGGAGCAGCGCTTGACATGGTGGTGGCGGGGGTGGAGTGTCCAGCAGCACTCGGCATTGGTGTGGTGTAGTGGTGTCTGGCTTGGCTAGGAATGCAGGTGGCTGGGCAGTGGTATGCAGCAGAAGTCGGCACTGTGGTGAAGCGAGTCAGTGGTGGCACAGGTGGGAATGACACCACTGACTGCTGCACATACTGATTCTGCTGCGTAGCCTGCAAGAAAGCAGTGTTGCAGGTGTGTAACACAGTCAGCTGTTGCTCAGGACTAAGGTGATCCGCCATGTCCTGTTCAATTTTACTAAAGAAATGGTCCGCTGGTCTATTGAGGTCGGCCTCAAGCCGTTCAGGGCGCTGGTCGGAAGAGTGGATGAGGTGTTCCATATGGTTAAAACCACGTTCCATTAGTGAAAAACCACTTTCCACTCTTTCGGACAGCGTCTTGAGGCTGGCATGAAAGGCTTCGCTCAAGTGCATGAACTCGGGCAAGACAGGCCTGTCCAAGGCCCTCTGCCGCCTGGTGGGTAGTGCCCGCATAACCAGTGGCAGAGACCTGGGACAGGGGAACACCTGATTGACCAGCTTCCTGGTCACCAGCTGTCTGTGTTGCTGACCTGCAACTTGCTTCCTGGCTGTCAGATGGCTGGGACGGGTCCGAGGTCGATCGATGAAGAACCGCACCAGGGACAGGTTGCTGGGTGCTGCTCCAGGTGCTGTGGCAACAAAAGTAAAAGATTAGTATCATGCATTTAAAAAGAAGGATCATCTGTGGAAGATAAAATCACCGATTATGTTCAATGAAAACCAAAAAGAAAAAAAAGAAAATTATACTTACGTTCTGGTGGCAAGGACCAGTCGTAGGAATGCCAAAGCATGATGATATCGGTACTTGGTTCTGCTCCTAGCCGTTGAGCCACTGCGAACCTGTCCCTCAGCACGAACATCAGTGTTGAAGCGGTCCTTCATCGAGCGCTAACGTTTGCGGACTTTGTTCATTGTTGAAAAAATAATAAAATCAACATTATAAAATGCGCAGCTGGCAACATCTTGTATCATCACGCACACCTGATTTACCTTGTCAAACAGTCAATGCGGCATCCAAGAAGAATTCAATACACAATGCATTGACTGTTGAACCTGAGGACACTTGTGTGTTCACTGCAAGAATATATCTTGCAGTAAACACACAAGTATCATCAGGTGCAAGAGATAAAGCATGAACAATACAGCATTAAAAATCACAATGCCTTGACTGTTGAACCTGAGGACACTTGTGTGTTCACTGCAAGAATATATCTTGCACTAAACACACAAGTATCATCAGGTGCCAGAGATAAAGGATGAACAATACAGCATTACAATTCACAATGCATTGACTGTTGAACCTGAGGACACTTGTGTGTTCACTGCAAGAATATATCTTGCACTAAACACACAGGTATCATCAGGTGCAACACAGATAAAGCATGAACAATACAACATTACAATTCACAATGCATTGACTGTTGAACCTGAGGACACTTGTGTGTTCACTGCAAGAATATATCTTGCAGTAAACACACAAGTATCATCAGGTGCAAGAGATAAAGCAAGAACAATACAACATTACAATTCACAATGCATTGACTGTTGAACCTGAGGACACTTGTGTGTTCACTGCAAGAATATATCTTGCAGTAAAGACACAAGTATCATCAGGTGCAAGAGATAAAGTATGAACAATACAACATTACAATTCACAATGCATTCAATGTTGATCCTGAGGACACTGTTATGGTCCCTGATAGAATCTATCTATCAGGACACAAAACAGTATCCTCAGGACAAAGACTCAATGCGGCATCACACAACAGGGAAATACTTACTAAACGACTTTTTTTAAAGTTGCAGAGGCGCTGTCTCAGCCCTCCATCAACACTGCGGCCACTTCATTCCAGAGCTGCCAGGTCACCACAATGTCCTTGTACTGCTGGTCATGGCTGTCCCACAACGGGACACGCTTCTGGACAAGGATGATCAGTTGCTTGTTGTCAATATACAGGTCTTCATCCCGTTGTGGAACCTATAAAAGAAATACATTAGAATCGTGGAAATTGTGGAGAATGGTATAGAGAAAAAAAATAGAACATGAAAAACAGGACATAAAAACAGGAATAGAAAACATAATTTAAAAGAAAAGGTAACTTTAAATAATGGATACTTACATTGCATCTCCTCCCCGCCGGGACTTGTGTACGCTGCTCTGGCTGTTCTGGCTCACTTGGCTGGTCCGATGCTGAGGTCTGTAAAAGAACAGAAATAATTACCCATTTGTAGAGGCCGGTATACTTACACAAAGGCAACAAAATACTCACCTCACACTCTGCTTCTGCCAATTCTTCACTGGAAAGACTGTATTGGGATCCAGAAGACATGCTGGAAAAATAAAAAAAAAACATTAGTACATAATATATTTTAAAGGACAGGCTCACATAAATTGATTTTAGAATACTCACATTATAGCTGCTGTGTTCTCCAAAGTAGTGGATTGTCTCTGGCTGGGTGGGTGTTGTCTTGTCTTCTTTTTGTCTTGCAGTCTGTCTGTAGAGTAATGATCTGGCACTACAGACCCCTTCTTTTATCTACCCTCCTCCAAAACAATGTTGCTTGTTTAGGGGGTGTATTAAACAAGTGTGTAGACATTGTTTACTCTGAAATCGTGCGCGCTCACAAAGCGCTGACATGTGCACTTCACAGCGCACGTCAGCGACACCATAAACTATAATACTATTTTTTTGCGCATTGCGTGCGCTGACATGCGCATTCGATTTTTTAACGACGTTGAGCGGAACAAAAAATGCAATGTGTAGCGTCCAGCGCGTCTGGTCGCACACCTGGAAAATGCGCAGTGCACGCAAACGCTGAGGCCCGCGTGCAATTGCTGGACACTGCGCCTGCCATTTTAAAGATAGGGGACAATTGCATCTGCGACCGATAGCGCACAATGCGCTGCGCGATAAAACGCAAGTGTGAAGCCAGCCTAACACAGTACAAAGATATATATTTTTCCTGTGTGTATGTAGTCACTCAAGTTAAAAGGAATCTCCAACCTGATTCATGCTGCCAAATCTGTGGACAGATATTTTGTATGTTTTTATCAACATAAAAAATCAATCTGAACATTTCCTCACATCTTTGGAATCATGTCAACTCAGAAGTGCACACATTGTACAAGCTCAGGGCCAATTTTCATTGAGCCAGATTCCCCTAAAGGTACTGTCACACTTAGCGATGCACCAGAGATCCTGACCAGCGATATGACGCGGTCAGGATCGCTGGTGCAATTCTAAGTGGTTGCTAGTGAGCTGCCACACAGGCAGATCTCACCAGCGACATCGCAGGGGTCGGGGGTCGCTACTTACCTGTCAGATGAGGCGATCCTGACGTCCTCCCGCCTGCGTCCACGCGTCGCCCGTCTCCACAGCAGGAAGCCCCAGCAGGAAGCTGACGACAGAAACGGTCCAGGACGTTCTCGCGCGATCTGCGATAACCAGTGGGGGAGCGGTTGGAGGTAAGTATCAGGCATAGCGATAACGCTAGCACTATCACTATAACGTCACAAAAACCAGTGACGTTATAGCGATATTGCTGGCGATATCGCTTAGTGTGACAGGCCCTTAAAGGTGGACTATTGCCTTCCAGCAAACAGACAAATCTCTACACACACTGATGGCCAATTACCACATGATTATGTTCTGCAGTCATCTAACTACTGGCGTGTTGCAGGCGGGCAGAGCAATGGCTGTATGGCGACAACAGTGTTTGTTCTGTACATTTCTATATATTTCATAATTGAATTGTGTATTATTACTGAGTGTGTGAAAATTTTCAGGTATTTACTAGATTCACTTTTCAGATTTATTGGTAAATAGCAGGATAATGATTACAAGGAACTATAACTTCTATTTATCCTATCTTTAGTGTTGATGGAAAATGGCCCCTGGTTGATCGATACTGCTCATGGGTTTAGTAATCAGGTAGGATCTCCACTGATCAAACTTCTGATATGTCTCTATGTGATGTCAAAAGTTTTTAGAGTAACAATCACACTTTAAAGTAATGACAAGTTGCTCTCGTTATAAAAGTAAGGCTCAAATTGCAGTCCTACTAATCTTTGCATTTTTGCTCATCCCATCTGTTAATCTTTTTATTTACTCACATGTTATACGATTCTGGGTAATCAACGGTGACAATGACTCCAGGAGGTGCCATAGTAAAGCCAGCTGTAATGCGAATGATTTGCCTGGCAACTTGCTTCATTTGGCTTCAACTACCCAAAACTTGAAATAGTTCCAGTGTTAATATACTAAAAGGAATATGATGCCGTAGTATTTGTAGTGTAAGTGCAAAAGGAGATCTGCTCATTAGTGTGCTACTTTCCTCCATGTAACTTTCTGCCATACTTTTCCCAAATATAAATCCTCATATTTCCTTCACTGTTTCTTTGGATGCGAAATGTGATTTGGTTCTTGAAAAAGATAAATCGCGGTGAGTTTTCTCATTATAAAATTCTTTGTAGCTCCCGAGTCACATGCTATGTAGGTCTGAATTTTTCAAAAACCTATAGAATTGTAAAAAAAAGATTCCATTTTTAGACAAATTGAAATGTGCAGACATGAAATTAAATATGTGCAGATAGAAAATGAAATAGAAGGGAATAAAAGAACTACGTATTATCTGTTCATGCAGATAAATACCTTAGAGTGAATTCACATGTATTACTTTTGTCCGACCAGTTTTCTTTTGCTAAAGCAGGACACAACTAATGCTAAATTGCAATATATTTAAGCCTAGCTCAGGGAGAAGTCCAGTGTCACATCTAATTCCTTGGATTGTTAAACTGACCATTAGGCCTGGATCACACATGCGAGAAACTCGGACGAGTCTCGCACATCAATACCCAGCACTCAGGAGAGGAGCGTGCGGCTGCATGTATTTCTATGCAGCCGCACGCTCCGCTCCCGAGTGCTGGCGGCAGTGTCGGGTATTAAGATGCAAGACTCGTCCGAGTTTCTCGCATGTGTGATGCCGGCCTTATTTGACACTTTGGAGGGGAAAGTGGCCGGTGGGCCAGATGAATATCAACAAGCCCTTGAAGGAGTTTTTGGGATTGGCAAATAGTCTTGTTACTGCAAATAAATTGGCCCTTTTTGTTTTGTAGAAAAAATTCAGCACTTTATACTTTATGAGCTTTTCCTTGCTTGTCTCGTAAAATTCCATTTTTGGCTGATTTTTATCTATTAGCACATTGCAACCTCTTGTATTCATTGAGGGACACATTTATTGCAACAGGAAGCCCTTGATAAGGAGACATGAGTAATGAAGGTCGAGGACTACAATGTTTGAGTGCTCAGTATTTGAATCTAGCAGGTTGGACTCTCTGACGCACTCAACTCGAGTGCTGAGTATAAGGGAAGTCAATGGGAAACCCGAGCGCTTTTCCAAAAGACCCTAACAGGAGGGCTATTTTCAAAAGATTCTTTTAACTTTGTAGAGGGCCCTGAAGTTCAGTAGAATGAGTACAACTCAAACCAAAATATCAAGAGTTAATCAGATATTATCTTAAGTAGGCTATATTGGGGACTATCAATTCTCTAGTATTCCCAGGGAATTTAAAATTGAACCAGGGTGCAATGTCGCTAACATTAGGGTGCCAACCTCATGAGCTAGGTAGGGCATAGGGAATACTAGGGAAATAATAGTATCCCTTATACCCTACCCAATACTACATATAGACTACCTACGTTAATATTCTATTAAAAGTAATTTTTAGGGGTCTATTTGTTGGTTCACATGTGGTATGTTTTTCATTTATGTAGTAGGGACTCTTAAACTCACAAAACCTATAAGGCTAAAACGACCAAAAATTAGAAGGAAATGGGACTCCAATACACCCTGTATTGGACATAAAAGAGGGCTTCATACACATTCTGTTATATTGTTAGGTAGTGTGACTCCTAGACTCAAAAAGCCTATGCACTAAGTGCAAGGGTTGCCAAAAATTTCAAGGAGGGACTGCAATACACCCTGGAAGACACGTAGAGGAGGGCCTCAAAACTTTTTTCTCCCATTTTTAAGGAGTTGGACTCAGTATATAAGTACTGCAATAGCAATTAAACACAGTCTATATGCGTGCTATAATCTAAGCTCTCCTTCCTAGAACAGCTCTCCCTGAACTGCTTCCAGAGGAGAGTGTGCCGAGCATCACGTCACCGGGTCTTATATAAGACCGGATGATGCAATGCAGCCAGCCAATCACAATAATGCCAGCAGCCAACATGGCTATGGCATTATAGTTTATAGCAGTTGATCGCCGCATGTTTATTGGCTCTCTAATAGATGCAAAACATGGTGAGGACTCGAGCATGGAGCTCAAGCACCCGCTATACTCGATTGAGTAAGCATGTTCACTCATCACTAGACATGACCTCTGTGCTCTATACGATGGGTGGCCGAATGACAACCATGTCTCTTAATAGTCATAAAATAATCACTAAATATGAAGTCACAATGTGACCCTATGATCTTCATGGCATGGGACACATGTTACCATGTAAGCCTTACATTATTTGGATTATTCATGTTACTTTATCCTGTAAGATCATCCCTTTTGCTGTTTGCTGATGCAGAAGATTATGGAAATCTTCCACCTCTTAAGAGGTCTGCAATTAACAATTTTTGCACTCCTCACAAAGCTGAACAGGTTCAAGGAATGCTCCAGTTTATCAGTCTTTCAACTATGTACAAGAAAATGGCTATAGTTGTGAAGGCCTCTAGGTTATATCTATGGAATAACTGTTGTCTGGTGGAGTGAGATAGCAAAGGGATGGTTTTATAACCACGTCAAAGGAAAATCGGTGGTAAAAGGGACAAAATCATAAGGCAGGACAGTTATGAATGAGTCACCGTAGGAGGCAAAAACAGAAATACTAGCTAAGTCCAGAAAACCAGAGAAGTTGGCAGCTATCGGATTGCAGACCCCTGAACCTATCAACAACAACTAGAAGTAGCCGTGGGGGGTTCCTACGGTGCCCTAGACCCCTCGATCACAGCTGGAGAACTAAATAGCCTAAACACAGAAAAGGAAATCTAAACTGCCCCAGAGCAGACCCCAAAGCAATAGGCAGCCCCCAACATATAATGATGGTGAAGCAAGATGAAAAAACACTAACACAGATAGAAAGATAGGCTGAGCAAATGATGGGGCCCAAGCTGAATAAATAGGACAGGATAGAAAAGCTGCTGTCTGCCATCCGCAAAAACCCTATCAAAAACTTGAGCCAACAGACTGATAGGGAAAAAAGCCCTGAAGACGCTAGGCTTCAAAAAGACTATATCAGTACTCAGGTATTTTCTGAAGACAGAGCAAAAAGGCTAAAAGGAATTCAGCTCACCCCAGCAGGGAATGGCAGAAATCAGAAAAACAAGGCAAAACAAAACCAAAACACAAATGCAAAAAGCAGAGCAGAAAACTTAGCTTTTGAGGAGCAGGAATCAGGCTGGTCTCCTAGAATCCCTCAGAGAAATCACCAACAAAGCAGAAGGGCGTCGGCTGCCTTATATCCAGTCAGCAATTCCCATCACCCAGTCATCATCATCCAGCTCAGATGCTTGGTCATCAGCCTCACTACCTTCCTTCACCAGAAGAGGGAGTTCATCAGACCTCAATGGTGAAGGGTAAAATGAACTCACAACAGTACCTCCCCCTTGAGGACGGGTCACTGAACCCTCATCCACGCCACCAGGGCGATCAGGGTGAGCCCGATGAAAGGCACGCACCAATCTTTTGGCATGAATATCAGAGGCAGAGACCCAGGAATTATCCTCCTGACCATAACCCTTCCACTTAACCAAATACTGGAGTCTCCGTCTAGCCAGACAGGAATCCAGTATCTTCTCTACCTCATATTCCAATGTACCTTCAACCAATACAGGGTCCGGAGGGGCCACCCCAGGAACTACTGGTTCAACAAACCTCTTCAACAAGGACTTATGAAACACATTATGGATTTTAAATGTGACAGGAAGAGCCAACCGAAAAGAGACCGGATTAATAATCTCCAAAATCTTGTAAGGTCCAATAAATCTAGGCTTAAACTTAGGAGAAGCCACCTTCATAGCAATATTTTTTGATGACAACCAAACCATAATCACCAACCTTAAACTGGGGACCAATGGTCCTATGTCGGTTGGAAAACCACTGGGCATTTTCCTGGGAGAGAGATAACTTATCCACCACTTGGTCCCAGATCTGGTGCATTCTCTCCACCACCGTGTCAACACCTGGTCAGGCAGAAGGCTCCACCTGCCCTGAAGAAAATCGAGGATGAAACCCAAAGTTACAAAAAAAAGGTGACATCAAAGTGGCAGAACTAGCTCTATTATTTAAAGCAAATTCGGCCAAGGGCAAAAATGAAACCCAATCATCCTGATCAGCGGAAATAAAACATCTCAAATACGACTCCAAGGTCTGGTTTGTTCTCTCCATCTGCCCATTGGTCTGAGGGTGAAAAGCAGAGGAGAAGGACAGCTGAATTCCCAGCTTGGAACAGAAAGTCCTCCAAAATCTAGACACAAACTGAACTCCTCTGTCAGATACAATGTTCTCAGGAATCCCGTGCAAGCGAACCACCTGTTGCAAAAACAGGGGCACCAACTCAGAGGAAGATGGCAACTTAGGGAGTGGTACAAGATGAACCATCTTCGAGAACCTATCACAAATCACCCAAATAACAGTCATTCTCTGAGAGACAGGCATATCAGAGATGAAATCCATTGAAATATGGGTCCATGGCCTCCTGGGGACCGGCAAAGGCATCAACAACCCACTAGAGCGAGAACAAGGTTTAGACCGGGAGCAAGTCCCACAGAACTGCACAAAATTCCTGACATCACGAGACAAGGCGGGCAACCAAAAAGACCGACTCACCAGATCTCTAGTACCAAAAATACCTGGATGACCAGCCAATGCAGAGCAATGAACTTCAGACATCACTCTCTTCTTCCACTGGTCAGGAACATACAACTTTCCACTGGGACAACGCTCAGGTTTGTCCTCCTGGAACTCTTCCAGAGCACGTCTCAAATCGGGCAAGATGGCAGAAAGAACTACCCCTTCACCTAAGATGGTAGCAGGCTTGGTCACCACAGGAGTAATCAGCAAAGAAGCTCCTAGAGAGAGCATCAGCCTTGACATTCTTAGCGCCAGGAAGAAAAGAGACCACAAAATCAAAACGTGTAAAAAACAAGGCCCACCTAGCCTGTCTAGGGTTCAAGCGTTTGGCCGACTCCAGGTAAATCAAATTCTTGTGGTCAGTGAGGACCACGACTTGATGTTTAGCTCCCTCCAACCAATGTCTCCACTCCTCAAATGCCCATTTCATGGCTAACAGTTCCCGATTCCCCACATCATAGTTACGTTCAGATGGGGAGTACTTTCAGGAAAAGAAAGCACAGGGATTCATTTTAGATGTTACAGGATCCTTTTGGGACAAAACAGCTCCTGCACCAATCTCAGAAGCGTCCACCTCTACCTGGAACGGGAGTGAGACATCAGGTTGGCGCAAAACCGGGGCAGAAGTGAATCTTCGCTTCAGCTCCTGAAAGGAAGAAACAGCCTCCGGAGACCAATTCAACACATCAGCACCCTTCTTAGTCAGATCAGTCAATGGCTTGGCAATACTAGAAAATTTTGCTATAAACTTCCGATAAAAATTAGCAACACCCAAAAACTTCTGGAGGGCCTTCAAAGAAGTGGGCTGAACCCAATCATAAATGGCCTGTACCTTGGCCGGGTCCATTTCAATAGTTGACGGAGACAAAATAAATCCCAAAAATGAAATCATCTGTACCCCAAAAAGGCATTTCAATCCTTTGACATACAGGAAATTCTCCCTCAAGATCCGGAACACAGTCCGAACATGTTCCACGTGAGAATCTCAATCCTTGGAGAAGATCAAAATATCATCCAGATAGATAATCAAAAATTTATCCACAAAGTCTCGTAAAATGTCGTTCATGAAGCACTGGAAGACTGAAGGGGCATTAGTGAGCCCAAAAGGCATCACCAGGTACTCAAAATGTCCCTCCGGAGTATTAAACGCCATCTTCCATTCATCCCCATGCTTAATGCGGATAAGATTATACGCCCCCTGAGGTCAAGCTTGGTAAACCAGCAAGCACCTTTAACTCTGGAGAATAGATCCGAAATCAGGGGTAACGGATACTGATATTTAATAGTAATTTTGTTGAGGGCACGATAATCAATACAAGGCCTTAATGAACCATCCCTTTTAGGCCACGAAAAACCCCCCAGCACCTAAGGGTGAAGAGGATGGTCTAATATGACCCTTCTCCAATGCCTCCTTAATATAGGATCGCATAGCCTCGTGCTCGGGTACAGATAAATTGAAGAGCCGACCCTTGGGAAATTTACACCCCGGGCTCAGTTCAATTGCACAGTCATAACTCCTATGAGGAGGCAAAGACGCAGACTCATTCTCACTAAATACAACAGAAATGTCCGCCAAATAGTCAGGAACATCATGCGACTGAGGAGAGGTGGAAAAAAACGGAGCCTCACTAAGGGCACACCGACAACCCCAACTCACCACAGACACAGATTTCCAATCCAAAACTGGATTATGAATTTGCAACCAGGGAAACCCCAGAACAATGGTATCATTCAAATTATGCAACACCAAAAATCTACAATTTTCTTGATGGTCTGGGGCGACCCGCATTACCACCTGGGTCCAAAACTGAGGTTTATTTTTCGCCAAAGGAGTAGCATCAATCCCCCTCAAAGGGATAGGCGTCCGCAGAGGTGTCATAGGAAATCCACAACGTTTAGCAAAATCCAAGTCCATTAGGTTCAGGGCTGCTCCTGAATCCACAAAAGCCTTGGCGGAAAATGTGGACAGGGAGCAGATCAGAGTAATTGCCAGAAGAAACTTAGGTTGAACACCACCCACAGAAAACGTGTGTGCAAAACGTTTCTCTCGTTTAGGACAGACAGAAATAATATGCGAGGCATCTCCACAAAAAAAACACAGCTTATTACGCCTTCTGAACTCCTGACGTTGCTCCCTGGACAAAACTCTATCACATTGCATAGGTTCAGACACTTGTTCAACAGGTGGCAATACCTCTCGTGCAGTCCTGCATTCACGTAAACGCCGATCAACCTGAATGGCTAATGACATAGAATCGTCAAGACCAGAGGGAACAGGAAATCCCACCATAGTATCTTTTACGGCTTCTGACAAACCCTTCCGAAAGAGAGCTGCCAAGGCATTATCATTCCAGGTAGTAAGGACCGCCCACTTTCGGAATTTTTGACAGTACAATTCTGCAGAATCTCGACCCTGGCTCAATGCCAACAGGGTCTTTTCAGCCTGATCAATAGCATTAGGTTCGTCATACAACAACCCCAAGGCTTGAAAAAATGCGTTCACATTAGTCAGAATAGGATCATCTGGTTTCAAAGAAAACGCCCAATCCTGGGGATCGCCACGCAGCAAAGAGATGACAATTTTAACCTGCTGCGCGGAGCTCCCTGACGAGTTAGGCTTCAAGGCAAAAAATAATTTACAATTATTTTTGAAATTCAAAAATTTAGACAGATCCCCAAAAAACACATCAGGAGTAGGGATCTTTGGTTCAGCAGCATGTGAATGAGCAAGGTAGGCAGAAATTCCCCGCACTTCCGCAGAGAGCTGCTCCACACGATCAGACAATTGCTTTATCTCCATTGAGAGAAAGAAAAATACCCCCTACGGCCTCAGAGATATAGAGGAAAAAATATACACACTTTTTTTTTCTTTTTTTTTTTTTTCAATTCTTTCCTGCTATTGTGTACCCTAGGATCTGCGGTATGGCTGGTGATTCTGTTATGAATGAGTCACCGTAGGAGGCAAAAACAGAAATACTAGCTAAGTCCAGAAAACCAGAGAAGTTGGCAGCTATCGGATTGCAGAGCCCTGAACCTATCAACAACAACTAGCAGTAGCCTATCAAAAACATGAGCCAACAGACTGATAGGGAAAAAAGCCCTGAAGACGCTAGGCTTCAAAAAGACTCAGGTATTTTCTGACGACAGAGCAAAAAGGCAAAAAGGAATTCAGCTCACCCCAGCAGGGAATGGCAGAAATCAGAAAAACAAGGCAAAACAAAACCAAAACACAAATGCAAAAAGCAGAGCAGAAAACTTAGCTTTTGAGGAGCAGGAATCAGGCTGGTCTCCTAGAATCCCTCAGAGAAATCACCAGCAAAGCAGAAGGGCGTCGGCTGCCTTATATCCAGTCAGCAATTTCCGTCACCCAGTCATCATCATCCAGCTCAGGTGCTTGGTAATCAGCCTCACTACCTTCCTTCAACAGAAGAGGGAGTTCATCAGACCTCAATGGTGAAGGGGAAAATGAACTCACAACACAGGACTGTTTTCTGGTGTATTGCTGAAATCAAGTCAGTAGAGCAGGATCAGAGACAAAATCAGCAAGCACAGGAAGAGTAAAACAGTCTCGTCAAATTCAAATCCAGTCCAAGAGTCAGGGAGAAAGTAAAATTATACCAAGCTGGGTCTGGTAACAGCATAAGCAAAAAGGAGTAAATGCCATAAATTCTCCAGGATAAGTATTTAACCATTAATTGGCCCTGAGCCTGTATCAGGAAGGAGCATGCATGATGATTGGTCTACCGAGTAACCCAGCCGTTGGCTTGTCTGCAAGACCTATTACACAAACCTAAAAGATAGTAGCTGGGTAGTAATACATACTGACCCGCAGGAGGTGTAAACTAGACTAATGACGTCTAGCTTCTCGTTAAGGCAGACCTTGGTCATGCTCTACCTCCCTCTGTTGGGGTCTGCTGGCACATAGAGAGTCTTTATACAGTAGTCCAAGCCACATCTTGGACCGAAACGTTGCACATGTGCCAATAAATCACACTTATTCCTGCTATTGGAGTGCTGCCTTCAATTTTTTGGTCTATAGCATGAGGTTTGGTACATACCTAGAAGGATTTTTTGCACCCATTGTTTTCCTTTGGTGCTGCTTTTTGTTTTCTTTTTCTGAGTCTTTATACTAGAGATGTAATCATCCTGATTGGGTACACATTGTCACAGTGAGATGGCTTTTATCCTTTTTTGATCAAAATAGTGTCAACTAAGGCCTCTTTCACACTTCAGTTTTTTGTGTCAGTTAAAATCCACCAAAAAGGTGGACAAGCGGATCCGCTCTTAACTGATGTGAACGGATGCCACAGGATCCGTTTTTTGTCGGATCCGCAGAATGAGGAAATTTAAAGGAACCGCTGGCCGGGAAGGAGAGAGAGAGAGAGAGAGAGAGAGAGAGAATGTTTTTCTTCTGCCAGAAAGGATTTCAGGGTTAATTTTCTCCCTGACTTCCTTTCTCCGGGCATGCGCAATGGAAAATGCGGATCCAAACACAAAAAAAGTTGCAGGGTCCGTTCAGGCATGCCGGCGGATGAAAAAAATTTGGCGGATCCTCACAAAACGGATCCAACGGATGACCATCAGTTAAGAGCCGCCAGTAATGCAACTCAATGGGGAAAAAAACGGATCCGCAAAAAAAAATTGCGGATCCATTTTTTTCAAAACCTGGCGGATTTTGACTGATTGTCAAAAACGGAAGTGTGAAAGAGGCCTAAGCACCCTATGTTTTTAACATATACTATTACTATTTACTTTCTGCAGGGTATTTGCTCATTGTTTTTTTCCTAGAATATACCTATTTGCCATCGGGGTATGTGCTGTCTAGCAGCCGAGGAGTTTGTGCCTATCTGTGATTAACAGGCTGAGCATCAACACACCACTCAACGATGACATCATCACCTATCCTTCCACTGTTAGTAAGACAGAGCATGGACATCTGACAGCTGGAGCAAATGGCACTGGAGAGTGGAGGGGTAAGTATGTGGGTGTGATAACATAATTTGCACATGAAGAAACTACCGTATTTTTCGGACTATAAGACGCACCGGATCATAAGACGCACCCCAATTTTCAGAAGGAAAATAGGGAAAAAATAATAATGTGTCAAATGGGGGTCCGTCTTACAGTCCGAATTCAGCTTACCTGGGAAGGGATCCGGCACAGGTGGAGGAGTGGTCACAGGGGGCAGGTTGGTTGTGCTGGAGCAGCTGGGCTGTGCTGGGGCAGCTGGGCTGTGCTGGGGCAGCTGGGCTGTGCTGGGGCTGCTGTGCTGGGGCAGCTGGGCTGTGCTGGGGCAGCTGTGCTGGGGCAGCTGTGCTGTGCTGGGGTAGCTGGGCTGTGCTGGGGCAGCTGAGCTGTGCTGGGGCTGGGGCAGCTGGGCAGGGGCAGGTGGGCTCTGTGGGGTGAGGGTGGCGGCTCTCTGTGCTCCGGTGCAGGGGCAGCGGCTCCGCTGGCATTTCCTCCAAGCCCGGAGGCCTCCGCACATCCCTTTCTGGCCGCCGCCATTTTGCGGTGGCCTCCGGGAACATGGACGCCGGGAAGATGGCCGCCGGTCCGGGGATGGCGCATGCGCAGGTTCAGATCTCGTCCTGAGGTCTCGGGGGACGAGATCTCGCTGCCGAGATTTGAATCTCGTCCCCCGAGACAGGCGTCCATCTTCCCGGTGTCCATGTTCCCGGAGGCCACCACAACATGGCGGCGGCCAGCAAGGGATGTGCGGGGGCCTCCGGGCTTGGAGGAAATGCCGGCGGAGCTGCCGCCCCTGCACCGGAGCACAGAGAGCCGCTACCCCTGCACCGGAGCACAGCCTGCTGCCACCACCGCACTACAGAGCCCCGTGGCACCCGCACCAGCCTCCAGCCATGATCGAAGGTTGGTATATTGCGACCATAAGACGCACCCCCCACTTTCCCCCAAAATTTTTGGGGAAAAAAGTGCGTCTTATGGTGTGAAAAATGCGGTAATTGAAAAAGTATATGACAAAAATGAATTACAGGGTGTCCGTAAAGTCATGGTGCAGTTTTCACCAGTCACAGGAAAGTATACAAGTATACCACGATCCCTGGATCTGATGCCCTTAGACTTTTACTTTTGGGGTTATGTGAAGCAACATGTGTGCATTGAATGTATCAACAACATTAGTCACTTAAAACAGAGAATCACAGACTTTATTCACTCTGCTACAACAGACGTCCTTACTCGTGTGTGGCAAGAACTTCACTATCGTTTGGATGTGGGTAGGGCAAAAAATGGAGCCCACATCGAACTGCACTGAATAGATATGGAACTGGGAGAGTTTTTCTTTTATTTTGAGCAGATTTCACATTTCTATCATTTTTGTTGCTTTCCAGTGACTGGTCAAAAGTACACCATGACTTTATGGACACACTGTATTTAAATCAACAACATATTTTATTAGCGACACCAGCCTTGAACAAAACTAATTAAAAGCATATATAAACACAATATCTCCATCCATAAAAGGGATAAAGAGGCAAAAAACATGAAAAATTAAAATGTTAAATATTTTATTAATTAATATAGTAAAAAACTAATTTACCAAAACACTTTTGAACATCAAGGGTATTTCATTTTTTACCTTTTTTAGGTAGCAAAGTGCAAATAAATATGAAGTATAGCAGCATTCAAATGATCATTGGAGGATATATAATCCTAAAAGGCAACAGATAGATGTAATCATATGATTTCATTAAAAAAAATCTGAAAAAGGTAAACAAAAGTGCAAAGTGCTTCGAAAGTGAGCAAACGTAGCAAATAATCATGCAAATAATATTAACGTCAAGTGACCCAGGTTTAATAGGGGATCCTGTAAAAGGAAAAATAAATATGACCCTTTTGAAAATGCCAGGTATTAAAGACCTATATTAAGTGATGCATTGATATGAATAAGAGCAAAGTGGCTTAATGAACCAGCACATATTGTGTAAAAAATATGTAAATGTTTACTTACATTAACCCCTTACTGATGGAGCCAATTTGCAGCTTAATGACCAGGCCAATTTTTACAATTCTGACCACTGTCACTTTATGAGGTTATAACTCTGGAACGCTTTAACAGATCCCGCTGATTCTGAGACTTTTTTTTCTGTGACATATTTTACTTCATGTTAGTGGTAAAATTTCTTCGATATAAGTTGCGTTTATTTATGAAAAAAAGCGAAAATATGGCGAAAATTTTTAAAATTTAGCAATTGTCAATCTTTTAATTTTTATGCCCTTAAATCAGCGAGATATGTCACACAAAATACTTAATAAATAACAATTCACACATGTCTACTTTACATCAGCAAAATTTTGCAAGCAAATTTTTTTTCCTAGGAACTTATAAGGGTTAAAAATTGATCAGCGGTTTCACATTTTTACAACAAAATTTACAAAACCATTTTTTTAGGGACCACATCACGTTTAAAGTCACTTTGAAGGGTCAATATAGAAAATAACCAAAAGTGAGACCATTCTAAAAACTGCACCCCTCAAGGTGCTCAAAACCACATTCAAGAAGTTTTTATTAACCCTTTGCTTGCTTCACAGGTACTGAAGCAATGTGGAAGGAAAAAATTGACATTTAACTTTTTTTTAAACATTTTACTTCAGAACCAATTTTTTTTATTTTCACAAGCGTAAAAATAGGAAATGAACCACAAAATTTGCTGTGAAATTTCTCATGAATACGCTGATACCCCATATGTGGGGGTAAACCACTGTTTGGGCGCACGGAAGGGCTTGGAAAGGAAGGAGCGCCGTTTGACTTTTTCAATTCAGAATTGGTTTGAATTGAGATTGGACCCCGTGTCGCGTTTGGAGAGCCCCTGATGTGCCTAAACAGTGGAAACCCCCATCAAGTGACACCATTTTTTAAACTACACCCCTTAAGGAACTTTGAACCCCCAAGCGCTTCACAGAAGTTTCTAAGGTAGAGTCGTGAAAATAAAAAATCATATTTTTTCCACAACAATGATGTTTTCACCCCTAAATTTTTACTTTCACAAGGGTAACAGGAGAAATTGGACCACAAAAGTTGCTGTGCAATTTGTCCTGAGTACGCTGATACCCCATATGTGGGGGGAACCATTGTTTGGGCGCATGGCAGAGCTTGGAAGGGAAGAAGCGCCGTTTTGGAATGCAGACTTTGATGGAATGGCATGCGGGTGTCAGGTTGCATTTGCAGAGCCCCTGATGTGCCTATACAGTAGAGACCCCCCACAAATGACCCCATTGTGGAAACTTGGCCCCCCAAAAGGAACTTATCTCAATCTCTTGTGAGAGCATTGAACCCCCAACTGCTTCACTAAAGCTTATAACGCAGAGCCGTGAAAATAAAAAATATTTTTTTTCAGAAAAATTATTTTTTAGCCCACCATTTTTTATTTTCACTAGAGTAACAGGAGAAATTAGACCCCAAAAGTTGTTGTCCAATTTTTCCTGAGTACCTTGATACCCCATGTGTGGGTGGAACCACTGTTTGGGCACACGTCGGGGCTCAAAAGGGAAGTAGTGACGCTTTGGAATGAAGACTTTAATGGAATAGTATGCAGGCATCATGTTGCATTTGCAGAGCCCTTGATGTGCCTAAACAGTAGAAACCCCCCACATGTGACCCCATTTTGGAAACTAGATTCCCAAGGAGCTTATCTAGATATGTGGTGAGCACTTTGAACCCCTAAGTGCTTCACAGAAGTTTACAACGCAGAGCTGTGAAAATAAAACATCTTTTTTTTCATAAAAATGATTTTTTTAGCCCCCAATTTTTATTTTCCCAAGGGTAACAGGAGAAATTAAACCCCCAAAATTGGTGGGCAATTTGTCCTGAGTATGCTGATTCCCCATATGTTGGGGCAAACCACTGTTTGGGCACACATCAGGACACGGAAGGGAGGGAGTACCATTTGACTTTTTGAATGCAAAATTGGCTGAAATCAATGGTGGCACCATGTCATGTTTGGAGACCCCTGATGCACCTGAACAGTGGAAACCCCTCAATTTTAACTCCAGCCCTAACCTCAACACACCCCTAACCCTAATCCCAACACTAACCAGAACTCTAACCACAAACCAAACCCCAACACATTCCTAACCCTAATTCCAACCATAACCATAACCTTAACCACAACCCTAACCCCAACACACCCCTAACCCTAATCCCAATCCTAACCATAACCCTAACCACAACCCTCACCCTAATCCCAACCCTAACCACAATCCTAACCCTAATCCCAACCCTAACCACAAACCTAACCCCAACACACCCCTATCCCTAATCCCAACCCTAACCCTAATCCCAACCCAAATCCTAACCCTAATCCCAACCCGAACCCTAATCCCAACCCTAACCCTAATTTCAACACTAACTCTAATTCCAACCCTAACCCTAATTCCAACCCTAACCCTAAATAAAACCCTAACCAAAATTAAAACCCTAATCCTAATTCCAACCCTAACCCTAACCCTAATTTTATCCTAACTCTAACCCTAATGGAAAAATGAAGTTTTCTTTATTTCATTATTTTTCCCTAACTATGGGGATGATAAAGGGGGGTTTATTTACTATTTTTTTTATTTTGATCACTGTGATAGGGTCTATCACAGTGACCAAAATGAACCAAAAGTAAAAATCTTCCTATTGTTGCCGAGTACCGGCCGGCAGATCTCGGCGGCGCACTGCGCTGGTGCCCACCATTTTCTTCCCAGAAGAAGATGGTGGCGCCCATGGGAGGAAACACGAGGGCCGAGAAGCACAAGGAGGTACTGGGGCAATCTGGGACCCTATTTCTCTCTCCTCTGATGTGCGATTCCTTCGGAGGAGAGAGAAATTAAATGGCACATGGGACTTTTTTTTGCAGTCACCGTTATACGGTTAAAAACAGTGATTGCAAAACCGGGGTTGGTAAAAAACGACCTGAATCATGTTCTCTGAGGTCTCGGCTACCCCTTGGCAGCCGAGACCCCGGAGAAAATCCAACTCTGGGGAGCGCTATACACTTTTTCCACAGCGCTGTTAACTAACGGCACTGAGGTTTAAGTACCCTTAACTTTCGCCATTAAAAGGTGTATTGGTGGTCGTTAAGGGGTTAATAAAGATGTAGATATAAAGTGCCCTTGCTACCTCCCCAACAGCACTGTTTTACCTACTAGGCTTCTTCCATAAGGGGGTCTGCTATAGTTCATATTTATTTGCCCTTTGCTACCTTTTTTATGAAATACCCTTGTTGTTTAAAAGTTTTTTGGTAAATGAGTTTTTAATTATATTAATCAATTAAATATTTAACAATTTATTTTTTCTTGCTTTTTTGCCTCTTTATCTTTTTTATGGATGGGAATATTGTGTTTACATATTCAATTTGAGGTTAGACAATAATTTTTGGAATATCTACTATATAATTGTCTGTCTGTCTGTCTGTCTGTGTTAGGAATGGCGGAATGCACTAAATAAAAATAATAATAAAGTGCGTTCGCCGCTTGGGGTCCACCGTGCAGTAGGTGATATAACCGCTGCTAGGTGGTGGCAGGAGCAATATGGCGGTAATGCGCACAGGGTTAAACTTCACCCAGGTGCGCAGAGCAATCTGTTAAGTCACAGAGATGCAAAAATAAAGACAAACACAAAGACTGAGCCTGTTGAGGTCACAGTACTCAGTATAAATACACACACGGTATCCGGTCACAGGAGTAGCCCAAGACGGTGGCCCTATGTCCGTCTAGACCTACCATGTGTGCGGCGTTGCAGCAGCGGATGCTAAGGAGAGCTGCTACTGCAGCGCGGCATGGACATTGCCGCTAAACGACAATGCTATGATGCAAGCGCAATGTTGGATGCTGCAGCAGAGGAGCGCTGGCGCTGATTCTAACTCAGTCCCTAAGTCCCTAACCACATACATAATATCAGAGGGAAGGGGTTTCATAATGAGTCATTCACCAGAATGCATCCTCATACATCCTTCCTCATACACACAGCAGCAAGTAAGTCTATACTAGCGCATGGCAGAACAGCCATGCGCGCCTTTTAAAGCAGCCGGGACCTTCCGCAAGCCTCCAGATCTCTGAGATGGACCAATGAGATCTGGAGCGGGACCTGAGCACATGACTCTCGATCTCCAATGGGAGATCGTTCCATGAGCATGCTCAGTAGGAGGACAGCAGGACTTAGCCTCAGGAGAGATTTGCTGCAAGGCAATCTCCTCTGCAATCTCCTCTGCAGTAGATAAAGAGCAGGAGACTGCAGAATGTGAGGGTCTGGATCCCTGCGGAGTAAACGCAGAAATCCGACTCCTAACAGTCTGTCTGTAGCGGAAATCCTGCCTCGCTGATTGGTCGCAGCAGTTAGGCCGCGACCAATCAGCGACAGTCGCTTAGTCGTCGCGGCAACACGGCCGCATCGCTTATTATACAGGCACATTACAGCCGTTAAAGGCATCACTGCTGCGTCGCTCATTACACAGGCACAGTCCTGTACATATTCTAGAATACCCGATGTGTTAGAATCGGGCCACCATCTAGTTGTTATATAATTAAAAACATAACCCAATTTGAACGAACCGTCCGCATCGCCAGCTCATGCAAATCTAGCGCCTGCGTGATTTCAGTATTATAATCCTGTTGTATTTTTGGTCTAAATTTCTAGTTAAATTTGACTTTGACTTTACTGCGTGGCTCCACACTGTTGTATGATGAGTTGCCTGTGATTTGACTGTTTTTTTTTTTACAACCAAACTTTGACTTTGAAACACAATCTAGTTGTGTAATAGCAAATAACACATAAATATTTTTTTGTTACACTACACACCTGAGAATTCCACAAGAGTCTCCCTGTAGATCTAGCCTTAATTAGAAAATTGAATTAATTGTAGTAACAACACCACTCACCAACAGGCTTAAAAACATGTTAATCTTAACATTCCCTTTAATCCGTTTAGCTCAAATTATTCCAAATTATGCCAATGATTAAAAGCCCATTAATTTTAACAACCCATTTTAGTGTTAATGTAATGTAAGTTTTGTACAAATTAACACTGTTGTGTAAAATCTATATGGCAGTTCTCAACAAGATGCAATTACTTGACTTTAGCAGGAAAAACCAATAGGTGGCAAATAGTGTATACAGGGTCAAAAGATGACATGTTCTCATCCCATATTCCAATTATTGGGTCTCTACTGATTTGTTCATTTGACTAATTGACATATTTGTTTATTTGTTACTTTTTTAGATCAAATTTAAAATATGGTGAAAAAAACAATTTATTGTGCTGGCTGCGACCTAATAAAGGTCTCAGCTATGTTTTGATTTTGGCCTCTTGTCATTCTAGTGCAGTCAAATCCCTTTTTTCACTGTATATAAAAGAAAGTATTTAAGAAGTATTTCAGGTACATAAGTTACATCTAGAGACTCTATTATTTAAGGTCTGAGGTTTGTTTGATGCAGGCAATGCATTTTACTTACCCTTTTTGCTCAAAGGCAAAATTCATTAAATATTTGGGGCAGAATCACTTTGAAAAGTCTCAAAACTTTTGGTGACTCAAAGTTGTAGTTGTGTAAAACTTTTGCTACTTTTGGCGTTTTAACTCTAGTTTTGGCCAAAAGTGTGCAGAGAAAGGGTGGAAAAGCGTGGTAAAACCTGCCTGATAAATGAATTAAAAGTTGTGTGGCTAATTGTAGTATTATTTCTGATGGGGCTTATGGAGGCGCATGTCAGTGATATCATGCGGCTAATTCAGTGGCATGTTCCTCCTAAAGATTAAGCCACATCTTACATCTGCATGCTCATCATTAAGATTGGCATGTACAACTCCAGTCTAAATAAATTGGGCCCTATGTCTCCACTGCGGTTACCCCAAATTACATCGATTTGCAAAATTAGAAAAAAAATGTTTATTTCCCTTTTTTACCTTTTCAACTTGATTTACAAATATACATCATGTGCTCTAGTTACACTATTGGCATTTACATTATATTTTTAATTTACACCAAAAAAAAAAATCCAAATTTATTAAATTAAGTAGGAAAGAAAAATGGTGTATTTGCATAGGAATGGTTGTACAAGTAGGGAGAAAATCATATGCTTTGACTTGTTCCTCCTTACTGCAGTAGTTAATCCATTAAATTAAAGTCTTTGATAAATAACACACCTTTGGAGTGAACCGGAGAGAAGTGATGCTTCTGTGGTTGCTTATTGGATTAATAAATATGCTGATCTTAATCTCTTCCCACTGATATGTATTTCACTGAGAACATTACAATGCATCAGCTGCTCTGTCTTGATGTATCGCAGATCACTCAACAAGGACATACAGGAAGGTGCGTGCATGCAAACAGGATAGGCCAGACACAAAACACATCAAAGTCACTTACCCAGTGTTCTTAACTAATATCACATCTGCTCATGGAGATTGTTAATATATGTCTGTGTCCGTTTAAGAAAATAAAAAAGTATTAATTTACAGATTTAATCACATACAGTAGAAAGTTTATGAATTTATAACGATTAGGACATTGAAGAGGACGTTCATAATAGTCATTTGCTAAGTGATTAGCTTCTTTCCTTCCATGTATCCTGACATTCTTCCATTGTTATTCACTTAATAGGAAGCTAAAAGTAAGATTAGTCAGAAAGATAAGTTCATCCTTCTCACTCTACTTTACAGTAGCTCTGGAAAGACTATGTCACTTATTTAGCTGTGCTATTATGAAGAATCAAATCAACATATGTCCAGATATAACCGGGGCACCTCACAACAATGCAACAACTGATCCCATATAAAAAGCATATAGGACAAGGAAGAGATCCTGCCAATGTATTAAAACCAATATTTTTATTAATCATTATTAAAAGAAATTACATAAAAGAGCAAAATGTTCGTTATAGGGGACGCTGAGCACAATACTAGGGAAATAAAATACAATAAAGACAATACAATAGAGATATACCAAAGTAATTACTATAGTGCTGACTTATAATTTGTAAAATACAAAATATATATTCTTCAAGAAGAACCTGAAGACCCACCTGTTCCGACAAGCCTACAGCCTGCAATGATCCTCGGTCTACTGAACCACCGCACGACCTGCTCTACCCCCTCCTACTGTATCCTCACCCATCCCTGTAGACTGTGAGACCTCGCGGACAGGGTCCACTCTCCTTATGTACTTGTGTGTCCCTTGTCTTACACATGTTTATTATACTTGTCTATATTTCCCCTTTTCACATGTAAAGCACCATGGAATAAATGGCGCTATATAAATGCATAATAATAATAATAATAATAATAATAATAATATCAGTAGTATTACTGCTCCAGTGTTTGATTATGCTGGATATATACTCAAGGTGCCAGTGAACACATAATATTGGTATAAAGAACAATTGCTACTAATTGAATCCCTCAGAATAAAATTACAACTCCATGATGCGCCCAATATGATTTCAAATAAGAATAAACAAAGATTAAAATTGTGATAATAATATGCCCCTAAATATGGTAACCCAGGAGCAAACAAGATAGGTAAGAAAAGGCTAAATCAAGGCCTTTATACTGTACACAAGTACCCAGAAAGGATAGCATATCTATATATGAAGAGGTTATTTATCACGGACAAGGTAATTACCTATGTGGGGAGGAGGACCCCCATACAGTGATTGGGCTGGAACCAGGGGGACCGCCATCAGGGTTGTTGAAGAAACCACATCAGGGGGATTACAAAGGGAGACATGCGACTGAAGTTGTCAGGGCAACAGGGGGCGGGGCGAGGGTAAAAGGAGCAGGGGACGCGCTGAGGTGGCAGTTGGCAGAGAGCCTGACAGGAGAGAGGAAGCCGTGCGGCAGAGAGAGGACTGTGGCAACTGACGGTGTGGAAAAGAGAGACAGGCAGGAGACTGAAAAAGGGAAATTTGAGACTGACCGAAGGTTGACGCGTAAGAGACTCTCCCCGGGAGTTTCCCCCCGCAAAGATTCAGATAAAGTGACGGCTGCTGATTCCCTCCGTGGTGTGACAGGACCGGGATCTCAGGCGACCGCTGCGACGACACAGCAATCCGGTACAGTGGCCAGGACACTGCCCCCCTGTCTTCTCCCACAGCTGCGGCCCCGTCATCACCGACCTCAGGGGACGTCACCTCGCTATAAGCGGCCGCAGAGCCCGTCCCGGTTACTGAGGGGACACTGAGCAGAATTTGTTAACGTTTATGTCTTTTTTTTGAAACTGCGTCATGACCTGGCTGGGGAACGAGCGCCTCTAAACGGACGCCTGGGAGATTGACCCCCTGAACAGTTTCTTTAGGGCCTGTTGTGCCCCCACCGTGCCAGCCTCTTCAGGGCCCGTTGTGCCCCACCGACCCCATTTCTTCAGGGCCTGTTGTGCCCCACCGTGCCAGCTTCTTCAGGGCCCGTTGTGCCCCACCGCCCAGTTTCTTCAGGGCCTGCTGTGCCCCATCGTTCCGGTTTCTTCAGGGCCTGTTGTGCCCCATCGTTCCGGTTACTACAGGGCCCGTTGCGCCCCACCGTCCAGTTTCTTAAGGGCCTGCTGCGCCCCATAGTTCTGGTCTCTTCGGGGCTGGACAAGCACAAGTCCTTCCGGGAAGTCGTGGATTACAAGGCAGCCACATCTGCAACCCCTGAGTGGTCGTGAACTCGAGCGACGCCCGGAAGGCTAAGTGTATTATAGAGAAAATAAGGACCCTTTTTGTTTTTTTAATGTTGTTTTACGAGTCCCTGCGAGGACAAATAAGTGTTTCCCGTTTTGTCTGATTTAATCAGTTTTAGCCCTTGCGGCTTTAAAACTTATAAAAGTTTATTTCACCCCACATTCAGTCTCGTGTCTCGTCACTGCATCCTGTGAGCCTGCTCGAACCCTACACTTGGCATAGTCGGCAGGATGCAGTCTCCGAGCGCGGACAGTGGTAGCCCCGAACATGGGGGAGCTGTAAGCTCTGTAAATAATGAGGGTCCCCGTACCAGCATCTCATTGGGGGCCATGTTGAACAACCTGCCTAGATTCTCTGGCTCAAATACTATGCTATGGAGCTGGACAGAGCGGATGAGGGGGCTTTTTCGGATGCACCCAATGACCCCTGACCTGGAAGCTGAAGTGGCACTCATGGCCCTAGACGGGGAGGTGCGGAGGTCAGTGATGTTGAAACCCCCGGGGCACCGCAACACTTTTGAAAAGGTGTTGCAGATAGTGGAACAGACCCACGGGGATCCCACTAATGTGGGAGAGTTAAGGACCCGACTGTTTAGCCGGATGCAGGCAGAGGGGGAGACGATTACTCAGTATATGAATGTACTCCAAGAGTTGCATACGGCTATTGAAAGAAAAGATGGGGTAGGGGTAGGACCTGTTGACATAACCCTACGTGACCTACTGGTGACTGGACTGCGAGATCCACTGATAAAGCAGGCTTTAAGGGAACGGATCAGAATGAATCCCCAAATCGACTTTTCAGAAGTGGGAAGTCAGGCACGGGTTCAGGAGCAAGAGCAGGGGATGGCGGTCCCCGTGGGGAAGGTCCGAGGTGTGGAGGCCTCCTCGAACACAGTTGAGGAACCTCAATGGGTGGAGGATATGAAGCGTGAATTGAAAAATATAAAGAGCGAGTTGGCTGAAGTAAAGAGAAGAACCGAACCGGAGACTGGACGACCCAGTGCTAATCCCGGTCCCTGGGGGTCACGCTCTCCGCGAGGTGGTCAATCTCTACCGGCCCGGTGTTATGAGTGTGGAGAACCAGGCCACTTCGCCCGAGAGTGTCCGCGGCGTGGGAGATACCCACCCCGGCGGCCATTAAACTAAAGGGCTCCGGGCTGAGGGGACGCCGCTCGGAGCCGAAAACCACAACTAGGGGTGGTGGAAGTCCCGAAGATTTGGTAGCAAAGTGTCCTGAAGTTTGGGCAGAAGTAGAGGGCTGGGCCGTCCGGTGTCTGGTGGACACTGGGTCACAAGTAACCACTATGCCCGCAGCGTACTTTCAACAAAACTTTCCGGAGGCAGCAAGGCCTCAGTGGGGGCCCATGATTAGACTAGTAGCCGCCAACCAACTGCCGGTTCCGGTTGCCGGGGTAGTGTGGGTGCAGGTGACGTTGTGCGGTAAACCCCTCGGCCGCAGAGGGGTGGTGCTGACTCAAGGAGAAGCTGATCAACGACACCCCGTCACCCTAGGCATGAATATTTTAAAAGAGTTTGGTAACCTGTTGCTTAATGATCCCACACAAAGGACACTGAAGCAGTGGGGTTCTCGCACAGCTCAGGGACAGGTATTCCAGCAGCTGGTGCGAGGGGCGCGGGTGCATCGGGACTGCCAGGAGGGTGAGGCTCTGGGCAAGGTCATCGCGACAGCGGCACCCCTGCTTGTGCTGCCTCCTGGACAGACAGTGGTGGCCCTGCCAATTCGGGCCCCGATACCTTTGGAAGGCGTAGAGGTGCAGGTGGAGCCGTGTCACTCAGAGCACTTACCTCCTGGCATACTGGTGGCCCGGTCCCTCGCTACGGTGCGAAAAGGAACCGCCCTGGTCCGCTGCGTTAACCTTGAAGACTGAGATATCATTCTGAAAGCACGGACTGTACTGGCCAAACTAGTAAAGCCTCTAGAAGAAGTGCTGCCCGCTGCTGCGGTTCAATTACGAGTACACCCCGAGGATCCTGGGGAGGTAACAATACGAACCCTACAGGCCCACGAAGTCTCGACACAAGAGAAGGACCGAAATATTTTGGAGCAGATGCGGGCCGAGCTTTCTGGACTAACTGCGGCCCAACTTTCACAAGTAAAAGCATTGCTGGGACAGTACCATGAAGTATTTGCTAGTCATGAGGACGACTTTGGGTGTACCACCGCCATCACTCATGAGATCCCCACAGCAGGAGCGGCCCCTATCCGAGAACGATATCGACAGATCCCGCCACAACTCTATCAGGAGGTGAAAACTTTGCTGGCTCAGATGCTACAAAAAGGGGTGATACGGGAAAGTCAAAGCCCTTGGGCGGCCCCCATCGTGTTGGTCCGGAAGAAAGATGGTACACTACGATTCTGTGTTGATTATCGTAAATTGAATGCTTGCACTATTAAAGACTCATACCCACTGCCCCGCATAGAAGAATCTCTGTCTGCATTGGGTAAAGCAACATATTTTTCGACCCTGGACTTGGCCAGTGGGTACTGGCAGGTGCCTATGTCAGAAGAGGACAGAGCTAAGACGGCGTTCATAGTGCCCATGGGACTGTTTGAGTTTAATCGAATGCCATTCGGGCTGGCCAACGCCCCCGGGACATTTCAGCGATTGATGGAGCGATGTCTAGGGGATCTCAATTTTGAGGCCACGTTGATCTACCTGGACGACATCATCGTCTATGCCGCCTCCTTCGAGGACCACCTGAAGCGGTTGGGACAGGTACTCAGCCGGCTGCAAAAGTACGGGTTGAAGGTGAAGCCTCAGAAATGTCACCTATTTCGCTCTCAGATTGAGTATCTGGGTCATGTCGTTTCGGCAGAAGGTGTGAGGCCATCCCGGGAGAAGATTGCTGCTATCCAGGAATGGCCTACCCCCGAGACGGTGAAAGACGTGCGGGCTTTTCTGGGGTTAGCTGGATATTACCGTCGTTTCGTAAATAATTTTGCATGTCGAGCTCGAGCCCTACATGACCTGCTGAAGGGGGCTCCCGCTGGGGCCAATGGGCGAAAAATCCAGTGGCAACACCCTCAGGAAGAGGCCTTCCGAGATCTCAAGGCTGCACTCTCGGATGCCCCAGTGTTGGCTTATGCGGATTTTTCTCAGCCGTTCATCCTGCACACTGACGGGAGTCTTCACGGGCTAGGAGCTGTGTTGTCACAAGTTCAGGATGGCCGGGAAAGGGTGATCGCATATGGAAGCCGTTCACTCCATGACTCCGAGCGTAACCCTGACAATTACAGCTCTTTTAAGCTCGAGCTCCTCGCAGTGGTGTGGGCTATGACGGAGAGATTCGCAGAGTACCTAGCGGGCTCCGAGGTGGTAGTGCGAACTGACAATAACCCACTGGCTCATTTGGAAAACGCCAAGTTGGGGGCTTTGGAGCAGCGATGGGTGGCCCGAATGGCGAAGTACAATTACAAGATTATTTACAAAAGAGGGGCCGAGAATGTTCATGCAGATGCTCTCTCTAGGATTCGACATACAACTCCTGGACAGAATCGAGACGAAGAATTAGAAGGAGAGGAAATACCGTTCGCTCTTACCGCTGCCGTGCTCACCAATGTTGATGCAAAAGTATCTTCCCCAGAGGCCCACAGGGGCATCCTGGAACAATCTCGTAATAAGTGGATACAACAGCAACAAGAAGATGAAGAAGTTGGACTTCTCCGGACATGGGTCGCCGCTGGTCAATTACCCACTGATACTCAATGACAAGCTTTGACCCAAGACCTGTCGCTGATGCTGCGACAATGGGAGAGACTGATTATCCGAAGGGGATTACTGTACCGTAAGATCACTTCGCAAACAACCTCAACGACTGTTTGGCAGGTGGTTACGCCCGGAGCTCAACTACACGAACTGGCTCGAGAGGCTCACGAAAAAGGGGCCCACTTTGGAGTCAAAAAGACTTTGCAATGGTTACAACAGAAAGTTTATCACCCACGCTTGTCGGCTGTTGTGGACGAAGTTTGTCGTACTTGCCGCTTATGTGAATTGGCCAAACCGCCTGCTCAGAGGGCCGCAACACAGACGATTGTGACTTCAGAACCCTTGGAGCTCTTGACGGTGGATTATCTGCACATTGGTCCCGCATTCCAGGGATACGAACACTGCCTCGTCATGGTGGATCATTTCACTAAATTCGCTGTGGTCACCCCTACTCGAGACCAGACCGCGGAGTCAGCCGCCTCCGCAATTTGCAGAAATTTTATACAAGTGTACGGCTGTCCTCAGCGCATACATTCCGACCAGGGAGCATGTTTTTTGGGGAAAGTTATGGAGGAACTACATCATCTTTATGGGATTGATAAATCCCGGACCACACCATATCACCCGCAAGGGAATGGGGCTTGTGAGCGATTTAATCGGACATTGATTCAAATGCTACGCACTCTGGAGAGTGACAAGAAAGCTCGTTGGCCTGAATATGTTTCTGAATTAGTGTGGGTTTATAATAATCGGGTACATCGAGTAACGGGCTATACTCCTTATTTCCTGCTGTTCGGACGAGAGGGTAAAGGGATCACGGAGGTAGAGTTGGACCCCGAAGAGCCTCGGCCCTGGACCGGAGTGTCGTCTTGGGTCCGAAATCATCGCCACAGGTTGCAAACTCTTCACCGAATTGTACATACCAAACTTCAAGACTGGGAACACCCCGGGAAGAATACAACCTCCCCTCCCCATCTCCAAAGCGGGGACCGTGTGCTTGTACTAGATCAACGCCCCCAGAATAAACTGGAGTCACGTTGGGAAGAGAGTCCTTATCGGGTACTACGCCGTATCCATTCAGAAGGACCTGTGTACGAAATACAGCCTGAGCAGGATGAAACACTGCCTACTCGCATTGTGCATCGTAATATGTTACGCCTGTGTATTTCTTCCGACCCGAAGCAACTGGAACCCGTCCCGAGGACATCCGAACCGGAGTCCATATGCTGGGACTCAGACGACGAGGATTTCCCTCCAGTTCCCAAGGGCTCTCCACCCAATAATAAGCCAGTTGACACAATTAACCCACCGGCATCTTGCAGCTCACCGACGTCCACCACCCCAGAAGATTCCACCCCAGTCGAACTTAGACGCTCCGAGCGGTCAACAGCCGGCAAACCCCCTGAACGGTATGAACAAGACCAGTTTGTATGGCAACAAATATTGACACCTTTACAGACCAATCTCAATAGACTAACACCCTCGCCCGAGGACTGGCGAGCTTACAGGGTGGGGGAATGTGGGGAGGAGGACCCCCATACAGTGATTGGGCTGGAACCAGGGGGACCGCCATCAGGGTTGTTGAAGAAACCACATCAGGGGGATTACAAAGGGAGACATGCGACTGAAGTTGTCAGGGCAACAGGGGGCGGGGCGAGGGTAAAAGGAGCAGGGGACGCGCTGAGGTGGCAGTTGGCAGAGAGCCTGACAGGAGAGAGGAAGCCGTGCGGCAGAGAGAGGACTGTGGCAACTGACGGTGTGGAAAAGAGAGACAGGCAGGAGACTGAAAAAGGGAAATTTGAGACTGACCGAAGGTTGACGCGTAAGAGACTCTCCCCGGGAGTTTCCCCCCGCAAAGATTCAGATAAAGTGACGGCCGCTGATTCCCTCCGTGGTGTGACAGGACCGGGATCTCAGGCGACCGCTGCGACGACACAGCAATCCGGTACAGTGGCCAGGACACTGCCCCCCTGTCTTCTCCCACAGCTGCGGCCCCGTCATCACCGACCTCAGGGGACGTCACCTCGCTATAAGCGGCCGCAGAGCCCGTCCCGGTTACTGAGGGGACACTGAGCAGAATTTGTTAACGTTTATGTCTTTTTTTTGAAACTGCGTCATGACCTGGCTGGGGAACGAGCGCCTCTAAACGGACGCCTGGGAGATTGACCCCCTGAACAGTTTCTTCAGGGCCTGTTGTGCCCCCACCGTGCCAGCCTCTTCAGGGCCCGTTGTGCCCCACCGACCCCATTTCTTCAGGGACTGTTGTGCCCCACCGTGCCAGCTTCTTCAGGGCCCGTTGTGCCCCACCGCCCAGTTTCTTCAGGGCCTGCTGTGCCCCATCGTTCCGGTTTCTTCAGGGCCTGTTGTGCCCCATCGTTCCGGTTACTACAGGGCCCGTTGCGCCCCACCGTCCAGTTTCTTAAGGGCCTGCTGCGCCCCATCGTTCTGGTCTCTTCGGGGCTGGACAAGCACAAGTCCTTCTGGGAAGTCGTGGATTACAAGGCAGCCACATCTGCAACCCCTGAGTGGTCGTGAACTCGAGCGACGCCCGGAAGGCTAAGTGTATTATAGAGAAAATAAGGACCCTTTTTGTTTTTTTAATGTTGTTTTACGAGTCCCTGCGAGGACAAATAAGTGTTTCCCGTTTTGTCTGATTTAATCAGTTTTAGCCCTTGCGGCTTTAAAACTTATAAAAGTTTATTTCACCCCACATTCAGTCTCGTGTCTCGTCACTGCATCCTGTGAGCCTGCTCGAACCCTACACCTATAAGAAGTAGTGTTCGTAGCATCCCCTCATCCCGACGTGCGATTTGCCGCCAGCTTCTTCCGGGGGCATGTTGCTCTGACCACCACTATACAATGCAGGGCATTATGAGGAGGCCAGGGTGGTAATATAAAATCATAAAGTCATAGAAAGGTAGAGTTGGAAGGGCCCTCCGGGGTCATCTGGACCAATCCCCCTGCTCAATGCAAGATTGACTAAATCATCTCAAACAGATGTCTGTCCAGCCTTTGTTTGAAGACTTCCATTGAAGGAGAACTCACTACTTCTTGTGGTAGCCTGTTCCACTCGTTGATCACCCTCACTGTCAAAAACTTTTTTCTAATCTTTATCTTCTCCCATTCACATTCATCCCATTGCTTCCAGTCTTTGTGCAAATGAGAATAAATTTGATCCCTCTACACTTCTACAACCCTTGTGATATTTGTAGACAGCTACAAAATCTCCTCTCAGTCTTCTATTTTGCAAGCTAAACATTCCCCAATCCTGTAACCGTTCCTCATAGGACATGGTTTGCAGATGGGTCACCATTCTGGTCGCTCTTCTTTGAACTTGCTCCATTTAGTTAATGTCTTTTTTAAAATGTGGTGCCCAAAACTGGACACAGTATTCCAGATGAGGTCTGACTAGGAGGAATAGAGGGGGATAATGACTTCATGTGATAGATACTGTATGCTTCTGTTAATGCAACCCAGAACTGTGTTTGCCATTTTTGCTGCTGCATCACACTGTTGACTCACGTTCAGTCTGTGATCTGTTAGTATACCCAAGTCTTTTTCACATGCAATGTTGCTTAGCCCTATTCCTAACATGCTGTATATGATTTTTTCATTTTTCTTGTCCAGATGAAGGAGTTTGCATTTTTCCCATGTTAAAAATCATTCTGTTAGTTGCTGCAAACAGTTCCAGTTTGTTTAGATCTTTTTGAATCCTCTCTGAAGCATCACAGAACAGGCTAAATGATGTTAGCCTGCCCTCTAATGCTTTATCAGTGTGGAATGGTATGAAGCAAGGCTTTTTCTTGTGTCTGATATTTTGGACTGGTAAACATTTTGTTCTTGACAAGATAAGTTATGTGTAGTTGAGATTGGCATCCGCTCTCTCCTAAAGAACACAGGACCACTCTACAGAGTGAGCACACCTGTGTATGGAAGAGTCAGTAGAGATAGCTATTTATTGTACACTGTATGTGACCCTTTAGATGATATTTTTGCAAAACAGTTTTGTCTCGTTATCACCGAAAGAAGTTGCTGACAAGTCCTAATAGGGAGCTCTGCTCTGGCTGATAAAAAGGGTAATCTAGAATCAGATATAACCCCTGCTCCTCATTAGCCGAGAATACTCTTGGATTGCAATTGAAATCATGTTGCTTCAACCAAAATAAAGCTTCTTCTTGGTAATAGAGTACAAAGGGACCAGTAGAAATTTATTGGCAACTTCGAGATATTTGAGATCCCCTAATCTGTATAATATTATGCAGTATAGGTTAATGTAACATGCAGAACATTTTTCTTTTTTTACCAATAGACACCCAGGGGATCATTCCGCCATGTAAAAAAAGGAAACAGCTTAATGAATACACAACTGTCAGTGGCAAAACAGCCTTTCTTCTCCAACTATCATGAAGAGGCACTGTTAAGCCCCCGTTACACACTGCGATATCGCTAGCAATATCGCTGTAAAGTCACCGATTTTGTGACGTTGCAGCGATATTGCTAGCGATATCACTGCATGTGATACTTACCTCCGACCGGCTCCCCCGCTGATTATCGCTGATCGCGCGAGAAGCTCCTGGATCTTTTCTCGTCGGTCAGTTCCTGCGGCGCTTCCTGCTGTGACGACGAGCGACGCGTGGAGCCGGGCGGGAGGACGCAGGATCGCCGTGTCTGACTGGTAAGTAGCGACCCCAGTCCCCAGCAATGTCGCTGGTGAGATCTGCCTGTGTGGCAGCTCACTAGCGATCACCTAGCGATGCACCAGCGATCCTGACCGCGTCATATCGCTGGTCGGGATCGCTGGTGCATCGCTAGGTGTAACGGTACCCTTACTCTCACACATTCATTTTTAAAAATATCACTGACTACTAAGAATTAAAGAATACTATGTTTCTGACCATTAGATACCAAATACCCTGTATACTGTTGTGAGGCTTTTCTTTTCTATAGCAGCTAGTTTTTAATTGAAGTGAATCAGAGCTAAGTTGCAATATCCAAGAAAAGGCACCACACCATGGAAGGAGCTGAGATATGACAGTATCAAACTTCTGGTGGACAAAAGACATGGTAACAGGTGATTGGATCCATAAAGATCAATATCACTGTCCTTGATGACATCCTTAACTGCTCGGTAACTCAAGTGACTGCCATTACGGTAGTTTGCAAACGAAAAAGCATTGCCATTAGTTGGTTACATTTTATGCCGCATAGTGGGTCGGTGAGGATAAGTGGTGAAGGACAATTCGCCCCTTAATAAAAGACTTGTTATGCATTATGGGTACACATAATTTGGTCCTACTTCTACTCTGCTAAATGTGATCCATATTTCTGCTATGAAGTAGACATTGAAATGAACTTGGATGCATATATTTTCTAGTAGTTGATGGTGTCAACCTCTGACATTACTCACCAGTGGAGAAGCAATCTAATGAAAGAGAGGTGTCTGTGTTCATATGATTGATATAAAGAAGATGACAAGGAATCCTAGAGGGCTAAGGAAATATAGTAGCAGTTCTTTGTTGTTCCGGCATGAGATTAGACATCTTTTAATCTCATAAATCAGCGTGTTCAACAATCTATCTGAGAAGGAAGGACAAGAGATTTTGTTGCATGTTTCCTGAGTTCCATTTGCAAAATCTCAATACTCTTGTGACAGTTTCATCTAAAATGCCTGTGCTATAGAAAACATTTTTATCCCAGAGGATATTTGAAGGTGGTCATCTTTTTTAGTCAGCAGCTGAAAAAAAATGCATCACTTGTAAAACCCTAGTATATATTTCAGCTGTTAAATAGTCATATCACATTCCTTTTTTTTTACAGAGAGTCTGCAATTTACAATCTATTACTTCTCATTTATGGAAATCACATTTAATTGCCTTGATTGATTTTTACATAAATTGCACTACTGAGATTTACTGATATGTAAACAATTAAAAACTGGATCTGGAGGCTGCAAATATTTAACAATTCAAATGAAAACACCTGGAACGAAACAGCTAAAAAACGATAGATAGGATTATTATTTAGAGATGTCTACATCACAGTTGTATCCCGTATTAAAATAACAAAAGAAAAAATATGTATTGCTTTGCAGAAAAGATGATAATCTTAAAAAGTGGTGTCCAGTAATGGATTTTACCATGTTGGATACCTTTGTACAAATTAAATAAAAAGCTGTAATTATTACAAAATTACACATTGAAATTGCAATTTTTAAGGCTCTATTGTCTCTTCATCAGATGGATTTAAAAAATTGATTCACAAAATTGTATGGGGGTAAACAGAATCTTTGCAGTCCATATTGCAGTACTTTGGGCTGTATGTGTCAGCAGAAGAGCCTTTGTCTTAAGGTAGTGTCACACTTAGCGATGTACCAGCGATCCCGACCAGCGATATGACGCGGTCAGGATCGCTGGTACGTCGCTAAGTGGTCGCTAGTGAGCTGCCACACAGGCAGATCTCACCAGCGACATCGCTGGGGTCGGGGGTCGCTGCTTAGCTGTCACACTAGGCGATCCTGCGTCCTCCCGCCCGCGTCCACGCTCGTTGCTCGTCTCTCCACAGGAAGCGCTGCAGGAAGCTGACGATGAGAAGCGGTCCTGAACGTTCTCGCACGATCAGCAATAACCAGCAGGGGAGCCGGTCGTAGGTAAGTATCAGACACAGCGATGTCGCTAGCAATATCGCTATAACGTCACAAGTTATAGCGATATTGCTAGCGATATCGCTTAGTGTGACAGTACCTTTACTGTAACGTGCTACGGGCATAGTGACATAGGCAGACAAAGTCCATATAAAGGAAACGTGAGGCTTTATTTCCAGCTGAAATGTAGCACACAATAAAGCAACTGATAAAAAGCCCAGACTTGCCCGGTTAGGCGCTAACTTATACATTATACATCTGACTCACACTAACAGGGATGTGTGTGGGCTTGGTTCTCCAGCAACTCAGCATTTAGCACATTTAACCGCCATGCATACCCTTCTGAGAAATACACAATATCAGTCTGAAGGCTGTCTTCCTCTCCGAAGCATTCCCCAGCCTTTTCTGTGTGTAATGAGGAAACCTCTCTCAGCTGAGCTGGCTAAAGGTCCTTTTACATTTAGCGATGCACCAGCGATCCCGACAGTGGTACGACCCGGTCAGGATCACTGGTGCATCGCTAAATGGTCGCTAGTGAGCTGCCAAACAGGCAGATCTCACCAGCGATGCAGCAGCGTTCGGCGGTTGTCACTTACCTGTCACACGCAGCGAGGGTGACGTCTTCCACCCGCGTCCATGGAGTTGCTCGTCAGCGCCAGCAGGAAGCCGGCGATGAGAAAAGGACCAGGACGATCTCGTGCGATCAGCGATATCCAGCGGGGAGCCGGGTCAGAGGTAAGTGTCATGTAGCGAGATCGCTAGCGATATCGCTGTTATATCACAAAATCGGTGACGCTTTAGCGATATCGCTAGCGATCTCGCCATGTGTGAAGGGGGCTTTAGACTCCAGTACTACCCGTATTGACGTGGGAGTGGGAGTGGTGAGTTCCACCACTAAATCCTCCTCATCACTCCAATAAAAACCTGTCCTGAAACTACCATGATTAAAACTACTCAGCACCTAAGCTTCTGCATCAACTAGTACTACCTGGTTTTAATCTCTCACTCTGCATAACTTGCCTGGAGAACGATACACCTGGTCCAGTATCTTCTCTGTCGACCGTCTACATTAACGCTTTTTGAGGCTGCAAGTTGCAATCCTTTTTTAAAAAAAATTCATTGTAGCAGAATTAGTAATATAGAAATGATGAATCATTTGAATTCACCTGGTTTGACAAATTTTGCTGTAAATTACAGGTACTTCAATTGCTCTGAAATGATATGTAAAACACTCTGAGGTCTTGAAGGACTGTGTCAGCAAAAGAGTAAAAGCTATACACATAAATTAGGTGCAAATCCAAAAGTCAGTCAATTATGATGCAAAGTTATTTGTACTACAAAAATACAGGTTCTTCTCACAAAATTACAATATCATCAAAAAGTTAATTTATTTCAGTTCTTCAAAGCAAAAAGTGAAACTCATATATTATATAGAGTCATTACAAACAGAGTAACATCACGACACACTCTACCACAAAAAGACTATTAAAACACTTGAAATCACATAAAGACATCACTGTATCTATATAATGATTAGATTGCCAGGCAATTAGATGGGATATCTGGGACTTAAAAAAAAAGAATGTAGTTGCTAACAGAAACAACTACCTGTTTGTTGTGCCCGGCACCAGTCATTGACGACTCCTACCATAGATTCACCTGCTCCATGTCAACAGAGCAGCAGTTTCTCTTCCTGTTGACAGGGCAGGACTACTGGCATCATGCTGATTGACAGCCGACTTCCCCCAGCTAGGCAGCGGAGAGCCAGCTGTCAATCAGCATGACACCAGTAGTCCCACCCTGTCAACAGGAAGGCAAACTGCCTCTCTGTTGATTTGATGTTGGCAGAAGTCTGTGATCGCTCTGTGTTGGAGGAGAACGTCATTGGACACAGCAGGCAGGTATGAAGCAACTACCTGCCTATTAGTGGTTAGTCATGTACAGTATATATAAATATAAACAGCTTTGGCAAAAATTAAGAGACCACTTCCAAATGTTCAGTTTGTCTGATTTTTCTCTTTATAGGTATATTTTTGAGTAAAATGTAAATTGTTCTTTTATTCTACAAACTTCTGACATGTCTCTGAATTTCCAAGCAATACATTTTGTTTTTTTCTCTGAAAAGGAGAAATGGTCAAAATAAAACCCCCAGTGCTTTCAGACCTCAAATAATGCAAAGAAAACAAGTTCAGACTGAAACTGCACTCATCAAAGTTACCAATGACCTTCTGACAGCAAAATGTAATGGTAACCACTCTCTGCTCATTCTTCTTGACCTTTCTGCATCTTTTGATACTGTTGACCACCGTCTCCTACTCTCTAGGCTCCAGTCACAAAGCATTAAGGACACTGCTCTCTTCTGGTTCTCTTCCTATCTTTCAGAATTTTTAGAAAACAGTGAAAAACACTAGTAAGGTCAAAAACTTCACTTACATATAACAAGGATCCTTACAGCACTTGTTTGATGTATATGTAAAAAACTAACCTTTAATAAAGTCTAAATATAAGACAACACAACCACACACTAATAAACAAACAACTGTGTCACCTACTACACCCTACAATGGGGACCTGATATCACAAACTGGCAAACAACGGAGGTTGGCACCCTAAACATTATTGAGATTGGCATCCCCGTTCCACGACAGCTGTACCCTAAGCCTCCTAGATAGCCCTGAATAAGTGCCACGCGTTTCTCCTAACAGGATCATCAGGAGGTGGACAGTTCTATCTATCCACCTTCTGATGATCCTGTTAGTAGAAACGCGTGAGGTTTTGCCTATCCATCATCAAAATCTGAGTATCCTTCTATTTGTTATCAACAAACTGTATATATTGTTGCACTATGGATCATTTGTATGGTTTGCCTTTCAAAAATATTGTTATGTTACCCTAATGCTCCATCAATAGTTATAATAGGGCATTTTTAGGGTAAGCCGTCGTGGAGCGGGGCCGCCATTCCTCTGACCAGTAGGGTGCCAACCTCCGCTGACAGGAAGATTATGAAATACAGGGAACAGATAGTTAGGTACTCTAATCTGCACATGTCACTTTAATGTCTTGTCTATTTTGCATGATGTTTGCACTTTTTTCTAGCGCTGGAGTCCTGGGTTCGAATCCCACCAAGGACAACATCTGCAAGGAGTTTGTATGTTCTCCCCGTGTTTGCGTGGGTTTCCTCCGGGCACTCCGGTTTCCTCCCACACTCCAAAGACATACTGATAGGGAATATAGATTGTGAGCCCCACCCGGGACAGTGATGAAAATGTGTGCAAACTGTAAAGCGCTGCGGAATATGTTAGCGCTATATAAAAATAAAGATTTATTTTTATTTTTTATTTTTTCCCAACCAAACTACCTTATGGCAACCCCTATACACTCCTTTTTTGAATAACTGAGTGACTATATGTGGCACTTATTCAGGGCTATCTAGGAGGCTTAGGGTACAGCCGTCGTGGAACGAGGGCGCCAATCTCGATAATGTTTAGGGTGCCAACCTCCGTTGTTAGGCAGTTTGTGATATCAGGTCCCCATTGTAGGGTGTAGTAGGTGACACAGTTGTTTGTTTATTAGTGTGTGGTTGTGTTGTCTTATATTGAGACTTTATTAAAGGTTAGTTTTTTACGTCTACATCAAGCAAGTGCTGCAAGGATCCTTCTTCCTACTGTATCTTTCTGACCGCTCCTTCAGTGTTTTGTTCGCTGGCTCCACATCATCTCCTCTTCCTCTCACTGTCGGGGTACCTCAGTCCTTGGCCCCCTTCTCTACTCTCTATACACGGCCCTAATTGGACAGACCATCAGCAGATTTGGCTTTCAGTACCATCTTTATGCTGATGACACACAACTATACATGTCATCCCCCGACCTTACCTCCACTGTACTACAGAACACCAGTGTCTGTCTGTCTGCAGTCTCCAACATCATGTCTGCTCTCTATCTGAAACTCAACCTCTCAAAAACTGAACTTCTTCTGCTCCCGCTGTCTATTAACCTCCGTAAATCTGACATTTCCCTCTCCGTGGATGGCACCATAATAACACCCCGGCAGCAGGCGCGCTATCTGGGTATTATGTTTGACACCAGTCTCTCCTTCACATCCCATATACAGTCTCTTGCCCGCTCTTGCCGCTTAAACCTAAAGAACATCTCAAGAATCTGCCCTTTTCTCACCATGGATACAACAAAATCCCTCACTGTCGCATTGATCCACTCCCACCTGGACTACTGCAATGCTCTATTAATTAGCCTTCCCGTTACTCGACTTTCCCCTCTCCAGTTCATACTTAATGCAGCAGCCAGGGTCATTCATCTGGCTAATCGATACTTGGACGCGTCTGCTCTTTGCCAGTCCTTACATTGGCTGCCCATTCATTATTGGATCCAATTCAAAGTACTTGTTCTCACCCACAAAGCTCTCGACAGTGCAGCACCCCCCTACATCTCCTCCCTCATTTCTGTCTATTGGCCTAACCGACTGCTGTGCTCTGCAATTGACATTTGACTAAGCTCTGCACTAATCTGTACCTCCCACTCCCAACTCCAAGACTTCTCCCGTGCTGCGCAAATCCTCTGGAATGCTTTATCCCAAGAAATTAAGACTATCCAGAATTTGCATAGTTTTAGGCGCTCCCTCAAACACATTTGTTCAGAGCGGTCTATCACATTCACTAATCAAAGTCATTTTATGTGTAAGTGTGCGTGTGTAGCACATTTACTATCTCCATCTATCCCTCACTCTCTCAAGATGGCTGGACCATCATTGTAAATCCACCATTGCAAATACACCCCTGTATTTTGTATTTCCCCCACTTCATTGTAGATTGTAAGTTCTCATGAGCAGGATCGTCTTATTTTGCTTTATTTATTGTATTGTTAACCTTGTTACATATGACTTGTGTTTTGGAACTGTTAAACTGTAAAGCGCTGCAGAATATGTTGGCGCTATATAAATTAAAATTGTTATTTTTATTATTTAGAAACAACAATACTAATGGTATAACTCAGGAAGAGTTCTGAAATCAATATTTTGTGGAATAACTATGATTTTTAATCACAGCTTTCATTGCGTCTTGGCATGCTTGCCACCAGTCTTTCACACTGCTTTTGGCGCAAAAAATTTGCCAGCGAGGACGACGTCGGGATCCAAAATGGCGTCGGCGAAAACTCGCGAGATTTCGCCGACGCCATTTTGGATCCCGACGTCGTCCACGCCGGCGACATGTTCTTGCGGCGACGCCATTTTGGATCGGCGAAATCCCGCGATAGTCAAGATGGCGTCGCCACAAGAACATGTCGCCGGCGAGGACGACGTCGGGATCCAAAATGGCGTCGGCGAAAACTCGCGAGATTTCGCCGACGCCATTTTGGATCCCGACGTCGTCCACGCCGGTGACATGTTCTTGCGGCGATGCCATTTTGGATCGGCGAAATCCCGCGATAGTCAAGATGGCGTCGCCACAAGAACATGTCGCCGGCGAGGACGACGTCGGGATCCAAAATGGTGTCGGCGAAAACTCGCGAGATTTCGTCGACGCCATTTTGGATCCCGACGTCGTCTACGCCGGCGACATGTTCTTCCGGCGACGCCATCTTGACTATCGCGGGATTTCACGATACTCAAGATGGCGTCGCCGCAAGAACATGTCGCCGGCGTGGACAACGTCTGGATCCAGGATGGCGCTGGCGGAAGAAGATGTCGGGGATCGTGGAGCAGCGGCGATGACGGCGTGAGTATGAGAGACGGAGTGAGAGAAGGGGTCGTATGTGGAGTGAAAGAGTGAGTGGAGATGGTGAAAGGTGAGAGGAGTGTGTGTTGTGAGGAGTGTGTGTGTTGAGGGTTAACATGGCAAGAGGTGTGATGCTATCGCATCCTCCCGATGCGATAGCATCGGGCCATAATCTAGTATATATACCGGGTGAGTCATAAAGGACGGATGTATTTGAAGTGGCTATAACTCACCACCAGGTGGAGGTAGAGATGTGCGGGAGGCGGGGTTATGTTTGTGAGGTGAAAGCATTGTTTTTATTTTAGTTTCAGTTTAAGCTATGGTGCCGTGGACGATAGAACATCGCGTTTTTGCGTACGACAGTTTTGTCAAGAATAATGAGTGTATCACAGCCGTTCAGCGTGAGTTTCGGCGTCATTTCAATATTCACAGAAATCAAGCTGTTCCCGCTCGTAACACTATCCTACGTTGGGTTGAAGCACTCCGTACACGAGGTACACTAATGAACAAACGACCACCGGGGGCTCCACGAACGGCACGTACCCCTGAAAATGTGGAACGCGTCAGGCAAGCCATGCTGCGTAGTCCGAGTCGATCTGCTCGGAAACATTCTTTAGAACTTGCCCTCAGTAATCGTACAGTAAGGCGTATTTTGCATTTAGACCTGCATTTCCACCCCTATAAATTGGCCATTGTGCAACAGTTGGAGCGCGGGGATTACGCAGCGCGACTGAAGTTCGCACATGAGATGGAAGCAATTATTGAGCAAAACGACAACCTTATTTTATTCATGAGTGATGAAGCTCATTTCCATGTCAATGGCATGGTTAATCAGCAGAACTGCCGTTATTGGGCCTATGAAAACCCGAAAGAATTACATGAACGACCGCTGCACAGCCCTAAGGTAACGGTGTGGTGCGCTATGGGCAAATATGGCGTGATCGGTCCGTACTTTTTCGAAGGCGATAATGGCAATACTGTTACCGTGAACTCACAACGTTATATCGCCATAATAAATGGATAAATAACTTCTTTGTTCCTGAGTTACGACGGCAACATATCCCCATCTCTAGTGTGTGGTTTCAACAAGATGGGGCAACGGCCCACACAGCCGGAGCAACAATGAACGTTCTTCGCCCTCTCTTCCCTGGTCGCATCATTTCCAGGTTTGGCGATATTAATTGGCTTCCTAGGTCCCCAGACCTGTCCATGTGCGATTATTACTTATGGGGTCACCTCAAATCACGTGTATACAAGCTTAAGCCTCGATCATTACAAGAACTGAAGGAAGCTATTCGAGTGGAAGTTGCCCAAATCGACAGAGTTGTGTTGGAACGTGTTGATGCCAACTTCCAAGAACGCCTTTGGAAATGCATCACTGATAATGGCCACCACATGGCAGATGTTGTTTTCCACACTTGAATTTGTCAAATATTTGTCAGTATACGTAACCAAATCTGTGAATACATTTATATTTAATAAATATTTAACGATTTTATGATTAGTTTAAAAACGTCCGTCCTTTATGACTCACCCGGTATATATATATATATATATTTTTTTTTAAAGTCCCGGATATGCTCTTTAATGCACCACTACCACTAACCGATAAACTGTCAGATTCTAAGGGCAATGGCCTATCTTTCACGTTAATTGCGTAATGTGAATTAGTAGAGCAACGGAATGATGTGTCCAAAAGTGCTTATTCATCGTGCATGAAATCGTTTAGTGAGCAAGAAAATATTTTCATTCATATTTTGAAGATTGTGTAATGTAAACTGAGAATATTTGCTCATTCAATGATTTGATTGACAAAAAGGAGGAGTAGAAATTCAAGCGATAAATATAGTTGACTGTGTCCAAGGCTGTGTCCATGGTTCAGTAGCAAGTGGAGCACTGGAACAGTTACATATTAGCAGATGGAGCAAGTACTTGTACAGAATTAGCGGAAATAAAATAGCTTTGTTAATTTGATTAAATATTCTTTATACATTATTTGTTGAGATGTTTGTAAAATATTTTTACTTATGGGATTTTAACGTTGAGCACTAGAGATGGGCGGACTCCTGGATGTTTGGGTCCGGCGGGTTCTGCTGAACTGTTACAAAAAGTTCAGGTTCGGGTATGAGAGCAGTAACGGGACTCGAACCTGGACCTCATTCACTTGATGTGCAAGACAGTGCAGCAAACACCGCTTCTGATCAGCAGAGAAATCATTCCCGCCGGTCAGAGAGCCGCAGTACCCACGCTGTCAAAAGACAGCATAAGCACTCAGCTGTGTTCGGAGGTATAAAGTTTACATTTAAATCATCCCTGCCGGTCAGAGAGCTGCAGTACCCACGCTGTCAAAAGACAGCATAAGCACTCAGTTGTGATCGGAGGTATAAAGTTTACTACTGCTCCCATCATCCAACACTTGCTGACGCTAATAACAGCGAGATGAGGAGCAGCTGATGGGTGTATTCATTAGCTGGCTCCTGTGCTGTAAACAAATAATTTTAAAAAGATGGTGTGTGTTCCCCTGTATTTTTGATAACCAGCCAGGCAAAACTCACAGTTTGGGGCTCCAACCCTCAGCTGTCAGCTTCAACAAAGCTGGTTATCAAGAATAGAGGGGTCCCCATGGTGTTTTTTAAATTATTTAAATAAATAATAAAAAAAAATGGTGTGGGGTCCCCCCTTTTTTGACAGCCAGCCTTGCTCAAGCATACAGCTTGGGCTGGTACTCTAAGGCTGGTAAGGGGCCTTGGATATTGGTCCCCAGCCTAAAAATAGCAGCCTGTAGCTGCCCAGAAAAGGCATATTAGATGCACCCATTTTGGCACTATGCTCAGCTCTTCCCACTTGCCCTGTAGAAAGGGGACCCCTCTATTCTTGATAACCAGCCTTGTTGAAGCTGACAGCTGAGGGTTGCAGCCACCAGCTGTGAGTTTTGCCTGGCTAGTTATCAAAAATACAGTGGAACGAACACCGTTTTTTAAAAATTATTTATTTACAGAGCAGGAGCCGGCTAATGAATACACCATCTGCCGCTCCTGCTCTCGCTGTTTTTAGCAGCAGCAGGTGTCGGATGATGGAAGCTGTAGTCCCATCAGCTGACAATGTGAATGGAGGTAAACATTATACCTCCGATCAAAGCTTCGCGCTCATGCTGTCTTTTTACAGTGTGGGAACCGCGGCTGTCTGATCGGCGAGGATGATTTCTTTGCTGATCAGAAGCGGTGTTTGCTGCGCTGTCATGCACATGACAGCGCGACAAACACCCGGTGTTCGGGGGGGGGCAACCCGAACAGTACACTGACTTCCTGGTGATGTCTGTGTTCGGTGTCTGTGCCCGAACAGTAGGTGTTCAGTACGGACACTGAACTTTACTGTTCGGGTTCGCCCATTTCTATTTAACACATAACTGCAGTTCAGATGATCTGTTTGTGTGCACACAGTGCATGATGTTCGATCTTGCAATGTAATAATCACTATTCAGTCAGTTAATTTGCAATTCTCATCCTGTATAAATAATTGTTTGCTAGTTCTCAGTTCTGATCACATTGTCCATCATTTAAACAATTATCTGCTTGAGTAAACTAAAGGGCATGGGTAAGAGATATTGCTAGCAATATCGCTATAACTTGTGACGTTATAGCGATATTGCTAGCGATATCGCTGTGTATGATACTTACCTACAACCCGCTCCCCCTCTGGTTATCGCTGATCGCGCGAGAACGTCCTGGACTGTTTCTCGTTGTCAGCTTCCTGCGGCGCTTAATGCTGTGACAACGATCGACACGTGGAGCCGGGCGGGAGGACGCCGGATCGCCTGGTGTGACAGGTAAGTAGCGACCCCCGTCCCAAGCGATGTCGCTAGTGAGATCTGCCTGTGTGGCAGCTCACTAGCGACCACTTAGCGATGCACCAGCGATCCTGACTGCGTCATATCGCTGGTCGGGATCGCTGGTGCATTGCTAAGTGTGACAGTACCTTAACTCTGAGGCCGGTTGCACACAATCTGGAACTAGCAGCGTCTTGGACACAGCGCAAGTTTGCTGCGTCTGAAGTGCTGCCGTCTTTTGAACGTAGGTGAATTCGCATGTGTTCACTGAACCATGCGGATTCATGGCGTTCAATACATTCTATGGGTGAAATTTCTCTTGCGCAAACTCGCATCTCCGCAAGATAAATAGACATGTTTGCGGTCTGGATAAACGCGCCGCATGTCCGTCTCCTTGGATGAGCAGTGGGCGTCTGTGGACACACAGTGGACATGGAATTTCCTTCAGTATGCAGCTTCAAACATGCAGCAATTACTGATTGTGTGCACCTACCCTCACAGTTGCATATGATATAGCAGAAAGATAAAGTAGACCTATCTGAAGATAATAAAAAAATATAAATATTTAAGACAACAGTACGACTGGTTTCACACTTGCGTTTTTTTCGCGGTATTTTAGCGCTAAATAGCGCATGCGTTTTTTTTCCCTATACTTTGCATGGGATGCGCTTATGTGCGCATACACATGCGTTTGTACGCGTTTTTCCGCGCATGTGTTTTTTTGCGGTATGCGCTCGGGCGCACAAAATGCATCCTGTTGCATTTTTTGGGCGTCCGACTTGCCTCAAAAAAACGCATGCGCGCGCAATGCGTTTTTTTACAGCAAGACACCCATTATAAGTCTATGGGTGCGCATATGTGCACATTGGCATGCTTATGTATGCGTTTTTTTGCACATGCGTTTTTTTTTGTTAACCATGGAATTTAGGGGTTTGGGTTAGAGTTAGGGTTAGTTAAGGGGGTTTAGGGTTAGGGTCAGGGTCAGGGTTAGGGTTAGGGTTAGGGTCAGGGTTAGTTAGGGTTTAGGGTTTGGGTTAGGGTTAAGTATGGTTTGGTTAAGGGTTAGGGTCAGGGTTAGGGTTAGGGTCAGGGTTAGGGTTAGGGTCAGGGTTAGGGTTAGGGTCAGGGTTAGGGTTAGGGTCAGGGTTAGGGTTAGGGTTAGGGTTAGGGTCAGGGTCAGGGTTAGTTAGGGTTTAGGGTTTGGGTTAGGGTTAAGTATGGTTTGGTTAAGGGTTAGGGTCAGGGTTAGGGTCAGGGTTAGGGTTAGGGTCAGGGTTAGGGTTAGGGTTAGGGTCAGGGTTAGGGTTAGGGTTAGGGTCAGGGTTAGGGTTAGGGTTAGGGTTAGGGTTAGGGTCAGGGTTAGGGTTAGTAAAGTCATGGTTTGGGTTAGTGTGAGGGGCCACCTAATGTTTGGAAAAAACTCAAACGCGGTAAAAACGCACTAAAAACGCATACAAACGCATAAAAACGCTGCGTTTTTTTCATGCATGCTCATAAAAATGCTTGAAAAAAACGCAGCAGTTGTATGCTTTTGTATGCGTTTTTTCAATGCTTTTTTTGCGGGAAAAACGCGCTGCAAAAAAAAGCAAGTGTGAAATTAGCCTACCGGATATTAAAATGCATACTAAAGCTAAATATGCAGAAAAATGCATAGAAATAGTGCAGAAAATATATAATACCCTCTCTAATGAATAATGTGTCATCCAATAAAGTTAATTTGTTCTTTACCAATAGTGAACAAACTTGAGACCTGTGGGTGGGAAAATACAAGATAAGTACCATACTTAGAATCATAGAATCATAGAATCGTAGAGTTGGAAGGGACCTCCTGGGCCATCTGGTCCAACCCCCTGCTCAAAGCAGGATTCGCTAAATCATCCCAGTTAGATGTCTGTCCAGCCTCTGTTTGAAGACTTCCATTGAAGGAGAACTCACCACTTCTCGTGGCAGCCTGTTCCACTCATTGATCACTCTAACTGTCAAAAAGTTTTTTCTAATATCTAATCTGTGTCTCCTCCCATTCAGCTTCATCCCATTGCTTCTAGTCTTTCCTTGTGCAAATGAGAATAAAGTTGATCCTTCTACAATGTGACAGCCCTTTAGATATTTGTAGACAGCTATTAAGTCTCCTCTCAGTCTTCTCTTTTGCAAACTAAACATTCCCAAATCCTGCAACCTTTCCTCATAAGACAGGGTTTGCAGACCGGTCACCATTCTGGTCGCTCTTTTCTGAACTTGCTCCAGTTTGTTGATGTCTTTTTTAAAATGTGGTGCCCAAAATTGGACACAATATTCCAGATGAGGTCTGACCAAAGAGGAGTAGAGGGAAATAATTACTTCACGTGATCTAGACTGTATGCTTCTGTTAATACATCCTAGAATTGCATTTGCCTTTTTTGCTGCTGCATCACACTGTTGACTCATATTCAGTCTGTGATCTATTAGTATACCCAAGTCTTTTTCACATGTGCTGTCACTTAGCCCTATTCCTCCCATTCTATATATGCTTTTTTCATTTTTATTGCCCAGATGTAGTACTTTGCATTTCTCCCTGTTAAAAACCATTCTGTTAGTTGCTGCCCACTTCTCCAGTTTATTTAAATCTTTTTGAATCCTCTCTCTCTCTTCTCTAGTATTAGCTATCCCTCCTAGCTTTGTGTCATCAGCAAATTTAATCAGTTTACCCTCAATTCCTTCATCTAAATCGTTGATAAAGATGTTGAACAATACAGGGCCCAGGACAGAGCCCTGTGGTACCCCACTTGAGACATTCTTCCAACTGGATGTGCAGCCATTTACGACCACTCTTTGGGTCCGATCACTAAGCCAGTTATGAATCCACCTAACAGTTGCCTTGTCCATTCCATACTTAGTCATTTTTTCAATAAGGATTGTATGAGAGACTTTGTCAAATGCTTTGCTGAAGTCAAGATATACTATATCTACAGCATTTCCTTGATCCACCCAATCAGTAATACCATCGTAGAAGGAAATTAAATTAGTCTGACATGACTTATTAGTTACAAACCCATGCTGACTCTGTTTAATCACTTCATTCTTATCCAGGTATTGACATACATGTTGTTTAATAATTTGTTCAAAGATCTTTCCTGGTATAGAAGTCAGACTCACCGGCCTATAGTTGCCTGGGTCCACCTTCTTCCCCTTTTTGAAGATAGGAACAACATTTGCTCTTCTCCAGTCTTCTGGCACTTCTCCTGTTCTCCAAGAATTTTCAAAGATTATGGAGAGGGGTTCAAAAATTTCTTCTGCTATCTCCTTCAGTACTCTGGGGTGTAATTCATCTGGACCTGGAGACTTGAATACATTTAGGTTAGCTAAGTGTTTCCTCACTATCTTTCTGTTTATAGATATCCTGGATTCTTCTATTCCCTTAATAGGACAGTGAATAACAGTTGATGTTACATTTCCTTTCTGAGAGAAAACAGATGCAAAATAGGAATTTAAAAGTTCAGCCTTCTCAACATCCTGTCTTACCATTTCATCATTTTCATCCTGTAAAAATCCTATAGCATCTTTGACTTTTCTTTTACTTTTGACATATCCCCAAAATCCTTTATTATTGCTTTTGACATCTCTTGCAAGCCTCAATTCATTTTCAGCTTTAGCTAATCTGATTTGTGCCTTGCAGGTTCTGCAGACAGCATTATATTCTTCTTTAGATATGCCTCCTTCTTTCCATTTTATAAACATTTTTTGCTTCCTTTTTAGCATGTGCTTAAGTTCTGTGTTCATCCATCCTGGTTTCCTTAAATGCTTCCTATTCTTCCCTCTTTTTGGAATTGTTAACAATTGTGCTTTGAGAATTTCATTTTTCAAGATTTCCCATCCTTCCTGGACATTTTTGTCTTTAAGGATATCCAGCCATTGGATCCCTCCAATTCTCTTTCTGAATCCCTTAAAATCTGCCTTTCTGAAATCTAACCTTGACGTCTGAGTCTTCACAGGTCTTCCGCCTCTAGTTATCCAAAATTCTAAAATAGCATGGTCGCTACCTCCTAGGGTCCCAGCCACTTTTACCTCCTCAACCATTTCCTCCCTGTTTATAAGGATTAGATCCAAGGTAGCAGTTCCCCTTGTTTTCTCCTTTACCTTTTGGAAGATAAAGTTGTCAGCAAGAGAGGATAAGAATTTCCTTGACCTGTTAGTTTTGCCTGAGAGAGATTCCCAACAAATGTCTGGATAGTTGAAATCTCCCATGACAACTATGTCATATTTTTTGGAGAACTTGGCCATTTGATGCATAAAGAGTTCATCCATATCTTCAGCTTGCACAGGCAGCCTGTAGTAAATGCCTACAATGGTGTCCTTTCCATTGTTCTGTCCTTGTATTCTTACCCAAACAGTTTCCACAGAACTCCCAGTCTCTGAAGCTTCAATCTCTGTGCAGATATACGCATTTCTAACATACAATGCGACACCCCCTCCTCGTTTATCAAGTCTGTTTCTTGCAAATAAGTTGTATCCTTCTAGTCTTGTATTCCAATCATGTGTATTGTCCCACCAAGTTTCAGTGATTCCAATGACATCATATTTCTTTTCCTGTGTTAGTAGTTCCAATTCTCCTTGTTTGTTGCCCATGCTTTGTGCATTAGTATAGAAACATTTCAGTTTGTGATTGGTTTCTCTTTCTCCAATATTTTTTTTAATTAGATTCTTTCGTCTTTGTTCTTCCTTTCCACTTCTAATAGCAGAGTTCTCAGTAGCATTTGTCAGGTGTATGGCTTTTTCTGGTCTTTTGCTTCCCTTCCCATGTTGTTCTAGTTTAAAGCTCTCCTTACAAGTGTAGCAAGGCGACTTCCAAATACCTGCTTTCCAGTCTTCGTAAGGTGCACCCCATCTCTAGCAAGTAGTCCATCGTATAAGTAGTTCACTCCGTGATCCAGAAATCCAAATCGTTGCTGACGGCACCATCGACGTAGCCAGTTGTTCACCTGCAGAATCTTATTCCACCTCCTTGTTCCATGGCCATCCACTGGGAGGATGGAAGAGAAGACCACCTGCGCTCCCAGTTCTTTCACTTTCTTGCCTAAGTCTTCAAAGTCTCTGCAGATGGTTTCCAGGTCGTTTCTTGCGGTGTCATTTGTCCCCACATGTAGTAGCAGGAATGGGTAGTCATCTGTAGGTCTGAAGAGTCCGGATATCCTGTCAGACACATCTTTAATTTTTGCACCTGGAAGACAGCACATTTCTCTTGAAGTTATATCCGGTCTGCAGATAGCGGCCTCTGTTCCTCTCAACAGGGAATCCCCCATGACCACCACTCTCCGTTTCTTCTTCACAACATTTTTCTTTCTCCATCCAGGAGGACTCTGAGGGCGTACAAGGTTGCTGTTTGTTGGCAAAGTCTTATCCTGATGTATTTCTTCATCGTTTTCCTGCGTGAGAGCCTGGTACTGGTTTCTGAGCAGTATGGGTGCTGACTGCCTCCTGATCCTCCTGCTTCTCTGGGTCACATGTCTCCATTCCTCTGTTTCTTCAGGTGCACTTCGAATTTCTTCTCTTTCTGTAACATGAAGAGATAATTCTGCTCTGTCCAAGAACTCTTCACCTTCCTTAATGATCTTCAACGTAGCTAACCTCTCTTCGAGATTTTGCAACTTTTCCTCCAACAGGGTCACAAGCTTGCATTTGTGGCATGTGAAGTTTGGCTTTTCCACTGGTAAATCTGTGAACATGTAGCAAGAAATGCAGCTCACCAAATGGCTCCTGGCCTCTTCCATCTTGAGATTTCTTAAAAAGATGAAAGATGAGCCAAAATTCGCGCGCCGACAGGCGCGCGGTTTCTCCGATTTCCTCTTTTCAGCTGCAACGGCCAAAACCCAGTGATCGTTGAGCTCGCGGAGACTCTTCACTTATCCCAGAAGGCACTAGGAATATGCAAATGATCTCCTCAAGACTCTTCCCCTGGTTTCTCCGATTTCCTCTTTTCAGCTGCAACGGCCAAAACCCAGTGATCGTTGAGCTCGCGGAGACTCTTCACTTATCCCAGAAGGCACTGGGAATATGCAAATGATCTCCTCAAGACTCTTCCCCTGGTTTCTCCGATTTCCTCTTTTCAGCTGCAACGGCCAAAACCCAGTGATCGTTGAGCTCGCGGAGACTCTTCACTTATCCCAGAAGGCACTGGGAATATGCAAATGATCTCCTCAAGACTCTTCCCCTGGTTTCTCCGATTTCCTCTTTTCAGCTGCAACGGCCAAAACCCAGTGATCGTTGAGCTCGCGGAGACTCTTCACTTATCCCAGAAGGCACTGGGAATATGCAAATGATCTCCTCAAGACTCTTCCCCTGGTTTCTCCGATTTCCTCTTTTCAGCTGCAACGGCCAAAACCCAGTGATCGTTGAGCTCGCGGAGACTCTTCACTTATCCCAGAAGGCACTGGGAATATGCAAATGATCTCCTCAAGACTCTTCCCCTGGTTTTCGATGATAAGCCCCATGAATATTCCGAATGCACATTGATGAACACTGACAGTTTTCTCAGGGGTAACTTTTTATGTTAGATACATCCATATGTATGTGATGAATTAAAAAATTATAACATATGTAGAGAAAGTCTTATATTTGATTGGTGGTCAGTGCCACTTGGGTGTCCAGAAGTGAGTGACTGAGGTTGTGTAAAGAAGCTGCACATACGCTGGCTCATCTTTTTTATATATTGCCATAGTCACAAAACTTGAGATCAACAGTAATGCATGCATATTGAAATGACAGCAGGGAAAGTTTGCTAAAGCAGTGCATACACATTTATTATATAGGATCTAGTGCCAAAACTTGTATGCACTTGTGCACCACAGCACCATTCTGAAATGAAACCTAGAGATCTTTGATTAAACCAGATTGTTGCACCCTCAATATTTTGCACTAATATTAGTATATTAAATGTTCAGTAAAAAGTCTTAACCCCTTAGTGATTGAGCCAATTTTGACCTTAATGACCAGGCCAAATTTTTTTTAAATCTGACCAGTGTCCCTTTATGTGTAAATAACTTTGGAACTCTTCAACATATCCCAGTGATTTCGAGATTGTTTTTTCTTAGCATATTGTACTTTATATTAGAGGTAAATTTAGGTTTATATGTTTTGTGTTTTTTTGGCAAAAATTTTTGAAAAATTCTCAATTTTCAAATTTTTATATCCTTAAACCAGTTACTGTACAAAATATTTAATTTATAATATTTAAAATATAATTTTTTGTATGTCTACTTTAAATCTGCTAGATAAACATGTGGGTGGGCTGTGCTGCTGGAGTGAATCAATTCTTTGGAAAGGATGATGAGGAAAAGGCTTTTTATTAATGCATTTCAACACCCTATCATTGTCTTTTTCAAGTGAAATAAACAAATGTGCAATACACATGACAAAAGATGGGTTTTTAGAGGCCCAAAATAGATGCCCATTACATAGGGAACACCCAATAGGACACTTAAACCAATAGGGAAATTAGGAAGGGGAGGTAAGTTCAACTGGCAATTACAAATTGATTAAAGTTAGAGCGAAAAAAAAGGACTATTCATATTGATAAAATGTAAACAGATGAATAGAGGACAAATAACTGAAATTTTAGGAGAAGTGGGATAAGAACCTAGGAAGGGCCAGTGAATAGAAGCCAGAGAGGGAACATTTAACAGAGGAGCCACCCAGGCAAGATGAGCGAAAGAGGAGAAAGGACAGAAAGGAATTATACATATAAATGACAACAAATAAAGGACAAATTGTTGAGAAGAAGTAATTTGAGTGTAGGATAATTGGGATTAGAACCTGGGATGAGCCAGGGAATTGAAGTCAGAAAAGCATCATTTAACAAATGAGCCACAAATCTGCATAATCTTTCAAATGTTATTTAATTTTGTTAGGATGTTAGAAGAGTTAAAAATTTCACAGCAATTTTTATTTTTTTCAAGAAGTTTACAAAACCTGATTCTTTAGGGACCTATTCAGATTTAAATGGACTTTGAGGGGCCAATATATTAGAACTCCCCAAAAGTGATACCATATTAAAAACTGCACCTCCCAAATACTTAAAAACTGCTGTCAGGAAATGTTTTAACTTTTCAGGTGCTAGACAGGACGTAATGCAAATTGGAATGAAAACAAATGTAATTTTTCCTCTAAAATGTTGCTTTAGCCCCAATTTTTTCACTTTACGGCTGGAGTCACACTTCCGTATTTCTCCTGCGATAATCGCATTGCACTGCATGGACTGGCCGGCACCTCTCCTGACCTGAGCATGACAGCGTGATGGATTACTATGCAGCTGTCAAGCTCAGGAGAGCCGACAGCCAGTGAGAGTTTTACGATGCGATTCTTGCACACAAAATACGGCAGTGTGTCTCTGCCCTTACAAGAGATATCACAATAAAATGGACCCCAAATTTTTTTTACCCAACTTCTACTGAGCATGCTCGTACCTCACATTTGGTCAGAAACCTCTATTTGGACAAACGGCAGGGCTCAAAAGGGAAGTAGCACTATTTGAATTTTGGAACACAAATTTGGTTAACATAGATTGTGAGCAGCCTGTCCATTATTACTGGATAGGCGCCAGTACAGGGGACATTATTACAGGATGGGACCCCAGATGCAGGCAATATTACAGGATAGGGGCAGGATGGAGTACATTATTATAGTATCCAGGCCAGTATGGAGGACATTATTACAGGATATGGGCCCTGTATAAAGGATGTTATTACAGGATAGGAAACAGGATTGTGATATTATTATAGAATAGGGGCAGGATAGGGGACATTATTACAAGATGGGGGCCAGAACAGGGGGAATTAGTACAGAATGAGGGCCAGGATAGATGATATTATTACTGGAAAGAGGACATTATTGCTGGATTGATGCTAGGATGTGGGATATTTTTGCAGGATGGGAGATGTTATTACAGAAAGGTGGCTAGGATGGGAAGATTATTACAGGATTGAGGCCAGGTCAGAGGACATTATAAAGGATAGGGGCAAGAATATGGGCAGTATAAATGAATGTGGGCCAGGTTAGGGGACATAATTACAGAATAAGGGCAAGGACAGTACATTATTACAGGATGAGGGCCAGGATGGAGACCTTTATTACAGTCTGAGGGTCATGACGTAGTATATTATTACAGAATAGAGAATATTATTAAAGATGGGGACATTATTACAAGATGGAGGACAATATTTCAGGATGGAGGACATTATTACAAGATGGAGGGCATTATTAAAGGATAGGAGCAATGATAGGGGACATTATAATCATTTTTTTGTTCAGTAACAGGATGGTGGTCATATTCAAACACTATGTGGTGATATTATATGTGGTATTTATCCCATTTATGTGGTTTATTATTTGTATTTTAGTTTTGGTATAGCAGACTTGTTCAGTAATTTGGTAACTATATGACTACAGTACTTATAAGTATTACTTGGAAAATGATCTTATTGCCGTTTGTTCTGTGCAATTTATATATTTTATGCATATTCTATTTTTTATTGGGTGGAGGATGGAGAGTGAAAACATATTTCTTTGTAGATTCTACAGGGGATGAATCATCTGTCCAACATGCTGGTGGAGGCCCAGATCCAAATATTGCATCGGGACCCATGAGACTCTAGTTATGCCTTAGTTCACAAATGTACTAAATGTTCAGTTGCAGAGTGTTAAAAATGTTCTATTAGTCTCACTGCAATTAAATACATTTATCATGTTTAACAAATTAAGCAGATTTTATTTTATTAAACTAGAACATTTACAAGGCTTCTATTTATAACTGTCTTAGAAAAATAGATATGCCATTTTATGAGTCAGTGTTCCCCTTCAGCAGAAAACCATAAACAAGGCACAAGGGAAGCAAAGTGGCAAAAATGCAACAAAGCCAGATGTTTAACATAAATGCTTGGCCATGAAAACTGTTTGAGTTGGCTGTTTGACCGTCTAACGGCTGCCGCTGTAAAATAGGTTAAGATAATATTGTGTTTCTATTTCCATGAAAACTGCTCCTTTATGAAGAAGTTCTGAATGTGTTCTTAAGTTTTTAAAAATTCATTATAAACATGAATATTGAAATAAATGTGCGCAACCTTGCAAAGTTAGACAAGCAAGGAAATATAAACATTATTGTAATTGTGGATCACTGTAAACAATCACATATGAAAGTGTGCAGTAATCTACAGTAACTGCATGTAACACTTCAGAATGAATAATTGCAGTCACCTATAGCAGCTAATCAACATTTGTTTTCATTTATAGGTGATATAACCCTAACAAACAAATGCTTTGAAAGCGTTTTATCACCATTAGAGGTAATACTGTTTTGCTAATACAGTAGCATGTAAAGGTTTGGGCACCCCTTCTCAAAATTACTGTTGTTGTGAACAGTTAAGCAAGTTGAAGATGAAATAATCTCTAAAAGGCCTAAAGTTAAAGATGACACATTTCCTTTATATTTTAAGCCCCCAAAATATAAATATTGTATTTTTTTTTTCATTTTAAAAATTACAAAAAGGGAAATGGACCTGTACAAAAGTTTGGGCACCCTTGAAGATTTGTGTGCTCAGATAACTTTGACCAAGGTTTCAGACCTTAATAAGCTAAGTCCTCCTAGAAGGAGGTTGACAGGACACACATTATTGGAACCATTGCTTGCAAGAGAGGGGGGAAACACAGGCAACTCGGCTGGAGCACGGGTACCAGACACTCCTTGTGATATGACTCTCCCCACGAAGCACCTCACCGGACTACTGGTTCATTAGTTCTCAGCCATGTAAGACCTAAGAAAATGGAGTGAAAAATGGCAGCCAGCACATAGAAAGCAATTTTCTCTGGACTGGTAGAGCCGTGACCAGGGTTAAGATATAGATGCCGCAAATGCAGTTTTAAGAATATGATGCATCGAATTCCCATTTTCTCTATGAGATAGCCCAGACTCTTTATCTCAACAAGCAGGACCTTATTTTGTCCAACATGGACTGATAGTGAGAGCTCTTTGGTTAAATGAGGTTGGATCACTTTTGTCTAATGTGTGTGCGGTTGTTTAGACCCAGAGCCTCCAGTCTTGTCAGTGATGAGTGTAAACCAATATTTAAGCTAATATTTTACTGTGTGCAGCCTATGCAGTGGGAATACATGAATAGCTTTTAGTCACTTGTGAAACTATTGACTAGAGGGGTCATTACTTTATAAATGCCGAGCTTGAAGGGGGGGATTAAATAAATACCTGCACCAACCACCCTCCATTCTTAAATAAACAATCAGACATGGCTCTTCAGTTGCAACATTCAAATATAAAGTGTGAATACATAACTATAAAAAATTCCATAAATTAAACATGTAAGTACTCTGTAGGTTAAGTCCTTGGCAGCAATGGCTCCCTCATTGACTACGAACTATGTATACGTCTCCATGTAAATGCCAATGAGCCCAGATATGTGCTGCGTTAGCCTCCACCACTAGCCTCTAAAACCTCCGACCAGCTAGAGTGGTGTACAACATTTCACGCTTCCAAGGCCACCAAAACATCAGCCCTCACTCCCCAGAGTCCATTCCATAGAGGAGATTTAATGTTAATTAACCAGCAAAATTGGTCAGTGCTAAAAGGTATGAGATGGAAGCCTTTCTTGTTATCAAGGACCCACCACAGTGTACAATACTTATCAGCTCTACAAATAAATGCCTATAGAACCCAATACCAATGAGTATGGTGGAAGATAATACTGACAGAGTGCCAAAGTGGAAATGATGTGTACAGCAACACGTGAGAATGGGTAAAAACACCTTTATTAATATATAAATGGGTGTACACTTAAATAAAATAAAACAAAAAATGAATAATAAAAAGGCATCCCAAATAAATGCGTAATATTGGGTTATAATATCCTACAACATAGGGTAAAATGTATACCCATAAGGCACAGGCTCAGAAGGAAAATGAAAAAAGAAAAATAAAAATAAATATTGATGGAACATTAATGAAGCCCCCAAAAGGAATTGTGTATACAGTGCACCATATAATAATAAATATCCAAAATTGTGTAAACACAGTACACAAAAAATAATAAAGAATAATAACAACAGCAGCTGTGCAGACAATAGTGCAATGAAAAAAATTGTTTAAAAAAGTGTGTGCAGTGAACAAACAAAAGACACTACAAGAGTGTCACACAATGTGAGGGGGGAAGGTGATGGGAGCAAGAAATAAAATGATACCTAATGAGCCGGAGAATGATGCCTGGGGATGCCTGAGAACGCGCCCCGACGCGCGTTTCGGAATGAACTTCCTTCGTCAGGGAAGTTCATTCCGAAACGCGCGTCGGGGCGTGTTCTCAGGCATCCCCAGGCATCATTCTCCGGCTCATTAGGTATCATTTTATTTCTTGCTCCCATCACCTTCCCCCCTCACATTGTGTGACACTCTTGTAGTGTCTTTTGTTTGTTCACTGCACACACTTTTTTAAACAATTTTTTTCATTGCACTATTGTCTGCACAGCTGCTGTTGTTATTATTATTCTTTATTATTTTTTGTGTACTGTGTTTACACAATTTTGGATATTTATTATTATATGGTGCACTGTATACACAATTCCTTTTGGGGGCTTCATTAATGTTCCATCAATATTTATTTTTATTTTTATTTTTTCATTTTCCTTCTGAGCCTGTGCCTTATGGGTATACATTTTACCCTATGTTGTAGGATATTATAACCCAATATTACGCATTTATTTGGGATGCCTTTTTATTATTCATTTTTTATTTTATTTTATTTAAGTGTACACCCATTTATATATTAATAAAGGTGTTTTTACCCATTCTCACGTGTTGCTGTACACATCATTTCCACTTTGGCACTCTGTCAGTATTATCTTCCACCATACTCATTGGTATTGGGTTCTTTTACCGGATGGTCTGCCATCCACATTTCTAGAGGGGTTGTGGATTTTCATTTTATTATTTTAATTAGTACATTACCCTCATTGTTCTAAATAAATGCCTATACCTACTAATAACTGCTCAGGTATGCGAAAAAAGAAAATGCAGTCAGCTCACCACTGTTTAGATTCTGTCAGCCAACGCCAGCACGGTTCCAAATGAGCAAACATCAAATGAACAGGGAGGAAGGATCCAGCGATGTATGTAACAGTTAAAAATTAGCTTTTATTCCACTTCAAATAAAACATGGAGATTAGCACACATTGTCGGGTATATTGTCAAGATCTTGACAAAGTCTCTTTCAGTCGAAAAGCGTCGATCTGTTCACATTTGCAATATACCCGACAATGTGTGCCACGCTCCATGTTTTATTTGAAGTGGAGTAAAAGCTTATTTTTAACTGTTACCAACATCGCTCGATCCTTCCTCCCTGTCCATTTACTAATAATTGTTATAGCCTAAATTATCCCCTGGACCTAACAAACATTTTTTACTAGTTTATGACAGTGAGGGTGAGCGGGACACTAATGGTCCTTACTGTAAAGTGGTGTCTTCCTGGGAAAATCATGTATATGAACCCCCTATCTACACCCACAGACCTTATCTTACTCACCCCACACACCTTGCTTGTCTTTTCCAGCTCAAAATCTAATCTCTAACAACATCCCATTAGAAAACAAAATTAACCCCTTCCTTACTTATGTTGTCATGAGTGCCCCATGCTTATCCTGCGTTAGCTCCAAGCTGCCAGGAAAATTGGACAAGTAAAATGCAACAAGTAAGAGTGAAGAAATCACATGTAATTGTAACTCAAATGGAGCAGGACATCTACAAAACAATGCCACAGAGTTTAGCATTGCTGCTGATACCTCTCCTATCTCTACTTTCTTCTATCAATTAAATCTCTGCATTATTCCCAGACTGCTACTCTCATCTTCTTTAGTGCTTCAGTTATATGTCCTCTTACTATCCTAAAATCACAGAAAAATGGCTGCTGCATTCTCTGCCTACCCTAATATACAGGCTATGATAGGCCCTCCGGATTGACTGTGCTATAACATGTGATGTGATAACCAAAAGGCACTACGGGGAAGCCCACACAGTTGCACCTGAGTTCAGGTTAGCCTTCTGTTACTGATGCAATCTTCATTAATGAGTAAAAATGTGGTGGACATTTTTTTGGGCACCAATCGAATTACTAATTTTTCGAATTCGCTCTGGAAATCTCATAAAATTTAACTCAAATCAATTTGATCATCTCTACTAATTACTCTACTCTATCAATGCGTAATCTAGTAATATCATGTTGAGATGAATATTCATTTATAAAATCTTATCACATCATATCTGAAAGAAAGAAATATTTTATTTGGATTTACAGTATAAGGGTATGTGCCCACGATCAGGAACTGCTGCGAGTTTAATGCTGCATATTTATGCAGCGTCAAATCTGTAGCTTTCAGGTATTACAGCATTGTGGAAAGGATTTCTAGAAATCCCCTGTCCAGAGTCACCCGTGGATCACTCGTGGAGACTAACATGTGTCGTGTCTTTCCATACCCTAGCAACTCAATTTCCCTTGCGGAGATGCTAGTCTCTGCAACAGAAATGACATCAATAAAATGTATTGGATGTGGTTAATCGACGCGGTTCAGTGAACACATGTGGATTACCTGCGTTCAATAGACGGCAGCGCTTTGGACCCAGTGAAGGTGTGATGCGTCTTAAGCACTGCTAGTTCCGGATCGTGGGCACCCGGCCTAAGTTTTCATGACTTTGACTTTGCAGTTGTTTTTCAAAAGATACAGTAGCTCTGTTGCATTCTCCAGTGTAAAAACAGAAGATTCTTTACAATTCAGCAGACTTACTGGTTTCACCCATGATAAAGGTCCTAAGCCTAAATAAATTATTCCGTAATAATATCCTTGAGCAAAGGAAATAAATGTATATGGTTACTCTCATACACTCATTCAAAAGGTCGATATCTGCAGGAACATCTTTGTGTAGCAAAAAGATATTCAAAACAGAGATTTTGCCCATAGACACTACTGGTGCACATCTCTAGTATGAAAAGGACAATTTACATTGCTGGGAGCTTTAATAGTTCTCTGCCAAGAACCAAAGATACAGTGATTCCATAAAACATAATCAAATTCTGTTCATATTCTTTCAAAACATCTTCATTGTAGTACAATACTTCCCAAATATTGTGTTGTACAAATAGAAACATTGTTATTTGTACAGTGTAGATCTCTTATATACAGCATTTTTAATATGCAATAATATAATAATCCTTTCAAAATCAATCTTAAGGGAAGTACTGTAATATTGTTGGGATGTCTAACTTTCTAAAGATAACGGCATTTAATCCTTGCTACTTCCTAGGGCTATGCTGCCCTGATAATCATACAGTCTACTGTGGGAATGTGAGACCTAGTTGTGTATTCTATCTATAAAGCAGCTTAAAACAACAAAATGATCCAGCCTGTCTACAACCCTAAAATCAGTGTTATCACTGGCTCTTAATAATGCAGTATTTGCATTGCTTGACAGGCTGTCTACTTTGAACAATCACTTTTAAAAGAATCCCCCAAGAATAAGTTGATCACAAGATGTCTCAGTGCTGGAGATTCAAGCGTTTTAGCTGAAATCTTTATTGGAACCTGGCAACAAATGCTCAACAAAGCTACAGCACCACCACAGGAGACATAAAGTATAACATTTTGTCAGTTGAAGTCAATGGGATGTCCATATAGTGCATGGACATGGTGGTCCTACAGAAAGAGATGATTTTTCACATTATACATTTTGGTTGATAAATGTCGGTGATCAGATCTTCCCTAATATCTTGTTTGGAAATATTTTAGCTAAACAGGGTGTGATTATATTTTAGATTTTGGTTTAGGTTTGATGTTGGCAGCAAATTATTCAGGATACTCTCCAAGCGTGTGACAACAGAGATTCTTTATTCGGGAACAATCAGGAACAATATATGATAAGCTTAATAGCTCAGGAATAAATCATGTGTGTGTCTCTATCTGTGCATCATCTACAGCAGGCTGCTTCTCTCATACACAGACACAGGAAAACAGGAAATACAGTCACATGCTTTCCCTGTGTGAGCCTCTGGGTGTTTTTTTAACTTTATAAACAGCATACAAATCTAGCAACTAAACACTCAGACAGGAATGGAGTTGTTGCACCAAACATATTCCAACACCCCCACTCAACAACTACTTATCCTGTTAGTCCCATGCGGTTCTGAAGTCCACAAACTTGGCTCTTGATAATGGCTTTGTCGTACCATCGGCTATCATCTTGTCAGACTCACAATAAACAAACTCGAGTACACCACGTTCGACTAAGTCACGTAAGGGATGATGTTTTACATCAATGTGTTTAGTCCTTGCACTAATCTTCTCACTGCTGGCAAGTTTAATGCAGCCTTGGTGGTCCTCATAGATAACTGTTGGTTGAGCTAATGGCTTGCCGAAATCTTCCAAAAGTTGTTTCAATCAAATTACTTCTTGACTTGCATAAGCAGCAGACATATATTCTGCTTCTGTAGAAGATAATGCAACTGACACTTGTTTTCTGCTGGACTAAGAAATTGAATTTTCTCCTAACTTGAACAAGTAACCACTTGTTGATTTCCGATCACTTAAATCTCCAGCCCAATCTGCATCAACATAGCCTCTGAGAGTGAGATCTCCTGATGCGGATATCTTAAGATTTTGCCTTTGTGTTTCTTTAAGATATTGAAGAATTCTCTTAATTGCATTCCAGTCTCTTTGGTGTTGCTTGCTTAAGGTACTGTCACACTTAGCGATGTACCAGCGATCCCGACCAGCGATATGACGTGGTCAGGATCGCTGGTACATCGCTAAGTGGTCGCTAGTGAGCTGCCACACAGGCAGATCTCCCCAGCGACATAGCAGGGGTCGGGGGTCGCTACTTACCTGTCACACTAGGCGATCCTGACGTCCTCCCATCTGCGTCCACGCTCGTCTCTCCACAGGAAGCCCAGCAGGAAGCTGATGACGAGAAACAGTCCAGGACGTTCTCACGCGATCAGCGATAACCAGCAGGGGAGCGGTCGTAGGTAAGTATCAGACATAGCGATATCGCTAGCGATATCGCTATAACGTCACAAAAACCAGTGATGTTATAGTGATATTGCTAGCGATATTGCTTAGTGTGACAAGCCCTTTACACGTCGGCAGAGAATTCCAACTGTGGCTGTGATACCGGATGAGTTGTGGTTGGTTCAGAAGCTTGTCTGTAACTCTCATTGCTGGATAGCAGATCTTCTTCTCCTTCCAACTTTAAGTAGGACGGATCCATTGGTGTTGACGCACCTTTGGCTTCTGACATTCCAAACTGGTTTAGTATTGCGGAAATTTTAGAACTTTGGTTGAGATGAAATCTCCCATCTTCCTCTCTCTGGATTTGGATTCCCAAATAATATGTCACATTTCCAAGTTCCTTACTCTCAAAGTGCTGGTTGAGAATTTCACCTAGCTTTGCAATTTCCTTTTTTTAATCTTGATGACACATGATTACATTGTCTACATATAGGAGAACATACATCCACTCCTTTTTTGTATACAAACATGGATCAGCTTGAGATCTTTTAAATCTTTCATTCATCAAAATTTTGCTAATTTTTCGAGTTCCATGCTCTTGCTGACTGCTTAAGTCCATAGAGAGATGTTTGCATTTTACAAACAAGGTGCTCTTCACCCTTTTTAATATATCCCTCGGGTTGGCTCATATACAACTCTTTTTCAATGTCACCATGTAGGAAGGCTATTTTGATGTCAAAATGTCTCACTGTCATCTGTTGAACTGCAGCTATGGACATTAAAGTTCTGAAGCTCTCCATTCAATGTTAGCAAGCAGTGTAAATGGTAACCATATTATTCATCTTCTGATGTGCACCAGCCTGCATGTATCTCCATTCAATGTTAGCAAGCAGTGTGAATGGTAACCATATTATTCAAATTCTTTGCTATAATTCATCTGTTACATTGTTCTCAGGACTTACTGTTGTTTATCCACGGGGGGGGGGGGGGGGGGGGGGAATCACTGGAGATGTTATCTCAGGAGAGGTGTTTTAGCATAGAGAAGGAATCAGGACTGGCTCTTTGATCATCTTTTGCACACCAAGAGGTGCTGAGCAGCTGTTCCTAATTTATAACTAAGCAGCTCCCACAATCCCTCTCTCCTGGCCCTGTATTGGGGTGTATAAATGTAGACTAAAGGTACTGTAACACTTAGCGATGTACCAGCGATCCCGACCAGCGATATGACGCGGTCAGGATCGCTGGTACATCGCTAAGTGGTCGCTAGTGAGCTGTCACACAGGCAGATCTCACCGGCGACATCCCTGGGGACGGGGGTCGCTACTTACCTGTCACACTAGGCGATCCTGCGTCCTCCTGCCCGGCTCCACGCTCGTCGCTCGTCTCTCCACAGGAAGCGCCGCAGGAAGCTGATGACGAGAGACAGTCCTGGACGTTCTCGTGCGATCAGCGATAACCAGCGGGGGAGCGGGTCGTAGGTAAGTATCAGACACAGCGATGTCGCTAGCAATATCGCTATAACGTCACAAGTTATAGCGATATTGCTAGCGATATCGCTTAGTGTGACAGTACCTTTACTCTAAGGGGCACGCAAGTGAGGGGTCAGCACGCATTAAGCAAAGCATCACATTAGCTAAGCATCTAGCAAGACAGTTACTCCATGACAGTTAGTCAGGACAGGAGTCAGGTAACCCACACTTTGCTGTCTTTTTAGCCATGTGCTTTATTTTTATCCTCCTGTGTTCCCTTACCATCCACATTCACCGCCCCATCCCTCCCTCATCACCACTCATACACATCAGCCCCTCTATACTTTCCTCTCCCATGTACAGTTCCCATGCACTTCTCACCTTCCTGAAAAACCTCAGCCCATCTTGCCCAAACACATTCAACAAAAAAACTGCTAACATTTCAAATAACTACTTGCTCTTTATGTTCTTATTCCTACTGATTTCAGGGGACATCTCCCCCAACCCTGGTCCACCAACTTCCAACCATATCAAAACCAAAATAATCTAATTAATATTACTTGCACTCCTTCATCTCCTTCTTTCAATTGTGCCCACTGGAATCCACGGTCTGTATGTAACAAGCTTCCTTTCCTGCATAACTACTTTCTGAACAACTCTCTTAATCTGTTGGCCCTCACTGAAACCTGGATTCAGGATTCTGACACTGTCTCTCCTGCTGCCATTTCCTATGGTGGCTTACAATTCACTCATTCCCCGAGACCCACAAAAAGACCTGGTGGTGGAGTCGGCATACTCCTGTCCCCACAATGCACTTTCCAGGCCATCCCCCCAGTTCCATCACTCTCATTCCCTTCTTTTGAGGTCCACACCATCAGGCTCTTCCGTCCTCTCTCCCTCAGAGTAGCGGTCATATACCGGCCCCCAGGCTCATCCACCCACTTCCTTGACCACTTTTCAGCCTGGCTGCCGCACTTTATGTCCTCAGAACTACCAACTCTTATCCTGGGAGACTTCAACATCCCCATTAACAGCCCTACTTCCACATCTGCATCCCAGCTTCTATAACTAACCACCTTTCTTGGCCTCTCACAGCTCTCAACCTCTGAGACACACAAAGACGGTAACACCCTTGACCTGGTCTTTGTCCGGCTTTGCTCAATCTCCTACCTAAATAACTCACCGCTTCCCCTCTCTGACCACAACATTCTCTCCTTCACGCTCACAAATCCTCGCCCACCCCAGCACACTCCTACCTATCACACATTCAGAAAACTGCAAGCCATTAACCCTCAGACACTTTCAGACTCCCTACAACCTTCCCTGTCCCCAATCTCCTCTTTTTCCTGTCCTGATCTGGCTGTTCATCACTACAACAACATTCTTACAACCATCCTTGACCAGGTAGTGCCCCTCACCCTCAGAACCTCCAAACACCAAGTAAAACAGCCCTGGCTCACATCGCAAACTCAATTTCTCCAGCGATGTTCTAGAAGTGCTGAACGCCAATGGAGAAAAACCCGCACACCAGAAGACTTCATCCACTTCAAATTTATGCTAAGAACCTACAACTCTGCCCTTCACCTCGCCAAACAGACCTACTTGACCACCCTGATCTCCTCACTAGCCAACAACCCCAAGAAACTTTTTGACACCTTTCACTCCATCCTCAGGCCAAAAGCACAAGCTCCTATTTCAGACATTTGTGCAAATGACCTGGCCTCCCATTTTATAGAGAAAATAGAGAATATCCATCAGGAAATCCGCTCCCAACCACCAAGTGCTGTGACTCCCATCCCTACCTGCTTTTCCCCTGGCTCACTTTCCACATTTGATCCCATCACAGAAGTCTCCAGACTCCTCTCTTCTTCTCTCCCAACTACATGCACTACCGACCCCATTCCCTCACAACTCCTCCAGTCTCTCTCTCCAGTCATCACAACTCACCTAACTACAATCTTTAATCTCTCCCTCTCCTCAGGCATTTTCCCATCCTCCTTCAAACACTCTCTCATTACTCCATTTTAAGGAAACCTGCTCTCGACCCATCCTGCACAAACAACTACAGACCAGTCTCCAATCTCCCCTTCATCTCTAAACTCTTGGAGCGCCTAGTCTACTGCCGCCTTACCCGTTACCCCTCCACTCACTCCCTCCTAGACCCTTCACAGTCTGGCTTCCGCCCCCTACATTCGACTGAAACTGCACTCATCAAAGTGACCAATGACCTTCTGACAGCAAAATGTAACAGTGAACACTCTCTGCTCATTCTTCTCGACCTTTATGCTGCTTTCGACACTGTTGACCACCGTCTCCTACTCCATAGGCTCCAGTCACTAGGCATTAAGGACATCGCTCTCTCCTGGTTCTCTTCCTATTTCTCTGACTGCTCCTTCTGTGTTTTGTTCACTGGCTCCATGTCATCTCCTCTTCCTCTCGCTGTTGGGGTACGTCAGGGCTCAGTCCTTGTCCCCCTTCTCTTCTCTCTCTACACGGCCCCAATTGGACAGACCATCAGCAGATTTGGCTTTCAGTACCATCTTTATGCTGATGATGCACAACTATATACGTCATCCCCTGACCTTACCCCCGCTGTACTACAGAACGCCAGTGACTGTCTGTCCGCAGTCTCCAACGTCATGTCCGCTCTCTATCTGAAACTTAACCTCTCAAAAACAGAACTTCTTCTGCTCCCGCCATCTACTAACCTCCTTAAATCTGACATTTCCCTCTCCGTGGGTGGCACCATAATAACACCCCGGCAGCAGGCACACTGTCTGGGTGTTATGTTTGACACCAACCTCTCCTTCACATCCCATATACAATGTCTTGCCCGCTCTTGCCGCCTACACCTAAAGAACATCTCCAGAGTTCGCCCTTTTCTCACCATGGAAACAACAAAAACCCTTACTGTCGCTTTGATCCACTCCCGCCTGGACTACTGCAATGCTCTATTAATTGACCTCGCCGCTACTCAACTTTCCCCTCTCCAGTCCATACTTTATGCAGCAGGCAGGGTCATCCATCTGGCTAATTGGTACACAGACGCGTCCGCTCTTCGCCAATCGTTACACTGGCTGCCCATTCATTATAGGATCCAATTCAAAGTACTTGTTCTCACCCACAAAGCTCTCCACAGTGCGGCACCCCCCTACATCTCCTCCCTCATTTCTGTCTATTGGACTAGCTGACCGCTGCGCTCTGCAAAAGACTTTCGACTAACCTCTGCACTAATCCGCACCTCCCACTCCTGACTCCAAGACTTCTACGCTGCGCCAATCCTCTGGAATGCTCTACCCCAAGAAATTAGGACTATCCACAATTTGCACAGTTTTAGGCGCTCTCTCAAAACACATCTATTCAGAGCAGCCTGTCACGTTCACTAATCAGTCATTTTATGTGCAAGTGTGAGTATGTAGCCCATTCACTATCTCTATCCCCCACCTTCTTAAAATGGCTGGACCATCATTGTAAATAAATCATTGTAAATACACACCTGTACTTTGTATCTCCCCCAGCTCATTGTAGATTGTAAGCTCTCACGAGCAGGGTTGTCTTATTTTACTTTAATTATTGTATTGTTAACGTTGTTACTTATGGCTTGTGTTTTGAAACTGTTAAACTGAAAAGCGCTGCGGAATATGTTGGCGCTATATAAATAAAGATTATTATTATTATGAATGTGGTTTGCTTCTCAACTGGATAAAATGTAGCATCATAATCTTCACCATACTTTAGCGAGTACCCTTTTTGTGACCAAACTTGCCTTAAACTGGTGAACTTTACCTTCTGAGTCATTATTGTTTTTGAAGACCCACTTACATCCAATAGATCTTTTTCCTTGCGGTAGCTCAGTAAGTTCCCATGTCTGGAGTTGGTGAAGGGACTCCATCTTTTCATTAGCAGCATTTATCCACTTCTGCTTCTTGTGAACAGTCAGTGTTTGCATCTCTTACCATGACTGTGGCTCTGGTTCAGGAAGTTTTCTGACCATATAAGAAAGGCCTCTAGCTGGGATACCTTTGCTTGGCCTTTCTGATCTACAGACTGGAGGTTGACTTGGTTCTTCTGTGTCTTCCTTGGTTGTTTCAGAGCTTATCCACACTTCAGTGTTTTCCTTTTCAGTATCTGGGTTTGGTGATTTAGATTCTTGTTCTTACTTCTTAGGTTGAATAACTGGTGTAACTTCATGGAATTTGGGCAATACAGAGTTTTTATCAATCACTACATCTCTACTGATTGTTACTGTGTAGGTCTCTGGGTGCAGGATTCTGTACCCCTTTTGAGTTTTGCTTTATCCCTCCAGGACCCCTTGCTTTGCGAGTGATTCCCATTTGGAACGCTTTTCTTTGGGAACATGCACAAACGTTTTGCTTCCAAATATCCTGAGGTGCTTCAGGTTAGGCTTTTTGCAGTTCCTTAGCTCATATGGAGTTTTATTTGTGGCTTTACCTGGCACTCTATATTGAAGATAGCAAGCTGTCTTGATGGCTTCTCCCCAATACGTTGTAGGTAGATTCGCATCAAAAACATACTTCTTCCACTTTCACAGAGAGTACTGTCCTAACTCTCTGCAATGCCATTTTGTTCTGGGTTGTATGGAATGGTAGGTAGTCTGGAAAATGATTCCATCCTTTTTCAAAATGGTTTGCACCTTTACACTTGCATATTCGGTTCCATTATCTGCACACAGGGCTTTCGGCATTCTTCCAAATTTGTTAAACACTACAGCAAGGTATTCTTCAAGTTTCTGTGGAACTTCATCCATACTGTCAAGCAGGTAGGCGATTGTATATCTGGAGTAGTCATTAATAACTGTGAGAAAATATCTCTTCTTGCTAGGAACTCGAACACTCATTTTGTACTCATTTGACCGCATACATCTGTTTGTATCAGATCCAGTGGCTGTTCAGATCTAGTGGTGCTTATTTTAGGAAAGGATTTTCTAGACATTTTCCCTTTAAGACAGGTAGTGCACTTCATCATTTGACTACACTCGTTGATTTCAATACCATTTGAAAGTTGGGCTGACTTCCTTATTGCTTCTGGGTCTCTGTGCTCAAGACGTCTGTTCCATACATGGATAGAGTTCTTATGCAGATCTTGTCTAGCACTGTACACTCTTTCTTTGCATTTTAGCTGATAAAGTTCATCTTGGATTTTTCCTTCTGCAAGAGTGTGACCCTTCTTTGAGATGATGCAGGTATTATCTTTAAAAGTAACTACATTCCCCTTTTACATGAGCTTCTTTACTGACAGAAGATTGCTTTCAAGGCTGGGAACACAGAGAACATCTTTTATTGGGATCTTTCTGCTTTGTGCTGAGGAAACTGGACAGTGGAGGTAGCAATCTCCTACTTCTTCTGAAGACCATTAGCTAAGATGACCTTTTCTGACTTGCTTTCATTAAGGTCAGTGAAGAAATCCTTGTTATTTGTCATATGGCTGCTTGCACCAGAATCTATATACTATATATGCTTTGCAGATGGGCCTGTATTGACATTAAATTCAGCTTCAGCGCATTCAGAATCTTCCTTTACAGCTGTTTTAACCTTTTGATGACTGTTCTGCTTTTTAAACTGACTCATTCTAGCTTTCCAAATTCTGCAGTCTGCTTTAAGGTGGTTGGGCTTTTTGCTTTTTAAAGACAAAACATTCACAAGTTTTTCTTAGATTGCTCTTATATTTAGGGAAATCCTGTGCCTTTAATGCTGTTTCTGCTCTGGATTCATTACTGCTGCTTACATGCTGCGTTTTACGCTTGAATTCATCCACAAGTTTACCTTTAACATACTGTAGTGTCAGCTCATCATCTGGCCGTGCATCTAGTGCAGTCACGAGTGTGTCATAACTTTCTGAAAGACCACTTAATAGAAGTGCAGCAACATGAAAATCTTTGGTTTCTTCTCCAATACCCCTGAGACGCTCCACAATTTCTAGAGTGTTTCTTATATATCCTGTATATTTTGTCCATCACTTAGCTTAGACTGATACAGTTTTCTCATGAGGTAAAGCTTATTGCTGAGATTTGATCTTTCATGCACTTTCTGTAACTCATCCCACATATCCTTTGCAGTTGCACACTTGCATATATGCACAATCTGGCTATTATCTACACTGAGGGAGATCATGCTTTGTGCTTTTTGACCCATATCTAGTAGTGATGAGAGAGTATGCTCATTGCTCGGGTGATCTCCGAGTATTTGGAAGTGCCCTGAGATTTAGTTTCTGTTGCCTCAGCTGCATGATTTGCGGCTACTCGACAGCCTGAATACATGTGGAAATTCCCTAATAAACAGGCAATCCCCACATGTATTCAGGCTGTCAAGTAGCTACAAATCATGCAGCTGTGGCGACAGAAACTAAATCTCCGAGCACTTCCAAATACTCGGAGACCACTCAAGCATGGTCGAGGAAACCCAAGCAACGAGTATACTTGCTCATCACTATTCTCTAGCCAATCATCTGGTAATGGATGAGGCACTTGTTCCTGAGTATATTTCCACATACCTTCTCTTATGAGCAGCATCTTCTCCTTGACTTTTTAGGACTGGTACTTCTGGTTAGTGAGGCTTGGCACTGAAAACTTGACAGGATTGCTGCTAGTAGATATCTTCTCTGTTGGTCTGTGCTGCTTTTGCTCTGGGCTTCTGTTGCTGTGTTACTCTGGGGTTCTGTGTCACTCTGGGCCCATAACCTATTGGGAGCAGATTATTCAGGATACTCTCCAAGCGTGTGACAATAGAGCTTCTTTATTCAGGAACAATCAGGAACAATATATAATAAGCTTAATAGATCAGGAATAAATCATTTGTGTGTCTCTATCTGTGCAGCATCTACAGCAGGCTGCTTCTCTCATACACAGACACAGGAAAACAGGAAATACAGTCACATGATATCCCTGTGTGAGCCTCTAGGAGATTTTTTTTACTTTATAAGCATCATACAAATCTATCAACCAAACACTCAGACAGTCATGGAGTTGTTGCACCAAACATATTCCAACATTGAGCAATCCCATTTATCATTTGCTGGTTAAAGAATTTTTCTGTATTCAAAATGTAATACCCCAAATATGCATGACTACATTGAAAAAAAAAATCATTATTACATACCCCCTGTGCCTCTCCATTATGCCCAGGTGGTCTTTGTTGACATGACTGCAGTGGTGATGTTGCAACCATAGCACATAGCGAGATCATTGTGCGCAGTGGAGACTTGGGGACTGTTCCTGCCTTGCACAGCCGACATTATCCTGAAGTCCATCTCTGTGAGAGCAATGGCTCCTGCCTTGCATCACCCCCTCCTCCCAGACTCTCAGGCCAGGGCCCACAGCATCGCCCCACTCCAGCCACCACTAAGCTACATTTGGACTATAAGAGGCACCCCCATTTTCCTCCCAAATTTTGTTTTTAAACAAAGTGCGACTTCTACTCTGAAAAATACAGTATATCTCATGGATATCTATTTATTTATCTATTATCTATCTATATGCTTGCACACCTTTAAGACATAAAAATCAGTAATTTCTATTCTTTATTCTATTCCAATAAGTGTCATGCATCATGTGCTGTACGTGTTTACATGGACCCATAGACTTATATTTGCCCTTGTCATCACATGAGAGACAGATGGGAGAAGGAAGAGTCATCTGAAGAGGGGGAATATTCATATTACTCTGATCAGGACCATGAAACAGAGGAAGAGAGTATTCCCCAGATGCTTTTTTCTTTCCTCTGAGGGTATTTTTTCTCCTCCGAAAATGCGGAAGATCTATTAACCCCTTTACCCCCAAGGGTGGTTTGCGTGTTAATGACCGGGCCAATTTTTACATTTCTGACCACTGTCCCTTTATGAGGTCATAACTCTGGAACACTTCCATGGATCCCAGTGATTCCTGCACTGTTTTCTTGTGACATATTGTACTTCATATTAGTGGTGAAATTTCATTCATATAACTTGCGTTTATTTGTGAAAAAAATGAAAATTTCGCAATTTTCCAAATTTGAATTTTTATGCCCTTAAATCACAGAGATATGGAACACATAAAACTTAATAAATAACATTTCCCACATGTTTACATAAGCACAATTTGGGAACCAAATTTTTTTTTGTTAGGAAGTTATAAGGGTTAAAAGTTGACCAGCGATTTCTCATTTTTACAACACCATTTTATTTTTAGGGACCACATCACATTTGAAGTCACTTTGAGGGGTCTATATGATAGAAAGTACCCAAAAGTGACACCATTCTAAAAACTGCACCCCTCAAGGTGCTCAAAACCACATTCAAGAAATTTATTAACCCTTCAGGTGCTTCACAGGAATTTTTTGAATGTTTAAAAAAAATGAACATTAAACTTTTTTCACAAAAAAATTAATTCAGGTCCAATTTTTTTTATTTTACCAATGGTAACAGGAGAAATTGGACTGCAAAAGTTATTGTGCAATTTGTCCTGAGTATGCTGATACCTGATATGTGGGGGGAAACCACTGTTTCAGCGTATGGCAAAGCTCAGAAGGGAAGGAGCGCCGTTTGACTTTTTCAACGCAAAATTGGCTGGAATTCAGATCAGACAGCATGTCACGTTTGGAGACCCCCAGATGTGCCTAAACAGTGGAAGCCCCCCACAAGTGACCCCATTTTGGAAACTAGACCCCCCAAGTAACTTATCTAGATATGTGGTGAGAACTTTGAACCCCCAAGGGCTTCACAGAAGTTTATAACGTACAGCCGTACAATTAAAAAATCATATTTTTTCCACAAAAATGATCTTTTTACCCCCAATTTTTATTTTTCCAAGGGTAACAGGACCCCAAAAGTTATTGTGCAATTTGTCCGGAGTACACTGATACCCCATATGTGGGGTAAATGACTATTTGGGCGCATGGCAGAGCTCAGAAGGGAAGCAGCGCCATTTGACTTTTTTGGCTGGAATTGAGAGCGGATGCCATGTTGCGTTTGGAAAGCCCCTGATGTACCAAAACAGTGAAAACCCCCCACAAGTGACACCATTTTGGAAACTAGACCCCCCAAGGAACTTATCTAGATATGTGGTGAGAACTTTTAACTCCCAAGGGCTTCACAGAAGTTTATAACGTACAGCCGTACAATTAAAAAATCTTATTTTTTCCACAAGAATGACCTTTTCACCCCCAATTTTTATTTTCCCAAGGGTAACAGGACCCAAAAAGTTATTGTGCAATTTGCCCTGAGTATGCTGCTTCCCCATATGTGGGAGTAAACGGCTATTTGGGGGCATGGTAGAGCTCGGAAGGGAAGTAGTGTCAATTGACTTTTTTGGCTGGAATTGAGATCGGACGCCATGTCATGTTTGGAAAGCCCCTGATGTGCCAAAACAGTGGACACCCCCCACAAATGACACCATTTTGGAAACTAGACCCCTCAAGGAACTTATCTAGATGTGAGGTGAGCACTTTGAACCCCCAAGTGCTTCACTGAAGTTTATAATGCCCGGGCGTGAAAATAAAAAATCATATTTTTTGCACAAACATGATCTTTTAGTCCCCAATTTTTTTTTACTTTACCAAGGGTAACAGAGAAATTGGACCCCAAAAGTTGTCCAATTTGTCCTGAGTACGCTGATATGTGGGAGAAAACTACTGCATGGGCACACATCGGGGCTTGGAAGGGAAGTAGTGACGTTTTGGAATGCAGACTTTGATGGAATGGTCTGCAGGTGTCATGTTGCCTTTGGAGAGCCCCTGATGGCCTAAACTGAGGAAACCCCCCACAAGTGACCCCATTTTGGAAACTAGACCCCACAAGGAACTTATCTAGATGTATGATGAGCACTTTGAACCCCCAAGTGCTTCACAGAAGTTTATAACATAGAGCCATAAAAATAAAAAATCAAATTCTTTTTCCACAAAAATGATATTTTTGCCCCCAATTTTTTATTTTCCCAAGGGTAACAGGACAAATTGGACCCCAAAATTTGTTGTGCAATTTGTACTGAGTAGGCTGATACCCCATATGTGCGGGTAAACCACTGTTTGGGCGCATGGCAGAGCTTGGAAGGGAAGGAGCACTGTTTGACTTTTTGAACACAGAATTGGCTGGAATTGAGATCAGACACCATGGTGCATTTGGAGAGCTCCTGATCTGCCCAAACAGTGGAAAACCCCCAATTCTAACTTCAACCCTAACCCCAACACACCCCTAACTCTAATCTCAGCCCTAACCCTAGCTCTGACCCTAAGGATGTGTGCACACATTGCGGATTCTGCTGCGGATCCGCAACGGATTTGGCCCTGCGGATCCGCAGCAGTTTCTGCTGCATTCTTGTACAGTATCTTTATATTCAATGGCAAATGAAAAACGCAGTGCAAATGCTGTGGATTTTTCCACGTGGATTTGCTGCGATTTTAAATCCACAGCATGTCACTTTGTGCGGAATCCGCCATTAAAGCGCAGGGGAAAACCGCAGGCTAATCCGCACTAAATCCGCAGGTAAAGTGCAGGTCATTTGACCTGCGGATTTACCTGCAGATATAGCCAAATCTGCGCGGAAAAATCCACAGCAGAATCCGCATCGTGTGCACACAGCCTTACCTGAGCCCTAACTCTAACCCTAGCCCTAACCCTAACCTTATGGGAAAATGGAAATAAATACATTTTTTTAAATTTTATTATTTTTCCCTAACTTAGGGGGTGATAAAGGGGGATTTGATTTACTATTTTTGGCGGGTTTTTATGTTTGCCAGCTGTCACTCTCTAAAAGGCGCTTTTTATTGTAAAAATAGTTTTTGCATCACCACATTTTGAGAGCTATAATTTTTCCATATTTTGACCTACTGAGTCATGTGAGGTCTTACTTTTTGCGGGACGAGTTGACGTTTTTATTGGTACCATTTTCGGGCACGTGACATTTTTTGATGGCTTTTTATTCTGAATTTTGGGATGCAGAATGAGCAAAAACCAGCATTTCATGAATTTCTTTTGGGTGGTGCGTTTACACCGTTCCACGTGCGGTAAAATTGACAAAGCGGTTTTATTCTTCAGGTCAGTATGATTACAGCGATACCTCATTTATTTCATTTTTTTATGTTTTGATGCTTTTATGCAATGAAAACAATTTTATATAAAAAATAATTATTTTTGCATCGCTTTATTCTGCGAGCTATAATTTTTTTATTTTTTGCTGATGACGCTGTGTGGCAGTTCATTTTTTGCGGGACAAGATGACATTTTCAGCGGTACCATGGTTATTTATATCCGTCTTTTTGATCGCGCGTTATTGCACTTTTTGTTCGGCGGTATGATGATAAAGCATTGCTTTTTGCTTAGTTTTTTTGAAGAGGTAAACAAAAGGGGTTAACTAGTGGGCCAGTTTTATAGGGCGGGTCTTTACAGACGCGGCCATACTAAATATGTGCATTTTTATGTTTTTTTATTTGTAAAAAAAATAATTTATTGGGATTTTTTTTTTTTTAATTTATTTGCGAATTTTTTATAAATTATTTTTACACTTGTTTTTTTTACTTTATTATATTGTCCCTATAAGGTGTCAGATCACTGATCTGACAGTTTAGATAGCACTCTGTCAGATCAGTGATCTGACAGGCGCTGCTGCAGGCTTCCTTGTGCCTGCTCTCAGCAGGCACTGTGGAAGCCGCCTCTCTGCAGGCCCCCGAAGGCCATTGCAGCCATATTGGATCCGGGGGCCTGCAGAGAGGAGACTCTTGGAGCGACGCAGCACATCGCGCTGCTCCGGGGGTTGCAGGGAAGCACGGAGGGAGCCCCCTCCCAGCGTGCTTCTCCTATGCCCCGGTACACTGTGATCTTGTGTAATCGCAGTGTGCCAGGGGTTAACGTGGCAGGGGTGATCTGTGACTGCCCCGACACATAGTGCCGGGTGTCAGCTGTGATAATCAGCTGACACCTGGCCGCGATCAGCGGCGCTTCCCCCAGGGGGCGCCGCTGATCGCTATGATGTGCTATCCCGTCCTTGGGAATTAAGTCCCAGGGCACATGGACGGGATAGTATGTCCAATGGCAGAAAGGGGATAAGAGCAGTATGGAGTACCATGAAGTTTGAGGATACTCAGGTGGCACACTCAGTACAGGACAAAATGTTTGGAGGCCTGAGAACACAGATAAATTGAGTGTTCCCAGTCAAAAAACATATAAGAGTGATGGTTCTAGAAGAATGGGAAGATACAGAAAAAAAGACTGGTCATTCTCTTGATCCGGAGGAAGTCAAGATTTGGGAAGAAGTGGCAGGCAATTACAGACAACCAGTGGTAGCTGCCTTGGTAGCCCTCACCAAGAAGGGAGCAAATCCCAAATTGAGGTCAGAGGAGGTCTCCAAGGCCTTCCTCTCTATTAAGTCCCACTTTTCTAGTGCTCCCATTTTACATCGCCCCAATGTAGATAAACCATTTATAATGGAGGTGGATGCCTCATCCGTCGGTGCTGGAGCAGTCCTCTTCCAAAAGGTTGCTCAAGGTCGGAAGCATCCTTGTTTCTTTTTTTCCAAGACCTTCACACCAGCGGAGAGAAATTATTCCATCGGGGACAGGGAGTTGCTAGCTATGAAGTTGACCTTCTCGGAATGGAGACACCTCCTGGAGGGGGCTCGGTTTCCCTTCCAAGTTTACACCGACCACAAGAATTTGATGTATCTATAACCCTCACAGCGGCTAAATTCTCGCCAGGCTAGATGGTCCCTGTTCTTCTCCCGGTTCCATTTCACCCTCCATTTTCTCTCTGGGGAGAAGAACATTCGTGCCAACGCTCTCTCCCACTCCATAGTGTCATCAGAGGAGGATGAGCCTCGGTTAATTGACCCTTCTGTGACCCTGAGGACCGTGACCCCGGTTTCGCTTGAATCTGTGCCCCTGGGCAAGACTTTTGTGCCATCTAATTTGCGACCAGAGGTTATCTCTTGGGCTCACTTGTCCAGGGTGGGTGGACATTTTGGGACCAAGAGGACATCTGAGCTTCTGGCGAGGACATAGTGGTGGCCGCATATGGCTCGTGATGTTGGAGACTATACCTGGGCGTGTGTCTCCTGTGCCAAAAATAGGTCTTCTTGACAACGGCCTGCTGGGTTACTTTACCCCCCTGCCATAAAACACTGAAAAAATGGAGTACACGTCCAATGTAAATAGAAATACAATTTATTTACTACATCAACAATTGATTATGACATAACAATGTATAAAATACACGAATAAAGGATCCGGTAATTAGAAGCTGCTTTTGTCCAGAACAATATATATATATATATATATATATATATATGTTGTGAGTTCATTTTTCCCTTCACCATTGAGGTCTGATGAACTCCCTCCTCTGGTGAAGGAAGGTAGTGAGACTGATTACCAAACACTTGGGCAGCTAGATGATAACTGGGTGGCTGGAATTGAGGACTGGATATAAGGCTGCCGACGCCCTTCTTCCTGGCTTGTGATTTTCCTGCTGGATTCCTGGAGACCAGTCTGATTCCTGCGTCTCAAAGCTAAGTTTTTCTGCTCTGCTTTGTACTCTTCAGTTTTGTTTTTGTTTTGCCTTGTTTTTTGGGAGTTCTGCCATCCCCGGCCGGGGGTGAGCTGAATTCCATTTTTGTCTCTGATCTGTTGATCTTTTGCTCTTTCTTCAGAATATACCTGAGTGCTGATATAGTCTTTTGAAGCCTAGCGACTTCAGGGCCTGTTTTTCCTATCAGTCGGTTGGCTCATTTTGATAGGGTTTTTGCGGATGGCAGACAGCAGCTTTCCTATCCTGTCCTATGTAGTTAGCTTGGGCCCCATCATTTGCTCAACCTATCTTTCTATCTGTGTTAGTGTTTTCATCTTGCTTCACCGTCATTATATGTTGGGGGCTGCCTATTGCTTTGGGGTCTGCTCTGGGGCAGTTTAGTTTTTCCCCTTTCTGTCTTTAGGCTATGTAGCTCTCCGGCTGTGATCGAGGGGTCTAGGGCACCGTAGGAACCCCCACGGCTACTGCTAGTTGTTGTGGATAGGTTCAGGGGTCTGCAATCCGATAGCTGCCAACCTCTCTGGTTTTTCTGGACTTAGCTGGTATTTTGTTTTTTCCTCCTTCGGTGACTCATCATAACAGAATCACCAGCCATACCGCAGATCCTAGGGTACTCAATAGCAGGAGAGAATTGTAAAAAAAAAAAGAAAAAAAAAAAATTGTCAGAATTTTTTTTTTTTGTGTGCATATTTTTTCCTCTATATCTCTGAGTCTGTAGGGGGAATTTTTCTCTCAATGGAGATTAAGCAATTGTCTGATCGTGTGGAGCAGCTCGCTGCTGAAGTGCGGGGAATTTCCGCCTATCTTGCTCATTCACATGCTGCTGAACCAAAGATTCCTACTCCTGATGTGTTTTTTGGGGATCAGTCTAAATTCTTGAATTTCAAGAATAATTGTAAATTATTTTTTGCCTTGAAGCCTAACTCGTCGGGGATCCCCAGGATTGGGCGTTTTCTTTGAAACCTGATGATCCTATTCTGAATAATGTGAACGCATTTTTTCAAGCCTTGGGGTTGTTGTATGATGAACCTAATGCTATTGATCAGGCTGAAAAGACCCTGTTGGCATTAAGCCAGGGTCGGGATTCGGCAGAGTTGTACTGTCAAAAATTCCAAAAGTGGGCGGTCCTTACTTCCTGGAATGATGGTGCCTTGGCAGCCCTCTTTCGGAAGGGTTTGTCAGAAACTGTAAAAGATACTATGGTGGGATTTCCTGTTCCCTTTGGTCTTGACGATTCTATGTCAGTAGCCATTCAGGTGGATCGGCGTTTACGTGAACGCAAAACTACACGAGAGATGTTGCCACCTGTTGAACAAATGTCTGAACCTATGCAATGTGATAGAGTTTTGTCTAGGGCGCAACGTCAGGAGTTCAGAAGGCGTAATAAGCTGTGTTTTTTTGTGGAGATGCCTCGCATATTATTTCTGTCTGCCCTAAACGAGAGAAACGTTGTGCACACACGTCTTCTGTGGGTGGTGTTCAACCTAAGTTTCTTCTGGCAATTACTCTGATCTGCTCCCTGTCCACATTTTCCGCCAAGGCTTTTGTGGATTCAGGAGCAGCTCTGAACCTGATGGACTTGGATTTTGCTAAACGTTGTGGATTTCCTATGACACCTCTGCGGACGCCTATCCCTTTGAGGGGTATTGATGCTACTCCTTTGGCGAAGAATAAATCTCAGTTTTGGACCCAGGTGGTAATGCGGGTCGCCCCAGACCATCAAGAAAATTGCAGATTTTTGGTGTTGCATAATTTGCATGATACCATTGTTCTGGGGTTTCCCTGGTTGCAAATCCGTAACCCAGTTCTGGATTGGAAATCTTTGTCTGTGGTGAGTTGGGGTTGTCGGTGTGCCCTTATTGATGCTCCTGTTTTCTCCACCTCTCCCCAGTCGCATGATGTTCCTGACTATTTGGCTGACTTTTATGATGTATTTAGTGAGAATGAGTCTGCGTCTTTGCCTCCTCATAGGAGTTATGACTGTGCAATTGAGCTGAACCCGGGGTGTAAATTCCCCAAGGGTCGGCTTTTCAATTTATCTGTACCCGAGCACGAGGCTATGCGATCCTATATTAAGGAGGCATTGGAGAAGGGTCATATTAGACCATCCTCTTCACCCTTAGGTGCTGTTTTTTTTTCGTGGCTAAAAAGGATGGTTCATTAAGGCCTTGTATTGACTATCGTGCCCTCAACAAAATTACTGTTAAATATCAGTATCCGTTACCCCTGATCTCTGATCTATTCTCCAGAGTAAAAGGTGCTTGCTGGTTTACCAAGTTTGACCTCAGGGGGCGTATAATCTTATTCGCATTAAGCATGGGGATGAATGGAAGACGGCGTTTAATACTCCGGAGGGACATTTTGAGTACCTGGTGATGCCTTTTGGGCTCACTAATGCCCCTTCTGTCTTCCAGTGCTTCATGAACGATATATTCCGAGACTTTGTGGATACATTTTTGATTATCTATCTGGATGATATTTTGATCTTCTCCAAGAATTGGGACTCTCATGTGGAACATGTTCGGACTGTGTTCCGGATTTTGAGGGAGAATTCCCTGTATGTCAAGGGATCGAAATGCCTTTTTGGGGTACAGAGGGTTTCATTTTTGGGATTTATTTTGTCTCCGTCAACTATTGAAATGGACCCGGCCAAGGTACAGGCCATTTATGATTGGGTTCAGCCCACTTCTTTGAAGGCCCTCCAGAAGTTTTGGGGTTTTGCTAATTTTTATCGGAAATTTATAGCTAATTTTTCTGGCATTGCCAAGCCATTGACGGATTTGACTAGGAAGGGTACTGATGTGCTGAATTGGTCTCCGGAGGCTGTTTCTTCCTTTCAGGAGCTGAAGCGAAGATTCACTTCTGCTCCGGTTTTGCGGCAACCTGATGTCTCACTCCCGTTTCAGGTGGAGGTGGACGCTTCTGAGATTGGTGCAGGAGCGGTGTTGTCCCAAAAAGATCCTGTGACATCTAAAATGAATCCTTGTGCTTTCTTTTCCCGAAAGTTCTCCCCATCCGAACGTAACTATGATGTGGGGAATCGGGAACTGTTGGCCAGGAAATGGGCATTTGAGGAGTGGAGACATTGGTTGGAGGGAGCCAAACACCAAGTCGTTGTCCTTACTGACCACAAGAATTTGATTTACTTGGAGTCGGCCAAGCGCTTGAATCCTAGACAGGCTAGGTGGGCCTTGTTTTTCACACGTTTTGATTTTGTGGTCTCTTTTCTTCCGGGCACTAAGAATGTCAAGGCAGACGCCCTCTCTAGGAGTTTCCTTGCTGATTCTCCTGTTGTGACTAAGCCGGCTACCATCTTAGGCGAGGGGGTAGTTCTTTCTGCCATCTCGCCCGATTTGAGACGTGCTCTGGAAGAGTTTCAGGAGGACAAACCTGAGCGTTGTCCCAGTGGAAAGTTGTATGTTCCTGACCAGTGGAGGAAGAGAGTGATGTCTGAAGTTCATTGCTCTGCATTGGCTGGTCATCCAGGTATTTTTGGTACTAGAGATCTGGTGAGTCGGTCTTTTTGGTGGCCCGCCTTGTCTCGTGATGTCAGGAATTTTGTGCAGTCATGTGGGACTTGCTCCCGGTCTAAACCTTGTTCTCGCTCTAGTGGCTTGTTGATGCCTTTGCCGGTGTCCAGGAGGCCATGGACCCATATTTCAATGGATTTTATCTCTGATATGCCTGTCTCTCAGAGAATGACTGTTATTTGGGTGATTTGTGATAGATTCTCTAAGAAGGTCCATCTTGTACCACTCCCTAAGTTGCCATCTTCCTCTGAGTTGGTGCCCTTGTTTTTGCAACAGGTGGTTCACTTGCACGGGATTCCTGAGAACATTGTATCTGACAGAGATTTTGGAGGACTTTCTGTTCCAAGCTGGGAATTCAGTTGTTCTTCTCCTCTGCGTTTCACCCTCAGACCAATGGGCAGACGGAGAGAACAAACCAGTCTTTGGAGTCGTATTTGAGATGTTTTATTTCTGGCGATCAGGATGATTGGGTTTCATTTTTGACCCTGGCCGAATTTGTTTTAAATAATAGAGCTAGTTCTGCCACTTTGATGTCACCTTTTTTTTGTAACTTTGGCTTTCACCCTCGATTTTCTTCAGGGCAGGTGGAGCCTTCTGCCTGCCCAGGTGTTGACACTGTGGTGGAGAGAATGCACCAGATCTGGGACCAAGTAGTGGATAAGTTGTCTCTCTCCCAGGAAAAGGCCCAGCGGTTTTCCAACCGGCGTAGGACCGGTGGTCCCCAGTTTAAGGTGGGTGATATGGTTTGGTTGTCATCAAAAAATATCGCTATGAAGGTGGCTTCTCCTATGTTTAAGCCTAGATTTATTGGACCTTACAAGATTTTGGAGATTATTAATCCGGTCTCTTTTCGGTTGGCTCTTCCCATCACATTTAAAATTCAGAATGTGTTTCATAAGTCCTTGTTGAAGAGGTTTGTTGAACCAGTAGTTCCTGTGGTGGCACCTCCTGACCCTATATTGGTTGAAGGTAACATGGAATATGAGGTAGAGAAGATACTGGATTCCCGTCTGGCTAGACGGAGACTCCAGTATTTGGTTAAGTGGAAGGGTTATGGTCAGGAGGATAATTCCTGGGTCTCTGCCTCTGATATTCATGCCGAAAGATTGGTGCGTGCCTTTCATCGGGCTCACCCGGATCGCCCTGGTGGCATGGATGAGGGTTCGGTGACCCCACCTCAAGGGGGAGGTACTGTTGTGAGTTCATTTTTCCCTTCACCATTGAGGTCTGATGAACTCCCTCCTCTGGTGAAGGAAGGTAGTGAGACTGATTACCAAACACTTGGGCAGCTAGATGATAACTGGGTGGCTGGAATTGTGGACTGGATATAAGGCTGCCGACGCCCTTCTTCCTGGCTTGTGATTTTCCTGCTGGATTCCTGGAGACCAGTCTGATTCCTGCATCTCAAAGCTAAGTTTTTCTGCTCTGCTTTGTACTCTTCAGTTTTGTTTTTGTTTTGCCTTGTTTTTTGGGAGTTCTGCCATCCCCGGCTGGGGGTGAGCTGAATTCCATTTTTGTCTCTGATCTGTTGATCTTTTGCTCTTTCTTCAGAATATACCTGAGTGCTGATATAGTCTTTTGAAGCCTAGCGACTTCAGGGCCTGTTTTTCCTATCAGTCGGTTGGCTCATTTTGATAGGGTTTTTGCGGATGGCAGACAGCAGCTTTCCTATCCTGTCCTATGTAGTTAGCTTGGGCCCCATCATTTGCTCAACCTATCTTTCTATCTGTGTTAGTGTTTTCATCTTGCTTCACCGTCATTATATGTTGGGGGCTGCCTATTGCTTTGGGGTCTGCTCTGGGGCAGTTTAGTTTTTCCCCTTTCTGTCTTTAGGCTATGTAGCTCTCCGGCTGTGATCGAGGGGTCTAGGGCACCGTAGGAACCCCCCACGGCTACTGCTAGTTGTTGTGGATAGGTTCAGGGGTCTGCAATCCGATAGCTGCCAACCTCTCTGGTTTTTCTGGACTTAGCTGGTATTTTGTTTTTTCCTCCTTCAGTGACTCATCATAACATATATATATATATATATATATATATATATATATATAAAGTGCTTAGTGCATTCAATAATGATGAGCCAATTATTAAGAACTCTAAAGTTAGAGGAGGTCACAAACAGGTGCGCAATCTGAATGAAAAGACCCCATAATCAAGCGCAAATGTGCTTCCCCATATTCAATCAAATAAGACAAATGCAGCGCCGCCACCGACGCGCGTTTTGCCTCTTTCTCAAGGTGTGGTTGACCTTTGCGCTTGATTATGGGGTCTTTTCATTCAGATTGCGCACCTGTTTGTGACCTCCTCTAACTTTAGTGTTCTTAATAATTGGTCCATCATTATTGAATGCACTAAGCACTTTATATATATATTTTGTTCTGGACAAAAGCAGCTTCTAATTACCGAATCCTTTATTCGTGTATTTTATACATTGTTATGTCATAACCAATTGTTGATGTAGTAAATAAATTGTATTTCTGTTAACATTGGACGTGTACTCCAATTTTTCGGTGTAATATGCTATGCAGGAGTGTCCACCCATGACCCCTGTCAGTCAGTACTACATAGTGCATGACTTTTCTGGGATATTTATGTTTGTGTTCCGTATGGTTTTCTTTAATATATTTACCCCCTGCCAGTGGCAGACAGGCCCTGGGAAATGGTTGGGATGGACTTTGTGGTGGGTTTACCCAAGTCCCATAGCTGCACAGTCATCTGGGTAGTCACCGACAATTTTTCTAAAATGGTGCACCTGGTGCCCCTTCCGCGGGTACCTTCTGCATGGGCCTTGGCAGCATTGTTCATTAAGCACGTTTTTCGCCTACACGGTATGACTGACAAAATTGTCAGCGACCGGGGTCGCCAGTTCGCATCTCGGTTCTTGAGAGATCTTTGTCGCCTTCTCAGCATTGAGCTGAATATCTCTTCAGCTTACGATCCCGAGAGGAACAGGTTGGTAGAGAGGGCCAACCAGACCCTGGTCACATACCTGCGACATTTTGTTTTGGCCAGGCAGGATGACTGGGCATCCTTGCTACCATGGGCGGAATTTGCACTGAACAGCGTCTTAGCCGACTCTACTGGACAGATCCCATTCCTCCTTAATTAAGGCCAGCATCCACGTGTCCCTGTGCCCATGCCCGCGTCGTTCACCGACTCTTGGGTGGCAGACTGGGCAGAGGAGGCACGTAACATTTGGGACCGCACACTGGATGCCATCCGGGCCTCTAAGGAGAGAATGATGCCCACCGGCGCCCCACTCTGACCTTTGCTCCTGGCGACTTAGTGTGGCTCTCCGCCCGTAACATCAGGCTGCGAGTTGAGTCCTCTAAATTTGCGCCTCGCTACATAGGTCCCTTCAAGGTCCTGGAACAGGTCAACCCTGTGGTTTATCGTCTTGCCCTTCCTCCACACCTAGGTATCACCAACACCTTTCATGTGTCCCTCCTAAAACCCGTTCACATGTCTCGATTTTCCAAGTCATCTGCCGGGACATCAGGTTCGTCCACGGACAATTATGAGGTGAACGCTATTGTAGGGAGCAAGGTGGTACGAGGCAAAAAGTACTATCTGGTGGATTGGAAATGTCATGGCCCAGAGGACAGGACCTGGGAGCCTATTGAGAAGATTTGTTCTCCTTAGCTCATTGCAGCTTTTGAGCATAGCAAGGCCCAAGGAGGGGGGCCACATTAGGCGTCGAGTTCCCACCACTGCACAGGGGGAATCTCAAGCTATGTCCTCTGCGGTCTCCCATTCTTTTTCAGCCGTAGAGGTTCCTGCTCAGCAGAGATGTCAGTCCCAGCGTCTTGCTCAGGTTAATGCTATGTGTTTGGTTGCTGCTGTTGCCCCAGGTTCAGCTGTAGCATCCAGCATTAGTCAGTGACGAGCAGACGTTCCTGGGACTAAGTCCTGCTTTTCTCCATCTGAGAAAGCCCATGAGACGACCGCTCATTGGTCAGAGGTCACATGCTCAGGTCCTCAAGCAGCTCAGATTGGGCCATCAGCAAGGTCCTGGAAGGCTGCGGTTATAAAAGGATCGCATGGCAGCATGGCCATGCGCTAGTATAGATCATGGGGAGTGAGAGTTGTATGCACGTATGAATGTCTCTGATGAAAGACTCATTATGAAACCCCTACCCTTAGTATGCATGTGTAGTCCAGCCTTGCCAGTTAGGGTTTAGGCTGATAGAGCAGGTAGGAGTCAGAGTCAGGGCATAGCATCAGCGCTGAGTAGTGGCTTGCCTTTACGCCACTGTGCACTTTGTTTGCACTCCACAGTAGCCAGCGTCGATCAGTGGCATTTACAGGTGTGATGCTGCGTGCTTAGTGGGTCTAGAGGGACTCTAACCCTGTATCTTTGGGGCAGAGTTACGTGACTGTACACTAGCGCTCACTTTGCCGAGTTCTGTGAGCTTTAACAGGCTACAGCATTTATATTCCGCGCTGTGAAGCAACAGAATCTGCCTCTGTACACACCGAGTGACGTTAACCCGCATGTGTTCATCTATTATACCACCATATAGCGTCCGCCATTACCAGACAGCAGGTAACATCTCTGCACGATGGACCCCGGGCTGCGAACGCACCTTATTACTATCTTATTATTTGGTGCGTTCTGCCAGCCCTATTACAGTGGTCTTCAGCAGACCTTCAGCAGTCAAAGCAACCCATTTGTCTGCTGCATCAATCATCAATCATGTCATAGGAATGCCGATGGGCACATAGAAAGACCCACCACCCTGCTGACATGCTGTAAATTAGAGTGTCACAAATTAGCAGCAGAATTTAACAGGTTAACAGCTGTGGGAGACAGATGATGGATGATCATCATAGCCATCATCTGCCTGCAAAGTGCATCAAAGTCAGGAAGATGCACGTAACGTACCCAGTATGTCACATGTTGGTAAATGGTTAGAAGCAATAAAAGACGGAACAAATGAACAAGTACAATTTCAAAGGAAATGAGTCTTTTAAGCATTTGTTGAGCAAAATGTCAGCTTTTTTTTTTTCTTTTTTAGAGCCAACTCCTCAAAAAACTCAGTGTGTACATGTTCCAACTGAAAAAGTAAAACCTTTCTTCTAATCCTGGAAAACCCCTTTACAAGGTATATTTATTGTGAATAATGTAATAAATAATAAAGTAAGGGACATAAAAAACAAACATAAAAAGTAGTATATATTCTTCTGTGAGTGCAACAAATGTTTCTACTCTGTACTCAAACTTGAGATGACCTTAGAAATATAAGTGCAACCTATAGTTCTCAATGACTATGGGAAAAATATAAAATCAATGTCAAATTCTAACATTTCAATGAAAAGGTTAGAAGTCAGTCTTTGAGAAGCATTGTCTAGGGAAGTGTAAACATATTGAATTGAATGACTTGAGTATCTTAGAGGGAAAACACAAGAAAAGATATCCACAAAAGTACCGGTAACACATTCTTTTTTTTTTATAACTCTTTTTATTGAATTTTCAGTATCAAACACAATACAAAACAAATTGGTGATATAGCTTTCTCAAGCATTAATGATAAATAAAATACAAAAGAACTATGAGCATATTAGACACATATCTTATAGGTTCATGACAAAATTGCAAGAGTAGAAAATATGTGAACTTGACCCACCTCTATAAATGTTCCAGAGAGTAGAATCTGTGCGTGACTCAGCCAAAAGACTCTAATGACCCCCAACAATCCAGGGATACAGCAATCTTATTTGAGACACATCCAGGAGACAAGCATTAACAAAACATTTATCCTCTTTTCCTTAATGGTCTCAATATGCTAGATATCAAAACTTTAACACTAAAGAAACTAATATTGAGATTATCCCAAATACCCCTATTCCCCCCCTTCCCACCCCTCTCTGCGTGCACCTGTTATATAGATAAATTATGGAATTGGTGTATGTCCACTTATTCGCTGTAGTAAGTACCATTGAGTATTCTCAAATTGAGCACGCAACTTATTTTTAACCCCCATAGGGAGAGATGGAATGAATAAAGACCATGTTTTCAAAAATTTCCTGGACATTTTTTCTTTACTAGTCAATGCATCCAGCCAATCCATTTTGAAAAGGAACATAACCTTAGTGAGAATTAGAGACTGTGGTGGCACTAACGGGCTTAACCAATGATGCATTATGCTTTTCCTGGCGCCAATTCCCAAATGTCAGAGTAGCCTTAATATGTTTGCAAAACCTACCCTGAGCTTCCTCTAGTATATTAAAGACAGCCCATTGCGGTGTGAGTGGGAACGAGACCCCACACATCTCCTGCAGTTTCTCATGTATTATTCTCCACAGCTCCTGTATTTTTGTACAGCCCCACAGATGGTGATAGATGTCTGTGTTTCATGCTTTGCATTTAGAACATGAATAAGGTGTTGAGGGAGACATCTTAGAATGGATATATGGGGTGAAGTATGCCCTATGTAGTATCAGAAGAGTATCAGTATAGCTACTGTATGATAGGATTTTCATTTGTGTTATCGTGGCCTCCAGGAAGTCACCTGCCTCCAAACCTGGTATATCTTTTTACCATCTCGCTGGTCCCGTATTTCTCCCCTCTATGACCAGTTTTTGCATAGTAACGAATAAATACTACTTGAAGGTGCCCCCTGTGATCTCGCATTCCTGAGAAACCGATCCATACTATTTCCCCCTTCACCTACACCTCCCCCAGAGATGCATTTTTGGACCAAACTACGTGCCTGAAGAAATAAAAAGGGGTTATTATTAAACAACGGAAAATGTTGTGATGCTGAATCAAAAGAGAGCACAGAGAATCTCAAGTCCAGTAGGTCCATTGCCAGAATGCATCCCTGATCTGCAAGAATTCTATAGGGCGAAGGTGGAAAGCCCCTTAAGACACCAGGGTTACCTAGAAAAGGTTGAAATGGGGATAATCTAGTATTTAGTTTGCAAAGCTTCCTGCATCGCTTCAACGTCACTATTGTCTAGCATAAAGTTGGGTGTTCTGAATGACATCTGGAATTTCCTCATTGCTCAGATGCAACAAGGCGGTTAATGAGATATGTGGGCATAATTGTTGGTGCAAGCCTACATTAGTAAAATGAGAGACTCCAAGTATCCAATCTATAGTGTACCGAAAATTAGCTGCCAAGTTATATTTACTTATGCCTGGAAAATTGATTTCCCCCTCTGTCCTTAATGCCTGTAGCTTAGATAGCCCTATGCGTGTCCTACCCGAGTCACACCATATACATTTCTGGATAGCCGAATTTAACAGTTTGAGGTGTGTCTTAGATAGTAGAATTGAAAGTGTCTGAAAGGCATACATCAGTTTAGGGGATACTACCATTTTTATAAGGTGGCAACGACCTGAAAAGGATCATTTGAAATGCTTCCAAGAAATTAAGAGGCTTGTTATTGATGAAACTAGTGGCCTGTAATTAATCCTGTATAAGATTGATGGGTTCGCAGGGAGCTGGATACCTAAGTATTTAATAGACTCCTGGCTCCAGTGGAATGGGAATAAAGGGTCAGACAACCTGCCAGATCTGAAAAGTGCCAAAGCCTCAGATTTATTGTAGTTAACTTTGAAGCCCGAACATCTACAAAAATCCCCCAGGACCTCCATTATAACTGGAACTGCCTGGATTGGGTTGGCGATGAACAGAAGTATGTCATCAGCAAAAGCTGAAATTGTTACTGAGGTATTGCCAACCCCATGCCTTTAAACACTGACAGATTCTGGAGGGTTCTCAACAGTGGGTCCAACGCCACATTAAATTATAATGGAGACAGTGGGCAACCCTGGCATGTGCCACGCTGAATCCCAAAGGGTTCTGACAGAGTGTTGTTTATGGACAGCCTGAACACCGGACCTCTATAAATGCCAGTATGTCATGCAGGTAATCCCAGGCCACTCTATCAAATGCCTTTTTGGCATCCAGGCTGACCACAATAGTTTGCATTCATTTATGTGCTTTACTGAAAGATATGGCTCCCAATGCCATTCTAAAATTATATGTAATGGATTTATCATGAACAAAACCTGTTTGTTGGGGTGTGATCAATTCTGGGATTATTTTTTGCATTCTGTCGGCCAGAATCTTAGTAAATATCTTGAAATCAGAATTAAGTAATGAAATTGGTCTGTACCCCTCGACCTGCATGTGATCTTTGCCTGGTTTCGGAAGAACAATGATAACAGCCTCATTATACCTGTTAGGAATGAGCCCACCACCCACCACGTTATTGTATACTTCACAAAGATGAGGTGCCACAGAGGCTCCAAAAATTTTATAATGTTCATTGCTGAACCTGTCCGGACCAGGGGCTTTAACTATTTTTAATGTATGAATGTCCTGAAGAACTTCAGCAGTAGTGATAGAAGAGTTAAGAATTTTTCTCTGATCCTCAGTAAGTTTTGGTGCTATGTCATTTTGTAAAAATTTTGTGTGTTCACCCCCACCCCCTGGTTCTAATTTATATAGGTTCCCAAAGCAAGCTCTAAATTCGTTCACTATCTCCTAATTTTTAATTAGAATAGGGCCATTATGTTGTTGTTGTATTTTATGTATTCTTGTGGCTGTTCTGTATGGCCTCGTGAGGGAGGCAAGTACATTTCCTGATTTGTTACCCCACTTGAAGTATTTATGTTTTTGGTAGTCCAGATTGTACAGGGCCATCTCGTGTGCCAATGTATCTGCGTCCTCTTAGGCCTCTAAAAATTTCTGTTTTGTTAGTGATGTGTTTTTGGCCTTGAACTCTTTGTATGCTTGGGTTATTGTTTTCTGCGCCACCAATGTTTGTTCTAATAATCTTTTCTTTTTATGGCTAACATAGGAAATAATTTGCCCCCTTAATGCAACTTTAGAGGCTGCCCAAAATAGATCCGCCTCATCATAGTGATTCCGATTGTCATTCTTGTAGATGTCCCAGGAAAGCTGAAGGTATTTTTTGAAGTCGTCAGATTGGTAGAGATACGAGGGGAACCGCCACCTTTTCTCACAATATATTGAGTTCATTTGACTAGATTTGAATGTTATAGGAGCATGGTCTGATATGTGAATATTTAAAATATCCGACTGTTGTACTGGTAATAATGAGGAGTGTGCAAACCAATAATCTATCCTAGTGTGTGAGTCATGTGTATGGGAGTAGTGAGAAAAATCTTGCTCTAATGGGTGTTGTACTCTCCAGATGTCTATCAAACCCAAGTGGTCCACCAGTGATTGTATAGAACTACCCTGTGATGTTTGTTGTTGTGTTTGAGCATTGGACCTGTCCATAGAAATGTCGTGGGCCTAGTTAAAGTCCTCACGCACAATTATCTGTGTTGTGTCCCAGCCTGCTATGCTCTCCAAAATTCTGGCTTTAAATTGTGAGTCTGGGGAGTTAGGGGCATATATATTAACCAAACTAAAGGTCGTCCCCACTATTGTAACCATAACAACGAGAAACCTCCCCGTTGGATCCTCCAGCACCTCTATATGTCATAGTTAATGCATTCATTGATCAGTATGGCTACTCCTCGCTGTTTTTTTCAGTATGATGCCTCACCACACAGATTGTATTTCCTACTGTAAAGAAACACATTCTTTATATTTAATACGACTAAGATGCGAACATCCAAATGATGGGGGCATAGCTAATGCAGAAAGTTTGAAGTGGTTAATTTTCACTTCTGCAGTAGTTTCCCTTCCTTGACTTCTGGGAGGATGAGAATGTCCTCACTATTTTTAGATCCATAAGTTGGTTAATTAACCCCCAAGCTATCATTAGCCCTATCACAGCCTGGACCTTGGCATTCAAGACTCCTTTGGCTTAACAGGAAAGTACCTCTCTCCTCTCTCTTCCCACCACTGACAACTAATCATGTATAGACACCCATTGTCTGATCCCTAACTGACATTATCTGGCAGTTGGGTACTTCTTGAACCGCACAGGACATCATGTCCCTGCAGGTGTACAGATTTTGCTGTAGTCTCGACAGTGACCACAGCAAAGGCACTGTCAGGCCTCCCTGATCTCCAGCAGCACTCAGTCCCAGGGTGCAGGGTTGCTTCTCCTTGGCTTAGTATTTCTCCTGAAGGTGCTTCTATCCAGCAAACTAAAGAATAGCCCTAACACTAATTACCTGTGCCTGCATAAAGATGGCTGAAGAGCTGGCTTCTCACACTGTCAGAGTTCACAGACATTTGTGACGCCTGACTTTGCATGGCATCACTCATTCTTCCTATTGGCTGGCTTAATAGGACTTGGCATCACTGTGCTTCTCTAGGCATCTGCAGTGTAGTCAGATATACTTTTCCCACCTTCATTAACACTTCGTGCATGTGGATCGCCCTCACCCAGGGCAGCGGGGTACTCGGAGCCGGGCCCGGTGGATTTCAATGGGAGATGTCACGGCATCTGTGACCCGGTCCGTGGCCTTGGGCGTCCATTGTTAAAGGGGGTTAAGTGATGTTGTAAAGTTTTTGAGTGAATGATTTGTGATGCCACCTGTGGTGTTCGGCAATGAAGATGTTAAGCCGACGCTGCAGACAGATCCTCTGGGACAGATGGTGTGGTGCAGCAGTGATGGTGTAGCCCTCCACAGGTAGGGCTGTAGTCCCAGGGCAGATTAGATGAAGAAGATAGGTGTTAAGGGAGAGAGTGTAGTGTCCGGCGCCAAAATGTAGCAGTGCTGAGTGGGTTGGCGCAGTAATAAGCGGAGGACACCAGGGCATGTAGTTCCAAAGCTTTACTCACAGTCTGTTGAGCATACAGATGCCTGCCTCGCAGGGGCTCAGCCAACTTCCAGGCAAGATGAAGTACTCCCTTCCAACACTCCGCCAACATTTGTGCCTTTTCTGAACGTCTCCCTTTTGCACCTATAGTGAAGTACTCTCAGTACTGAGTTACACTGGAGTTCCTCCTGTCAGATGTTCCTATGAACTCTACTTGTACGGCAGACAGCTGTTGCCTGCTTCCGGGACTCCTTGCTACCAAGTCCCGGCTCACTATCGTTGCTGTTGTGCCCCCAAGTCTTATGTGGGAATAAAGCGGTGACAACTTCTATTCCTCCAGTGTCTGCTGCAGGACCATTAGCATCCATACAACCTCGGGGACGGGACCTTGGCCTTGCGCTGTGAACTTGGAAAGGGTTCTGCTCTAACCCTAATACTTAGTCCTCCTCTCCTTACGTTCCATACTAATCCTTCCTTCTTATGGAGAGAGTCAGGCTTTCCATCAATGTCTCTTTCCTGTGCCAGTGGACCCAGGTCACTGAGGTCGGCTGCAGCACTTCCTTCATCCATCCCACTCAGGGGATCTTCACTCTTCCTCTGACTTTGTCAGACTGACCAAATCGTAAACTCTTCCCGCTCTTTTAGTGCCAACTAACTCCACCCGCCTTCCAGCACGCTTCATGTTCCAAGCAGGGAGCCACCAAAGGGTGCTTTGCTACACTACTATGTTGTATGGGATGCAGGTGTTGGAGCGTGGTCAGGTGTCTCCACCTTACCTGAATGGTGGGGTACCACACCTCAGGAGGAGGTGCAGTACCTCTGTGGCCACTGAACCCTCAGGGGCGTCACACATGCACAGTGAGGAGTGAAAAGAAAATAAGATTTTGGTACAGTGTTAGCCAGTTTGAGAAAAGATTTCTTGCTTCATAATTTTATAGATATGACAGTGTTCAATATCTACCAAAAAAGTGATGTTATAAAACAAGCTATCAAGTCTACTTAGGTCCTTTCATCAGGCATGGTATAAACAGAAAATCTGAAGAAACACATAGAGTAAAGATATGTTCTATTAAAACACATTAAAAAAATGAGCTTGGAGAGAAAATCCTTAAAGGGAATCTGTCACCACATATGACCTATCTAAACTATTAGGCCGGAGTCACACTAGCGTATGGCATCCATTGCGAGAGCATCAGATGCGATATGCTAATGACCCTCGGCTCCTGCACTGCTGTGAGAGGGAACAAGTGTCATGCTACTGTGCTCCGATCCTCTCATACAGAGACACAGAGCACAGCTGTGGAGGAGGCAGAGAAGTGATTTCTCCAATCTCCTCTGCTGCCGACGTTGGCATATATCGCGCCAAACTTGGATGATATGGGTGCAAGTGAGCCGAGTATTGGTGGCAATCGCAGCATGCTGCCATTGTATTCGCATGCCCATTTGGCATGAGAAAATAATCGCAGATGTGAGCTGCCCCATAGATTAACACTGGGCCGAGTGCTATGCGTTGTTTTATCACATAGAACTCGGCCGTATTCTACCGTAGTGTGACTCCGGCCTTAATATGGGCATACTGGTTATAGACTGCTGAAAAAAATCCTGTGTGTCTCATAGCAGCTGTGTTGTTGTTGAGATCTCATCTTTTATCACTTTATATAAGTGATCTCTTCCAGGCTCTGGGGAGGATGGTGCATGGAACATAACTCTGCCTCCAGAGCTTATTTTACATGAAGAAGGCGTTCCCAGTGTGAAACAAGTAACTAACACAGAACAGGAGAACATTACATTTGTCTTCTTTCAAACACATTTTTGCTTCTCTCTCAACTTTGCTGTGTTGCAACAATATTGCAGCTGTCTGCCTGAGAACTTGAAGCTGAGAGGAACCAGCAGATGTGTCAATTAGGAGACCAGAAAGCGGCCATTACACTTCAAACTGATAACAGTGGTGTAGTGTGAAAACTTCAAAAAGAGGAAAAAATAATCCTCCAAAAAATTCAGTTACAAACCAGACAGGCCCAAATGCATCTGCACTAATCCAGGGTGCAGCGGACCCAAGTAAATTGGCAGCTTCACAGGTGCATAAATACCAAATGAAGCAGCCAGCCTACAATCAGGGATTGGCCGTGTGGTACACCAGTGCAGAAAAAATAATCCGCATGTGGCAGTGTTCACACAGGGAATGCAGGGCTTCTGGCTCACAACCTCTTAGTAACACCATATAGGGGGGCTGCCCAGTGCCAACTAGAATGCATCCCGTGTGAACAGAGGCCGCAAGTTTGCAGAACCATTTGGGCCCAACTGCACCCTGGAAAAAATATAAAAAGTGCATAAAAAACATATCAGTATATGTAAGGTATTGGTTGATATTAAGGCCTTAATACGGAAGCTGACAAACTGCGTCAAAGTTCCCCACACTTGTCAGTCCCTACTCTAACATGAAAACCTCAAAAAGAGGAAAAAAAAATCCTCCAAAAAATTCAGTTACAAACCAGACAGGCCTAAATGTATCTGCACTAATCCAGGGTGCAGCAGACCCAAGTAAAATGGCAGCTGCACAGGTGCATAAATACCAAATGAAACAGCCAGCCTACAATCAGGGATTGGCCGTGTGGTACACCAGTGCAGAAAAAATAATCCGCATGTGGCAGTGTTCACACAGGGAATGCAGGGCTTCTGGCTAACAACCTCTGCCAACACTGCCACATGTGGATTATTTTTTCTGCACTGGTGTACTACACGGCCAATCCCTGATTGTAGGCTGGCTGTTTCATTTGGTATTTACGCACCTGTGCAGCTGCCATTTTACTTGGGTCTGCTGCACCCTGGATTAGTGCAGATGCATTTAGGCCTGTCTGGTTTGTAACTGAATTTTTTGGAGGATTTTTTTTTTCCTCTTTTTGAGGTTTTCATGTTAGAGTAGGGACTGACAAGTGTGGGGAACTTTGACGCAGTTTGTCAGCTTCCGTATTAAGGCCTTAATATCAACCAATACCTTACATATATTGATATGTTTTTTGTGCACTTTCTATATTTTTTCCAGGGTGCAGTTGGGCCCAAATGGTTCTGCAAACTTGTGGCCTCTGTTCTCACGGGATGCATTCTAGTTGGCACTGGGCAGCCCCCCTATATGGTGTTACTAAGAGGTTGTGAGCCAGAAGCCCTGCATTCCCTGTGTGAACACTGCCACATGCGGATTATTTCTTCTGCACTGGTGTACCACACAGCCAATCCCTGATTGTAGGCTGGCTGCTTCATTTGGTATTTATGCACCTGTGCAGCTGCCATTTTACTTGGGTCCGCTGCACCCTTGATTAGTGAAGATGCATTTGGGCCTGTCTGGTTTGTAACAGTGGTGTAGCGACAGGGCCGGACTGGGACTAAAATTCAGCCCTGGCATTTGAAGTTACACAGGCCCACTAGTCACATGGTGACTATATAATATCTTTGTACACTTGTAGTTTACAAGAAGTGAGAGGAGATTAACACGACTATATAACACTAGATTAAGGCCCGATGCTATCGCATCGAGAGGATAGTGACACACCTCTTGCCATGTTAACCCTCAATACACACACACCTCCTCAACACACACTCCTCTCACCTTTCACCATCTCCACTCACATCCACTCACTCTTTCACTCCACATACGACCCTTTCTCTCACTCCGTCTCTCATACTCACACTGTCATCGTCGCTGCTCCATGATCCCCGACATCTTCTTCCGCCGGCGCCATCCTGGATCCCGACGTTGTCCACGCCGGTGACATGTTCTTGCGGCCATGCCATCTTGAGTATTCTGAAATCCTGCGAGTGGACATTAGTGGAGATAGTGAAAGGTGAGAGGAGTGTATGTTGAGGAGTGGTGTGTTGAGGGTTAACATGGCAAGAGGTGTGCTGTGACGTCACCAGTTACAACTGGACGGAAGTTGTTACAACCCGGAAGCTGCTTAGCGCATTTATTATAGTAGATTAAGGCCCGATGCTATCGCATCGAGAGGATAGTGACACACCTCTTGCCATGTTAACCCTCAATACACACACACCTCCTCAACACACCACACCGCCTCAACACACACTCCTCTCACCTTTCACCATCTCCACTCACGTCCATTCACTCTTTCACTCCACATACGACCCTTTCTCTCACTCCATCTCTCATACTCACACCGTCATCGTCGCTGCTCCACGATCCCCGACATCTTCCGCCGGCGCCATCCTGGATCCCGACATTGTCCACGCCGGCGACATGTTCTTGCGGCCATGCCATCTTGAGTATTCTGAAATCCTGCGAGTGGACATTAGTGGCTCACCATTGTCATTTTGAAACACGACTGCTACTTCACTGACAGTGGGATTATTGTAGCGTCGAGGGTCTTGAGTACGATCTTGTTTAATAGCCATAGTGATGTTTGGCATGACAGTTCCGTTTTGTAGAGATTTAATTTTTTCTTGTTCTTCCACATCACGTAACATTTGATAAGCTTCCACAAAAGGATTAATAGTTTGGATTTGAAGGGCAATAATGTTCATCAATGTAGGATGACATTTTTGATTTTCTTTACATCGTAAGCGTTGTTCGTTTGCGGTAGTGGTATCGAGAATGTAAAGTTGGGCAAATGCGCGTTGCTGGTCATCTGAGGGATGTAGTGTTTCAGTTCTATGATAGATCTGGCCATGTATGAGGAAACAGTATGGGCCATATCCAGGAGGTGGTGAAATATTTGCACCCATGGAGGCAAAAGCAAAGGAACTGTTAATACTTCGAATATTATCCATGAAATTTTTGCTAAATTCACTTTGCCCTTTCAGCAAACGTGTAAAGACATCAGGATATTGTAGTATGGGTACATGGACTTTACCCTTCTGACAGCAGAGCGTAAAGTTGTTATCAGAAGGTATCTCTGCTACAAAATGCAAAGCTTCGCAATGCTCACATACATGGGTCATGTCACCACAGCTGTGTTCGGTAATACTATTTTCATCATTAGTGAAAATGTGAGGTTGTAGTAGAAGTGCATGTCCAACCGATGGTGTGTGCCTAGTTTTGAGACCAACGTATATTTGTCTTGGTTGCACTTTCTGCGGGCTAACTGCAGCTTGTATGTGAAGAAACTGTGCGTTGGTATTGACTAATGGTGGTATTGATAGGGAAGAAACAGATTGCTGATTAGTTATGTCAGTGAACGGCATATAGGATGAAGTGTGGTAGTAACTTGTTCCACAAGCTGATGTGGAAGCATCCTGTTGTGAGTCTACTAATAATGATGAGGAAGAAGCCGTCTGTTGTTGGCAGTGATGGCGTGTAGAGGCTTCTTCAGCCAATGTAATAGATTTAGAGTTAGGGGATTCGTGTGTGAGACAACGGCGTTTATAAGCCTTAATCTTGTCAAGTCGATGCTGTTTTTCCTCAGGAGTCTCATTAGCATGGCGTTGTTTTTGTCGTAGTGCTAAAGCTGCTTTCCTTTCACTGGCATTGGCATACTGTGCATCGGTATTGAATGGTGGTATTGATAGGGCAGAAACAGATTGCTGATTAGTTATGTCAGTGAACGGCATATGGGATGAAGTGTAGCAGTAAATTGTTCCACATGCTGATGTGGAAGCATCCTGTTGTGAGTCTAATAATAATGATGAGGAAGAGGCCGTCTGTTGTCGGCGGTGACGGCGTGCAGAGGCTTCTTCAGCCAATCTTATGGATTTAGAGTTAGGGGATTCGTGTGTGAGGCAACGGCGTTTATAAGCCTTAATCTTCTCAAGGCGATGGTGTTTTTCCTCAGGAGTCTCATTAGCACGACGTTGTTTTTGTCGTAGTGCTAAAGCTGCTTTCCTTTCACTGGCATTGGCATACTTTTTGTTATGACTCATGTTGGCACAGGTAAAGGAGTCTATTTGGCAGTTATCTGGCAGTGAAGAAGGCGTCCTGGAGTATTGTAGAGTAAACAGATACTAATTGACCCTGTAATTGCCCAGCGGTAGTTATGAAGTGGTAGTGGCAAATTGGCCCTGTAGTTAGACACCGGCAGAGGAGCAAGGCAGCAGTAGTTATGGCGGTATAGGCAAATTAGCCCTGTAATTAGACACCGGCAGAGGAGCAATGCAGCAGTAGTTATGGCGGTAGAGGCAAATTGGCCCTGTAATTAGACACCAGCAGAGGAGCAATGCAGCAGTAGTTATGGCGGTAGAGGCAAATTGGCCCTGTAATTAGACACCGGCAGAGGAGCAAGGCAGCAGTAGTTATGGCGGTAGAGGCAAATTGGCCTTGTAATTAGACACCGGCAGTAAACAGGCAGATGACCAAAGCAGCAGCAGTTATGGCGGTAGAGGCAAATTGGCCCTGTAATTAGACACTGGCAGAGGACAAAGGCAGCAGTAGTTATGGCAGTATAGGCAAATTGGCCCTGTAATTAGACACCGGCAGAGGACAAAGGCAGTAGTTATGGCGGTATAGGCAAATTGGTCCTGTAATTAGACACCGGCAGAGGAGCAAGGCAGCAGTAGTTATGGCGGTACAGGCAAATTGGTCCAGTAATTAGACACCGGCAGTAAACAGGCATAGGACCAAGGCAGCAGTAGTTATGGTGGTACAGGCAATGCCAAGCGTCCGCACAGCAAGTCGGCGTGAGGTAAATGACGCAATTTCACGAATGCAAGATGGCGTCGGCGAAATCTCGCGAGATTTCGCCGACGTCGTTAACACCTCTTGCCATGTTAACCCTCAACAAACCACACTGCCTCAACACACACTCCTCTCACCTTTCACCTCCACTCATGTCCACTCACTCTTTCACTCCACATACGTTCCATTCTCTCACTCCGTTTCTCATACTCACACCGTCATCGTCGCTGCCCCGACATCTTCCTCCGCCGCCGCGATCCAGGATCCAGACGTTCTCCAGGCCGCCGACATGTTCTTGCGGGACGCCATCTTGGATTTCGTGAAATCCCGCGATATTCAAGATTGCGTCGCCGCAACAACATGTTGCTGGCGTTGACGACATTGGGATCCAAAAAGATGGCGTCGGCGAAATCTCGTGAGATTACGCCGACGCCATTTTGGATCCCGATGTCGCCCACGCCAGCGACATATTCTTGCGGGACGCCATCTTGGATGTCGTGAAGTCCCGCGATATTCAAGATGGCGTCGCCGCAACAACATGTCGCTGGCATGGGCGACATCGGGATCCAAAATGGCGTCGGCGTAATCTCGCGAAATTTCGCCGACGCCATCTTTTTGGATCTCGATGTCGTCCACGCCAGCGACATATTGTTGTGGCGACGCCATCTTGAATCTCGCGGGATTTCACGACATCCAAGATGGCGTCCCGCAAGAACATGTCGGCGGCCTGGAGAACGTCTGGATCCTGGATCGCGGCGGCTGAGGAAGATGTCGGGGCAGCGACGATGACGGTGTGAGTATGAGAAACGGAGTGAGAGAAAGGAACGTATGTGGAGTGAAAGAGTGAGTGGACATGAGTGGAGGTGAAAGGTGAGAGGAGTGTGTGTTGAGGCGGTGTGGTGTGTTGAGGGTTAACATGTGCGTGTGTGTGTGGTGACGTCATCGGTTACAACTGGACGGAAGTTGTTACAACCGGAAGCTGGTTAGGGCATTTATTATTATAGATGTAGTCACAGCTGTGCCCAGTATTTCAGCTCAGTCCTATTTATTGCTTTTAGGTACAGTACTCCTCCCAAATCTCTGTCCCCTTTTGTATGCATGATTACAGAATTCCTGGCAGAACTGCTCTCTATTGGGCAATCAGACCCCCTGGTCATAGCCGCCCCTATCATACCTCCCAACTTTTGAAGAAGGGAAAGATGGACAAAGACTGCGCGCCGCTGCAAATTTTGGCCACGCCCAGCCACACCCATTTCACAACTAGTCACACCCATGTCCACACCTAATCACACCCATTTAGCACTGCTGATCACACTGACTGGTACTGAGGGCAGAGTGGCTGGCATTATGGGCACACTGACTGGCACTAAGGAAGAGAGAAAACAGAGAGAGAGAGAAAAAAGAAAACAGAGAGAGCGAGAAATAAAGGGGAAAGAAAGAAAGAACAGTGAGAGACAAAGACAGAACAGTGAGAGACAGAGAAAGAGCAGAGAGAGAAAGAAAGAGGGGAAAGAAAGAAAGAACAGAGAGAGACAGAGAAAGAACAGAGAGAGAAAGAAAGAAGTAAAGAAAAGAAAGAACAGAGAGAAAGAGAGGAAAGAAAAAGAAAGAAAGAGGGGAAGAAAGAACAGAGAGAGAAAAAAGAAAGATTAGAGAGAGAAAGAAAGAACAGAGAGAGAAAGAAAGAACAGAGAGAGAAAGAAAATGAGGGAAAGACAGAACAGAGAATGAAAGAACAGAGAAAGAAAGAAAAAGAGAGAAAGAAATAAAGAAAGATTCTACAAAGATACTATAGCAGCCCGGCTCCCATTGTAGTGCTCACCTGAGCCTCCCGATGCAGGACCTATCATGATCCGCTCACATGGCCGGCATGCCCGATTCCAAGGCGATCCTGCTGTCTGCGCTGTCGGAGGAGGACACGGTGATGGATCTGAAGCATTCCTGGTTCCGTCACAATCTCCTCAAGAAATTATCTCATTTCCGGTCAGCTTCAAGCACGTCACTTCAGGTGGAACGTAATGTGTGTGTTTTAAAATGCTCCTTGGGGCTCCGCCGTGTACTCCTGTGTCCGTGGGAAAAGCCCGCTTTGTACACACTTGGCTCCGCTCCGTACATCCCGTACACATTTGGCTCCACTCCATACACACACGGCTCCTCTCCGTACACCTCGTACACGTGTGGCTCCTCTCCGTACACCTCGCACACACGGCTCAGCTCCGTACACGCGTGGCTCCGCTCCGTACACCTCATACACACGGCTCCGCTCCATACACCTCATACACACACGGCTCCTCTCCGTACACCTCGTACACGCAGCTCCTCTCCGTACACCTCGTACACACGGCTCCGCTCCGTACACCTCGTACACACGCGGCTCCGCTCCGTACACCTCGTACACACAGCTCCGCTCCGTACACCTCGTACACACGCAGCTCCGCTCCGTACACCTCGTACACACGCGGCTCCTCTCCGTACACCTCGTACACACGCGGCTCCTCTCCGTACACCTCGTACACGCGCGGCTCCACTCCGTACACCTCGTACACACTGCTCCGCTCCGTACAGCTCGTACACACGGCTCCGCTCCGTACACCTCGTACACACGGCTCCGCTCCGTACACCTCGTACACACACGGCTCCGCTCCGTACACCTCGTACACACGGCTCCGCTCCGTAAACCTCATACACACACGGCTCCGCTCCGTACACCTCGTACACACGGCTCCGCTCCGTACACCTCGTACACACGCGGCTCCGCTCCGTACACCTCGTACACACGCGGCTCCTCTCCGTACACCTCGTACACACGCGGCTCCACTCCGTACACCTCGTACACACTGCTCCGCTCCGTACAGCTCGTACACACACGGCTCCGCTCCGTACACCTCGTACACACGGCTCCGCTCCGTACACCTCGTACACACGCGGCTCCTCTCCGTACACCTCGTACACACACGGCTCCGCTCCGTACACCTCGTACACACACGGCTCCGCTCCGTACACCTCATACACACGGCTCCTCTCCGTACACCTCGTACACACGCGGCTCCACTGCGTACACCTCGTACACACTGCTCCGCTCCGTACAGCTCGTACACACACGGCTCCGCTCCGTACACCTCGTACACACGGCTCCGTTCCGCACACCTCGTACACACACGGCTCCGCTCCGTACACCTCGTACACACGGCTCTGCTCCGTACACCTCGTACACACACGTCTCCGCTCCGCTTCGTACACACACGGCTCCGCTCCGTACACCTCGCACACCTCGTACACACGGCTCCGCTCCGTACACCTCGTACACACACGTCTCCGCTTTGTACACCTCGTACACACACGGCTCCGCTCCGTACACCTCATACACACACAGCTCTGCTACATCCACACTGTAAATCCTGACCCCACACATACTTACCTCAACCAGCACCATGACAACAGCAAAGCAGAGTCTTGCAGACGGTAGAGGCAAGGCTGAGCGCACAGGACCTGTGATGAGGTCACAGGAGGGGCGGAGTCAGGGGTGACATGATCGGGGGTCTGGATAAAGGCTCCTGATCATGTGACCCCTTGACTCCTCCCCTCCTGTGACCTCATCACAGGTCCTGCGAACAGAGCGAGCAGGCAAGCGAGTGCGACGCTGTGAGGAGCTGCGGGGGGGGGGCGGGGGGGTCTCATGCTAAGGCGAGGATGGGGTGCATGGGGGGGGCGTGGCGGCTTAGCTCCCTGCAGTGCGGGAGGAACTTGAAACTATCACCGCCATGCCCGCAGAGGGCCAGCGGCAGGAGCAACAGTGGCCGCAGCAGCTGGCAAACGACCACCTGCGGCCCACGTGACAGCGGCCCAGCGGGAAAATGCCCGGTTGGTTATATTGCCAATCCGGGCCTGTGTGGCGACCTGGTCCAGACTGTGTATGTGAAGTTGATGTTTTCTCAGCAACAACACATCTGATATGAGACACTCAGGGAGGACTAGTCTCAGCAGTCTATAACCTAAATGGTCATTAATAGTTTAGATAAGTCAAATGTGGTGACAGATTCCCTTTAATTAGTTTAGATAAATGGTGTGAGCATTTTATTTATAGTTTTCCTAAATTGAAGTAAGTTCAGAGTCCTGATAGCCTCGCTGTCTCTAATGCTGTTATGCTCTTTCAGCCATTGGGGAGAATGTCATCACAGATAAGGGGCCAGGATTATTGTACAGGAGGCAGTTTGGGAGGCTTTGGAATACTGACGGATTACCCAGCTGATCGCTATTAGCAAAAGGACTGTTCGTAGAAATATTGTCTAATCTGTTTGGCTGCCTAAAATAGGTAAATATTTATTAAAAATGCATAATATGAATATCTACAGACATATCATTAAAACGAACATTTTAGTATAATGCCATAATTAGCAATCACACTGATAAAGTTAAACGAGTATTTCCATCTGGAAGCCTTTATCACAACTCCACTGGATAGACGATAAATACTAGACCAATGGGGGTCTGACTGCTGGGACTTCAACCAAATACCTTAACAGGTGAGCCTGTTCCATCATTCTCCCCAACCACGGCACTAGGATGACTTTAGAATAGAACATTTTGGATAATGCTCGAGGAGACAACGTGTTTTATAAATTACTCAATGTTAAGAAAGGTGGACTAGAGTTCCACATTTTGACAATTGGTGAGGGTTTCATTGGTTAAACACCCCAACAATCAGTAGAAAAAAAGAACATTTAGAGAACAGAGAATTTTGGTAACTTAATAGTGGTCAATCTATCTATTGAAAAAAAGGTGGCAAAATTGTTAACTGAACTAAGCCCTAGGATACAATTTATTAAAAATCAGGGCTCTGAATCATTTGTAAATAATGTCAGAATACAAATGAAGGCAAGATATTGTATTATACATATACAAATATACAAGTCAAATTGTGTTTGAAATGCAAATACAAACCCAAGAGGCTGAAGAACACAAGAAAATATAAATAATTATAATGTGGAACAAGTATTTTGTGTTGAGCACAAATCAACCAGGAGGGGTTCAAGGTCTCTGATCAGTGCACAGTGGTGTGAGTTACGAGCTATTTAACATAATTATAGCCGTTAGCAATAATAATAGTCTTTATTCTACAGGAAAACAAGCCGCATATGAGTTTGGAGTAAAGTTTTGTTTAGTGTCTGTTTTTGGTTTAACATTGCTGCTGCATTAAATTGTCATCAGAAAAAGGTGAAATATTCTTTACACATATTGATCTCAAGCAGGTTAAATTTAAAGGGGCTATCCACTACTTGTCAACCCCTTCTTAATTGCTTCAGTGCCCATCATAAAATAGAAAACGTTTTCTACTTACTTCCCAGAGTGGCGCCATTACAGTGATGTCAGCCAGAGCGCGAGTCTGTCCTGACAAAATAGTGAAGGCTGCAGTCGATTAGCAGCTGTTGATTGGCTGCAGCAGTCCCATGACAACCAGGAATTTCAGCTTTGACATCACTGGAATGGTGACCATACCAGGTGGTAAGTAGCAAGTGGTCTTATTTTATGATGGGCACTGGAGAAATTAGTAAAGAGTTGATGGGTACTGGATAACCTGCTAAGTTTTCCTTTAATTACAGCATACCTATTGTTTTAGAACTATACATATTTTATTCTGCAGACTGAGGATTGTTATTAATACATGAAACTTTGTAATATCTCATGAGGAGAAAGTGTGAACCTCCTTCCTCAAATTCTAGCGCCAAATCCTGGAAGGGAGATGTAGATAGTTATTCTAATTTTCAGTATTCTCCAAACCTGCACTGCTTGCAAGAATTATAGAAATTCTATGGCTTGATTTCAGCAGAATGACACAAATTAAATATTCTTAGGAAAACTGTAGGGGAAATGTATTAATGCTAGCATTTTATAATTGAATAGCCCTAGCATAAGATGCAACAAATTTATTAAGAGGCTCTTATCTTAAATCATAGAATCTTAGAATCATAGAATCGTAGAGTTGGAAGGGACCTCCTGGGCCATCTGGTCCAACCCCTGCTCAAAGCAGGATTCGCTAAATCATCCCAGTCAGATGTCTGTCCAGCCTCTGTTTGAAGACTTCCATTGAAGGAGAACTCCACCACTTCTCGTGGCAGCTTGTTCCACTCATTGATCACTCTAACTGTCAAAAAGTTTTTTCTAATATCTAATCTGTCTCCTCCCATTCAGTTTCATCCCATTGCTTCTAGTCTTTCCTTGTGCAAATGAGAATAAAGTTGATCCTTCTACAATGTGACAGCCCTTGAGATATTTGTAGACAGCTACTAAGTCTCCTCTCAGTCTTCTCTTTTGCAAACTAAAGAATCCCAAATCCTGCAACCTTTCCTCATAAGACAGGGTTTGCAGACCGGTCACCATTCTGGTTGCTCTTTTCTGAACTTGCTCCAGTTTGTTGATGTCTTTTTTAAAATGTGGTGCCCAAAACTGGACACAATATTCCAGATGAGGTCTGACCAAAGAGGAGTAGAGGGAAATAATGACTTCACCTGATCTAGACTGTATGCTTCTGTTAATACATCCTAGAATTGCATTTGCCTTTTTTGCTGCTGCATCACACTGTTGACTCATATTCAGTCTGTGATCTATTAGTATACCCAAGTCTTTTTCACATGTGCTGTTGCTTAGCTCTATTCCTCCCATTCTGTATATGCTTTTTTCATTTTTATTGCCCAGATGTAGTACTTTGCATTTTTTCCTGTTAAAAACCATTCTGTTAGTTGCTGCCCACTTCTCCAGTTTATTTATATCTTTTTGAATCCTCTCTCTTTCTTCTCTAGTATTAGCTATCCCTCCTAGCTTTGTGTCATCAGCAAATTTAATCAGTTTACCCTCAATTCCTTCATCTAAATCGTTGATAAAGATGTTGAACCATACAGGGCCCAGGACAGAGCCCTGTGGTACCCCACTTAAGACATTCTTCCAACTGGATGTGCAGCCATTTACAACCACTCTTTGGGTCCGATCACAAAGCCAGTTATGAATCCACCTAACAGTTGCCTTGTCCATTCCATACTTAGTCATTTTTTCAATTAAGATTGTATGAGATACTTTGTCAAATGCTTTGCTGAAGTCAAGATATACTATATCTTATAATAAATGTGCTCTATCTTCGGTTATGCACGTTATCCATGTTCCAGAAATTGAAATTTTGTTGCAAATTATAGTAAATCTGTGTTGTCCGTCTAACGTGATGCCTTTTCTCACCACTTAAAGCCTTTTCTAAGTTTCCATTGATTAAGTTCCACTAAGGCTCTGGTCACATGTCTATTTGTGCTTTCAGTTTCTTTCTTCCATTTGAAACAGACAAATGGAACAGATAAACACAATTAGTGGGCAATCTTGTTCTAAACAGGATTAGAGGGGCCCCATTGATTTATATGGGGGGTCCGTCTTCATACTGTTTCCTTTTTTTTAGAATCGAAGAAAATGTTCTTCTGTGGATGTAAACGTGCTCAAATCCTTTTGTCCCATCATATTATCCCACACAGACTTGATGATGTTGATATTACTGTATGGTTCTTTGGGTTGCTTATAATCAGTTCCAGGAGTCCTTGTTCTTTTTTGGCTAAGTATAGTTTTTAATGACATTGTCAGTATGTTTGGGATCATTGTCTTGATGCAGGATATATTTGGAGTGAATCAGATGCCTCTTTGATAGTATTGCATGATGGGTAAATATCTGTTTGTATTTCTAATCATTGAGGACACCAACTAATCGTCAACGTTAAGTATTGTACACACAGTCATTGGCCAAGGGAAGTTGGTGAAGCAGATGAAAGGCACATCATTCTTTTTTACCTTTGAACTCAGAAGATGTCCAGCAGTGCCATCTGTTCACAAATGGCAACAACCAGTGGGACCCAGCTACATCCATTTGCAGTTCGGAGAAGGGTGTTCAGAGGTGGCCTTCATGAAAGAATTGTGGCCAAGTGACTCAACTATGCAGGAAAACATATGAACTGAGATGCAGAAAAATGGCAGCAGGTGTTCTGGATTGATGAGCCAAAGAGGGCAGATTGTTTGCCAAAGTGCTAGAGAGCATTACAATAATGAGTGTGGGAGAGCAGCATTATTATTATTAGAAGAGTGAAACATGGTTGAAGTTTCTTGCAAGTTTGGGGCTGAATTTCAGCAAATATAGCTGGGAATTTTGGTTGAGATTAATGGTGTCCTCAATGGTGAGAAATGCAGGCAGATACTTATCTATCATGTACCATCAGGGAGGCATTTGATTGTCTGCAAATGTATTCTATAACAACCCCATATATATAGCCAATATCGTTAAGAATTATATTTAGCGTAAAGAAGTATAGGTTTCCTAGAAGTGATGATATCGCTCCCACAGAGTCTGTCTAGGATTATATAAAGAGATAGAAGGATTTGTGAAAGACTACTTCGCAGAAGATCAGTGGTTAGTTCTCCAAGATGTTTGGAACAACCTGCATGCCAAATTCCTTCAAAAATTGAATACAAGTGGACCTGGAAGAATTGATGTTTGATGCTGTGGTGAAGGCAAATGGTGATCACACCAAATATTGATTTGATTAGGTTTTCTCATTTGTTCATTAGTTTTACATCTTGTAAATTGATAAAAATAAACTAACATTTCTAGTTTTGAAAGCATTTTTTATTGCAGTATTCTTTCGACACCTGCATAAATCTCTTGCCTAATACTATATTTCATAATGCAAAGCATATTTTATTACTTATTCCTGCCCATCTAGAAGCCCTCTATATATAAGATATCTGACACTGTAGCAACAGATAATGTTATTTTACTTCCTACATTGTAGTGTACAACCATGACTTCTTAAATCACTATCTTTCTTCATTACCTTAAAACCTCACACCACCCTGAGAAGCGCATGAATATTTCTCCGAATGATAATTTCAAATAAACAAACAGCCAAGCAAATATATTCAGTGAATCTGATAAATTGCATTTTATAAACTGTAATAAAAAATATGGATTTTCTGCTTTTCTACATGGAGGCCCCAGATAAGCAGTTCCGAAAATGTATTGTGCATAGAAAAGGAAATTAGTAATTTTATAGCCCAGAACAAACTTACCCCCAAAAAATGTACATACATAACTCTCAGATAACTCTGCTCATCAGTATATCCCCATCTGAATACAGAAAGATTTGCCGCTAGTTTTATTTTACATCTCGCTGGATCTTCATCCATAATTTGTTTTATCTTTTCTTGCAGCAAAGTGGTGATAACTATTGGTACATCAGAAAGAATTTATTTGTGTAATAAATTTGCTGTCACCAACAGATACACAAAGCAGTCGAATAGCACTTAGCCATGTTTTTAAAGGACATGCACTTGAGTAAATGATTGCAAAGAAGGACAAGTTTAATTGAATCCCCTGCAGTCCCATTTCAGTTTTAAGTGGTACTTACATAAAAAAATACAATATCTAGTAGCATATGGCATTATAATAGTGCATCTGCTCCTTGCTATAACAAAACATATATGTTTGATAAAGGTGCAATCTTTTACTACCAGAATATAAAGTACTAATGTGGAAGCATAAATATACACTAAATGTTGATGTTGTTGCTTTATTGATGAGGCTGTAAAGCAATGAAACATAATTATTTCCATGTCAGAAATGTTTGTAAACAAAATAAGTTCTTCTGAAGTTCAAGACTTAATATTTTTTTTACTCGAGTGATTAATTTCCAATATCCAAGGTTTTTAATTTAGTACACGTAAGGCCCTATTAAGATCATATATTGTAAGGAATCCCAATGGATTCTCATGACTTATATTAGGTTTATTACTTTACTAGATGGTGGCCTGATTCTATCGCATCGGGTATTCTAGAGTCTCTGTTAAAATAAAAAATAGTGATATACTCACCTCCTGACGGCCCCCGGACTCTTTCTATCCTCTCACCACGCTCCCGGCATCTTCCGGTCCCAGGAATGCTTAGCGCGAAACACCGCTGATGACGTGGCGCTCTCACGAGAGTGACGTCATCTCTGTCCCTTCTCGCTAAGTATTACAGGGACCGGAAGATGCCGGGAGCATGGTGAGAGGCGGGACAGAAGGTGAGTATATAACTATTTTTTATTTTAACAGAGACTCTAGAATACCCGATGCGATAGAATCGGGCCACCATCTAGTGTATTATACTCCTGTTACACCCGGAGCTGCTGTCACTGTTCTGCTGTTACCTAATGTATTGTACTCCAGTTACAGCCAGAGCTGCAGTCACTGTTCTGCTGTTACCTAATGTATTGTACTCCAGTTACACCCAGAGCTGCTGTCACCGTTCTGCTCTTACCTAATGTATTATACTCCTGTTACAGCCAGAGCTGCAGTCACTGTTCAGATCTTACCAAATGTATTGTACTCAAGTTACACCCAGAGCTGCAGTCACTGTCCTGCTGTTACTTAATGTATTGTACTCCAGTTACACCCAGAGCTGATGTCACTGTTCTGCTGTTATCTAATGCATTGTACTCCAGTTAATCCCAGAGCTGCAGTCACTGTTCTGTTTTTACCTGATGTATTGTAGTCCAGTTACACCCAGAGCTGCAGTCACTGTTCTGCTGTTACCTAATGTATTGTACTCCTGTTACACCCAGAGTTGCAGTCACTGTTCTGCTGTTACCTAATGTAGTGTACTCCATTTACACCCAGATCTGCAGTCACTGTTCTGCTGTTATCTAATGTATTGTACTCCAGTTACTCCAAGAGCTGCAGTCACTGTTTTGCTTTTACCTAATGTATTGTAGTCCAGTTACACCCAGATCTGCAGTCACTGTTCTGCTCTTACCTAATGTATTATACTCCTGTTACAGCCAGAGCTGCAGTCACTGTTTAGCTCTTACCTAATGTATTGTACTCCAGTTACAGCCAGAGCTGCAGTCACTGTTTAGATCTTACCTAATGTATTGTACTCCAGTTACACCCAGAGCTGCATTCACTTTTCTGCTGTCACCTAATGTATTGTACACAAGTTACACCCAGAGCTGCAGTCACTGTTCTACTGTTACCTAATTACTTAATGTATTGTACTCCAGAATATGTACAGGACTATGCCTGTGTAATGAGTAATGCAGCAGTGATGCCTTTAACGGCTGTAATGTGCCTGTACAATAAGCAATGCGGCCGTGTTGCCACGACGACTAAGCAACTGTCGCTGATTGGTCGCGGCCTAACTGCCGCGACCAATCAGCGAGGTGGGATTTCCATTACAGACAGACAGAATTAGACAATTATATATTATCACTTTATAGGACAGAATAATCAAACTATTCTGTCTGTGAATGGCGATGGAACCTAGGCAAAATGCAATCATTATGCCAATAGTGTGAACAGAAACTTAGAAATCATTTATTCTAAAATTATTGCGGTTTAAAACAAATTGACTTTCAGTCTACATTTGCTAATCAATTAACCTATAGTAGATGTCCACAAAGTCTACTCTCCTAGCCAGCCTAGTGCCTCATGCACCCAGCAAAGCTATTGGCATGGAGCCTCCAGTACCATCTCTATGCTGATGACACCCAATTATACACTTCTTCTCCTGACATCACGCCTGCCTTTTTGAAAAACACCAATGATTGTCTTACCGCTGTCTCTAACATCATGTCCTCCCTCTATCTGAAACTGAACCTGTCAAAAACTGAACTCCTCGTGTTTCCTCCCTCTACTAACCTACCTATGCCAAACATTGCCATTTCCGTGTGTGGTTCCACCATTACTCCCCAGCAACATGCCCGCTGTCGTGGGGTCATACCTGATTCCAAGCTTTCATTCACCCCCCACATCCGATCACTGGCTCACTCGTGCTACCTGCACCTCAAAAACATTTCTAGAATTCGACCCTTTCTTACTTTCGATTCTGCAAAAATTCTTACTGTTTCTCTTATTCATTCTTGTCTGGACTATTGTAACTTTCTACTAATCGGTCTCCTCCTTACCAAACTCTCCCCTCTCCAATCTGTCCTGAATGCTGCAGCCAGGATCATATTCCTAACAAATCATTATACTGATGCCTCTACCTTGTGCCAGTCCTTACACTGGTTACCCATCCACTCCAGAATTCAGTATAAACTTATTACCCTCACCCACAAAGCACTCCATGGCTCAGCACCACCCTACATCTCCTCCATTGTCTCAGCCTACCACCCTACCCTTGCCCTCCGTTCTGCTAATGACTAATGACCTGAGGTTAACATCCTCAATAATCAGAAACTCCCACTCCCGTCTCCAAGACTTTTCACGTGCTGTGCCAATTCTTTGGAGTGCACTATCCAGGTTAATATGATTAATCCCCACAGTTTTAATAGTGCCCTAAAAACGCATTTGTTCAGACTGGCCTATCACCTCAACGCATTAACCTAAATATCCCTGTGTGGCTCATTCAAAATTTTTTACCATAACCAGGTTCCTCGCATCGTGTTCTCACATGCTTTATGCATTTAATAGCCCTCTGTGTCTGTACTGTTACACATTTAAACTGTTAACTGGTTCATGCAGCAACAGGAACACCCGATTCTTACACTATGGCTGGTCCAAACAATAAAAGCAATTGTTATCATCCACCTTTTGTGTCTCCCCTTTTTCCTTATAGATTGTAAGCTTGCGAGCAGAGCCCTCATTCCCTTTGGTATCTGTTTTGATCTATGTGTTTATTGTTATGCTGTAATGTCTATTGTCTGTACAAGTCCCCTCTATAATGTAAAGTGCTGCGGAATATGTTGGAGCTATAGAAATAAAATTATTATTATAACCTTTGCTGCACTCTCTCCACTATACATTCTTCATCCTCTCTTCTTACAGCCTCCCCACCCTGAAACTCAGGGCCTCTTCAAGCTTAGCTGAGACTTCCATGCTTCATCAAGATATACACTGTGACCTATTGACTTTACCATTGGCGCTTTAAGCAGAGAATTCTACCTCATCTAGGCCCAGGACAGCCGTATGCATTCGCAGGGACATCTCAGTCCTACTCGTGGCTGGAAGTTTTATTCCAGCATTTAGATGCACATAACAGCGGTAAGAATGTGCCGAGGACCATACAGGCAATAGTGAGCAGAGACGATGAGCAGCGAGAAGAGTACTGATTGTTTGCTTATTTTTTTCTTTTTTACGTCTAACGGTTATTATGTCCTGAGGTATCCAGACACTAGAGCATAAAAGGGGATAGTGTAATCACAGAAGAAATAATTTGCTTCAATTCAAATATCACATTAAAATCTGACGGATCTGCCACATTCAAATTTTGGCACAACCGTTCACCTCTAGCTACAAACATATCTTGTGATAAAGTAAACTATATGTACGAACGTAGTCAGACACCTACACATTTCACCTGCAGTAGCTTTTATGGCATTCCTCTCTAAATTCAAATGCATTAAATGGATTAATATGTATAGTGATAGGTAAAAAGTGCATAAAAACTGTAACAAAAGGGGGAGGACACATGCAAATTATAAAGGCATGAAAATCCAGCAAGGCAGCAGTTGCATGCAATAAAATCCAAGTTTATTGTAGAAAAATGCATTAAAAGTACATGGTAGTTCCAATGGTATCTAGACCTACGCGTTTCAGCTCCTGGAAGTCTTACTCATGGTTGTGGAATGCCTGTGAGAACATGCATTTAACCCCTTCATGACGGAGCCCTTTTTCACTTCTGTGTTTCTGTATTTCGCTCCCCTTCTTCCCAGAGACATAACTTTTTTGTTTTTCCATCAATATGGCCATGTGAGAACTAGTTTTTTGTGGGATGAGTTGTACCTTTGAGCGACACCATTGGTTTTACCATATAGTGTACTCAAAAAATGGAAAAAATTCCAAGTGTGGTGAATTTACAAAAAAAGTGCAATTCCACAACTGTTTAAGATTTTTTTTCCATGTTTACCAAATGCTAAAACTGATCTGTCACTATGATTCTCCAGGTCATTACAACTTCATAGACACCAAACATGACTAGGTTCTTTTTTATTTAAATGGTGAAAAAAAACTCCAAAGTTTATTAAAAAAAAAAAAAAAAATTGTGTCATTTTCCGAGACCCATAGTGTCTACGTTTTTCAGGATCTAGGGCCAGATGAGGGCTTATTTTTTGTGTGCTGAGCTGACGTTTTCAATGATACCATTTTGGTGTGTATATGATCTTTTAATCGCCCGTTATTTCATTTTAAAGCAACATTGCGGCGACCAAAAAACTGTAATTCTGGGGTTTTTACCTCTTTTTTTCGTTACACCATTTACTGATCAGATTAATTATTTTTATATGTTGATAGATTGGGCGATTATGAATGCGGCGATACCAAATATGTGTATGTTTGCTTTTTTATTGTTTTATTTTGAATAAGGCGAAAGGGGGGTGAATTGAACTTTTAGTTTATTAATTTTTTTAATACTTTTCAACTTTTTTAAAACTTTTTGCATGCTGCATAGAATCATAGAATCATAGAGTTGGAAGGGACCTCCTGGGCCATCTGGTCCAACCCCTGCTCAAAGCAGGATTCGCTAAATCATCCCAGACAGATGTCTGTCCAGCCTCTGTTTGAAGACTTCCATTGAAGGAGAACTCACCACTTCTCGTGGCAGCCTGTTCCACTCATTGATCACTCTAACTGTCAAAAAGTTTTTTTTAATATCTAATCTGTCTCCTCCCATTCAGTTTCATCCCATTGCTTCTAGTCTTTCCTTGTGCAAATGAGAATAAAGATGATCCTTCTACAATGTGACAGCCCTTGAGATATTTGTAGAAAGCTATTAAGTCTCCTCTCAGTCTTCTCTTATGCAAGCTAAACATTCCCAAATCATGCAACCTTTCCTAAGAAAGACAGGGTTTGCAGATCGGTCACCATTCTGGTCGCTCTTTTCTGAACTTGCTCCAGTTTGTTGATGTCTTTTTTAAAATGTGGTGCCCAAAACTGGACACAGTATTCCAGATGAAGTCTGACCAAAGAGGAGTAGAGGGCAATAATGACTTCACATGATCTAGACTGTATGCTTCTGTTAATACATCCTAGAATTGCATTTGCCTTTTTTGCTGCTGCATCACACTGTTGACTCACATTCAGTCTGTGATCTATTAGTATACCCAAGTCTTTTTCACATGTGCTGTTGCTTAGCCCTATTCCTCCCATTCTGTATATGCTTTTTTCATTTTTATTGCCCAGATGTAGTACTTTGCATTTTTTCCTGTTAAAAACCATTCTGTTAGTTGCTGCCCACTGCTCCGGTTTATTTATATCTTTTTGAATCCTCTCTCTCTCTTCTCTAGTATTAGCTATCCTTCCTAGCTTTGTGTCATCAGCAAATTTAATCAGTTTACCCTCAATTCCTTCATCTAAATTGTTGATAAAGATGCTGAACAATACAGGGCCAAGGACAGAGCCCTTTGGTACCCCACTTGAGACATTCTTCCAACTGGATGTGCAGCCATTTATGACCACTCTTTGGGTCCGATCACTAAGCCAGTTATGAATCCACCTAACAGTTGCCTTGTCCATTCCATACCTAGTCATTTTTCAATAAGGATTGTGTGAGATACTTTGTCAAATGCTTTGCTGAAGTCAAGATATACTATATCTACAGCATTTCCCTGATCCAACGAATCAGTGATTCCGTCCTAGAAGGAAATTAAGACTAGAAGCTGCCCTTGTCTGATCGCCTTTGCTACATACAGGTGATGATCACATCAGTACATAGCAGAATTGTTCACTTGCTATGAGTGTCCACCACAGGGCAGAGTTCTTAGCAATCCAGCAGTGACAACCATAGAGGTCTGCTGGAGACCTCTGTTTGTCATGCCGACCAATTGGTGACCTGCAATCATGTTACGGGGTCACTGATGGGCAGGATTTCTGGCTTGCTTGCTGGAAGCTCTCGTTAAATGCCACTATTAGAGATTGACAGCAGCTTTTAACAGGTTAACAGCCGTGGGTGGATCACGATTTCACTCGTTGCTGTTAGAGGCACATGTCAGCTGTTCAAAACAGCTGACATGTGCCAGGAAAGATGTGGGCTCAGCGTCGGAGCCCACATCAAAGGGGGAGACACGACATATGCAATACTTGTATGGTGCATGTCGTGAAGGGGTTTAAAGGATATTCATGGAGAAACAGACAAGGAACGGTAACATGCAAAGATCTATTAGCACATCGCTTAATTTATCCCCCTGAATATAATTGATCCCCCTGAATATCAAGATAAAGAAAAACGGAGGTGGGGTGAAGGGTTAAAAAAGCACAATGTCATATCAAACATATATGTAATAATGCAAAAAATACCCACAGTCAAACACAGTAGTAGGAATAGGAAGAATCACATACAGTTGCGGCCAAAAGTATTGACACCCCTGCAATTCTGTCAGATAATACTCAGTTTTTTTCCTGAAAATGATTGCAAACACAAATTCTTTGGTATTATTATCTTCATTTAATTTGTCTTAAATGAAAAAACACAAAAAGAATTGTCCTAAAGCCAAATTGGATATAATTCCACACCAAACATAAAAAAAGAGGGTGGACAAAAGTATTGTCACTGTTCGAAAAATCATGTGATGCTTCTCTAATTTGTGTAATTAACAGCACCTGTAACTTACTTGTGGCACCTAACAGGTGTTGGCAATAACTAAATCACGCTTGCAGCCAGTTGACATGGATTAAAGTTGACTCAACCTCTGTCCTGTGTCCTTGTGTGTACCACATTGAGCATGGAGAAAAGAAAGAAGACCAAAGAACTGTCTGAGGACTTGAGAAACCAAATTGTGAGGAAGCATGAGCAATCTCAAGGCTACAAGTCCATCTCCAAAGACCAGAATGTTCCTGTGTCTACCGTGCGCAGTGTCATCAAGAAGTTTAAAGCCCATGGCACTGTGGCTAACCTCCCTAGATGTGGACGGAAAAGAAAAATTGACAAGGGATTTCAACGCAAGATTGTGCGGATGTTGGATAAAGAACCTCGACTAACATCCAAACAAGTTCAAGCTGCCCTTCATTCCAAGGGTACAGCAGTGTCAACCCGTACTATACATCGGCGTCTGAATGAAAAGGGACTGAATGGTAGGAGACCCAGGAAGGCCCCACTTCTTACCCTGAGACATAAAAAAGCCAGGCTGGAGTTTGCCAAAACTTACCTGAAAAAGCCTAAAACATTTTAGAAGAAAGTTCTCTGGTCAGATGAGACAAAAGTAGAGCTTTTTAGGCAAAGGCATCAACATAGAGTTTACAGGAGAAAAAAGAGGCACTCAAAGAAAAGAACACGGTCACTACAGTCAAACATGGCGAAGGTTCCCTGATGTTTTGGGGTTGCTTTGCTGCCTCTGGCACTGGACTGCTTGACCATGTGCATGGCATTATGAAGTCTGAAAACTACCAACAAATTTTGCAGCATAATGTAGGGCCCAGTGTGAGAAAGCTGGGTCTACCTCAGAGGTCATGGTTCTTCCAGCAGGACAATAACCCAAAACACACTTCAAAAAGCACTAGAAAATGGTTTGAGAGAAAGCACTGGAGACTTCTATGGTGGCCAGCAATGAGTCCAGATCTGAATCCCATAGAACACGTGTGGAGAGATCTAAAAATGGCAATTTGGAGAAGGCACCCTTCAAATATCCGGGATCTGGAGCAGTTTGCCAAAGAAGAATGGTCTAAAATTCCAGCAGAGCATTGTAAGAAACTCATTGATGGTTACCGGAAGCGGTTGGTCGCAGTTATTTTGGCTAAAGGTTGTGCAACCAAGTATTAGGCTGAGGGTGCCAATACTTTTGTCTGGCCCATTTTTGGAGTTTTGTGTGAAATGATCAATGTTTTGCTTTTTTCTTCATTCTCTTTTATGTTTTTCCATTTAAGACAAATTAAATGAAGATAATAATACCAAAGAATTTGTGTTTGCAATCATTTTCAGGAAGAAACTGAGTATTATCTGACAGAATTGCAGGAGTGTCAATACTTTTGGCCACAACTGTATATTGTAAGATCAGATCATGCCTGTCATTTACACCATATGGTGATCTTGTGTTCATTAAAAAAAATCCAAAAGGATTTTCTATTGAGAACCTACCTTCTATAATTGCTAGCTCTCAAAAGTTTGTGTAGCTGTTCAATGCCCTTGAAAATGAAAGATGATAAATGACCCCCATGCACTTGTGCAAATTGTCTGGAAACCATGGAAATGTTAAGGGCGGTAGTGCTAACCACGTCTGACAAGTGTCGGCGAACGCGTTTTTTGAGAGGGCCAATGATAAAACCAACATCCTGCGTTTTGCATATATTGCAATCTATAAGGTAAATAACACCTTTACTGTTACAATTGAGAAATTGTTTAATGTGATATGTCTTTCCTGTTGCAAGGGAGGGAAACGTTTTTGATTTATGTTCATATCTACAAGATGTGCATTTCAAACTACCACATTTAGAAAAGCCTTTCAGTGAGAGCCAGGTTTCTGAGACTCTGTTGCTGATGTGAAAAAAGACTCAGGGAAATAATGGAACGTAATGTTGGTGCGTTTCTAGCCATATATCCGATTTCAGTGTTTTTTAGAATTTCATGGAACTTTGCGTCCTAATTCAACATGGGAATATATTTTTGGATGATACTTATCACATCATAATACTGTGCACAAAATTGTGTGGAGAATGTGATCTTGTTGATCTCCTGGTTTGCACTTAATGGAGATCCCTGGAAACAGTCTTACACAGTACTATTGTGGGAGTCTAATACATTTTTCTGTTCAGTGAGGAAACTTGATTAATGGCTCTATTTAGAATGAATGCAACAACAAAAATTACTTGGATAAAATGCTAAATCATTATAAAGTAGTAAAATAAGGCAATATTTAAGACCCAAAATAATATATAGACCACTCCATTTTTGCAACCTACAGGTATGAGGTAGATTTAGAAAAATGACATCCAAAAGGATAGGGCATCTCTTCCTCAGTTTGACAGAAGCCTATAGATGTGGTGTCAGCTAGTACAATTTCTGCAAAAACATCCTGCACATCCTATCATCAAGACAATTACACAATTGACCGAAGATTAATGGAGGAGGCCGCAGCAGTTTCCACTACTAGGCTAGTTATTGGGGAACTCACAGTGAACGTATTGTATATATACAGCAGATTTCAGCACATGTAATATACACTGCTCTGGCAAAAATTAAGAGGCCACTTTCAAATGTTTGTCTGATTTTTCTCATATGTATATTTTTGAGTAAAATGTAAATTGTTCTTTTATTCTATAAACTTCTGACAACATGTCTCTGATTTCCAAGCAATACATTTTGTTGTTTTTTTTCTGACAAAGAAAAATGGTCAAAATTAAAAAAAAAACCAAAAACAAAACCCAGTGCTTTCAGACCTCAAATAATGCAAAGAAAACAAGTTCATAATCATTAAGAAACAATACTAATGTTTTAACTCAGGAAGAGTTAAGAAATCAATATTTTGTGGAATAGCCACGATTTTTAAAAACGGCTTTAATGCATCTTGGCATGCTTTCCACCAGTCCTTCACACTGCTCCTGGCACAAACATTTAAGCAGTTCTTCTTTGTTTGATGGCTTGTGACTATCCATCATCCTCTTGTTTACATTCCAGAGGTTTTCAATGGGGTTCAGGCCTGGAGAATGGGCTGCCCATGTCAGGGTTTTGATGTGGTGGTCTCTTAATTTTTCAGAGCTGTACATACAGTATATACCTCAGTACAGTCACTGCCAAGTCCACAATAACCCAAAAAAGATTACCACCAATTGTTTTACAGGCTGATTGGAAACCCATATGGCTCTCGGGTTGCGGTTTACCGAGCAAGAGGAACAGAAGTATTACATTTTATATTTAATCCAGAAAGATAGACAATGTTTATAAAAATATCCAAAATATTTTACACAGGAGACAAAGTAAAACAGCAATTGCAAAAAATTAAAAGGAATAACAAAAGAACCTTAATAAATCTTGGTCTCGGAAATGGTACAGATTTATGGATGGATGCGCTCCTAGTAAAAATGGAACAATCCTACATAGCAATAAATCTTCCTCTTATTGAACACAGATCATAATTGGCATTTATCTGTTAATAGCTCCTAAGTTACACCCACATACCTCCCTTTGATAACCTCATGCGGGGCGGATTTGTGAGATGTCTTAGCCTTTCAGGGTTTTATGAAATCCCTAACTCACAAGATATCTTAGCCTTTAACCCCCTGGCATTAGACATTGACATCATATTTTTTCATCAATATTGTACTGTTATATCTACTCCAAATGTGACTGGTAGCTCCATCTATTAGACCGTTATTCAATTGGAGAGATTCTACTGGCCCCACGACAATGTGAGTCAGTGTGTCAAATCCGTCCCCTTGCTACTATGTCAAAAATCTATGTCCCATAAATATTGGATCAACGCAAACCTCAGTATTAGTGATGAGCGAGTATACTCGTTGCTTGGGTTTTTCCAAGCATGCTCGGGTGTCCTCCGAGTATTTTGGTGTGCTCGGAGATTTAGATTTCATTGTCTCATCTGCATGATTTGCGACTGCTAGGAGCACCAAGGTACAAGGGTCAGAGGCTCTGAACTGGAAGCTAGAGCTGTCACTAACACTGGTCAGCAGGCTGTGTCGGACTGAAATAGCCCAGCTAGCTCCAGAACGAGGCCGAGGAGATTAACCCCCGCATGACCAGACCAGAGAGAGGACAGCAGAAAATAAACTCTGGACTGGACCATGACAACCTGTATATGTTATGCTTTTGTTAACAGTGTAGCAGTCTTTTAATAGTCTGGTAATCATTTCAGTGTAAATGGTGCTGCTTGCCATTTGCATATTATAGTTGCCAACTGCTCATTTGAACATCTGACTTGTTAGTTGGCTCCTTTGGGGGTGTATATAATGGTCTGAATATATTGTTCAATCGTATATGCATGTTTTGCTTGAGGAAGGAGCTTCATCAGTTCTGAAACATGTAGCAAATAAATGCTTCTAAAGCCAAAATTTCCTTTTCACTGTGACGTAAAGATCCTAGACAGCGCTAATTTTTCTCCATCCTAATCCCCCCATTTTTTTTATCCTACTTAGTGATTTTATTAAATTCCCAACTTATGCTATATCTTCGCTCCTGATGATCTCAGAAGTTCAAGATCGCTGCCATATTTTTTATTGGTATTTTACCATTACCCAGAGAACAAACAAGACATGGCTGTTGTCAGCGATCAGCCCAATATTGATTCGTAACTTTTAGGTGATCTGTGAGAGGCGCGGGCTTTGTTATCTTGGAGGAGGAAATTTTTTTTACACACCGATAGCTGGTACTGCGCAGGACATTAAACATGTGATTATGCTGCAGCAAAAGTGCCATAGCTAGCACCTGCCCGCAGAAGAATTTTTTTCTTCAGTATGTACTGGTATTCATTATGCAAACTAGGGGGCAGGTAACTGAGGGATCAGTGACTTGTCAGCAGTATCATTAACACAAAACTGAAAATAAAGATTAAAAAACAACCACAAGATGGATTTTAATGTATAGTACACAAGGTCTAAGAGATCTTTTTAACGGTGGCAGTAAAGGGTACTTATTTCTCAGAGCTGCTGAGAAATAAGTGTATATCGCCTCAAAGAGCTGGAATTTCTCTGGGGTCTTGGCTACCAGGGGTAGTTGAGACCCCGGAGAACATGATTTGGGTGGTTTTTACAGACTCCAGTGTTGCAATCACCGTTATTCATGGAACCGCAATAAAACCTCAGATTTCCCATTTATTTCTCTCAGAGGAGAGACAAATGAGGTTCCCCGTGCCCCCCTTGTACCTGTGTTATTCCCCGGTCCCTCCAGCTGTGCCCCCCAGCCCTCTGCATCTTCTTCTGGGAAAAAAATGGCGGGGCATGCGCAGTGCGCCTGCTGAGGTCTGCCGGCCGGCGCCCAGCAACAATAGAAAATTTCTCCTATTGGTTCATTTTGATCACTGTGATAGAACCTATCACAGTGATCAAAATAAAAAATTAGTAAATCAAACCCTCCTTTATCACTCCCTTAGTTAGGTAAAAATAATAAAATAAAATAAATGTATTTATTTCCATTTTCCCATTAGGGTTAGGGTTATGTTTTGGCTTATAGGTGGGGTTATAGCTAGGGTTAGGGTTGGGGCTAAGGTAGGGTTATGGCTGGGGTTATAGCTAGGGTTAGGGTTGGGGCTAGGGTAGGGTTAGGATTGGGGTTATAGTTGTGGTTATTGCTAGGGATAGGGTTGGGATAGGGTTAGGGTTGTGGCTAGGGTTATGGTTAGGGTTTTTATTAGGGTTAGGGGTGTGTTGGGGTTAGGGCTGTGTTATGGTTGGAGATAGAATTGGGGGGTTTCCACTGTTTAGGTACATCAGGGGGGTCTCCAAACGCGACATGGCACCTGCCATTGATTCCAGCTAATTTTGCATTCAAAAAGTGAAACTGTGCTCCCTTCCTTTTGAACCCTGCCATGCGCCCAAACAGTGGCTTTCCCCCACATATGGGATATTGGCAAACTCAGGAGAAATTGCTCAATAAATTTTGTGGTCCATTTTCTCCTGATACCCTTGTGAAAATAAAAAAGTTTGGTTCCAAAGTAAATTTTTTGTGAAAAAAGTAAAATGTTAGTTTTTTCCTTCTACATTACTTTAGTTCTTGTGAAGCAGCTAAAGGGTTAATAAACTACTTGAATGTGATTTTGCGCATCTTGAGGGATTGAGTTTTTAAAATGGTGTAACTTTTGGGTATTTTATGTCAAATTGACCCTCCAAACTCACTTCAAATGTGAGGTGGTCCCTTAAAAAAATGGTTTTGTAAATTCTGTTGGAAAAATGAGAAATCACTGGTCAACTTTTAACCCTTATAACGTCCTAACAAAAAAATTATGCTTCCAAAATTGTGCTGATGTAAAGTAGATGTGTGGGAAATGTTATTTATTAACTATTTTGTGTAACACGACTCTATGATTTAAGGGCACGAAAATAAAACTTTGAAATTTGCAAAAATTTTTGCCAAATTTTAGTTTTTTTCAAAATAAATGCAAATCATATAGAAGAAACTTTACCGCTATCATGAAGTACATTTTGTCATGAAAAAAACTCTCAGAATCAATGATCAGTGGGATCCGTTGAAGCGTTCCAGAGCTATAACCTCATGAAGTGACAGTGGTCAGAATTGTAAAAATTGGCTTGGGCATTAAGTACCAAATTGGCTATGTCAGTAAGGGGTTAATTATGCATGTAGTTTATATTATGAAAACTGGTTGAAGTTCTATTTTAAGTTTTGTGGCAAATGTTTTATTGAGTGTGTGTTTTAGGGTGCTTTTGCGACCCTTAAGAAAAAGCCATACAAGACATGATTTGTGCCAACCAAATAACCCTTGAAATAGGCTGTTATCACACAATCTGTATGACACATGACTACACTCAGAAATCTATACAGCAGTTTATGTAGACCACACTCTACCTTCTGCTGCCACTGACAATTTATTTGCATATTGAATAAATAGTCAAGTTTAGAAAAAAAGATTCCCAAGACCGTGGTCCATCAGTAATGACACATTCCTGGGGACCCCCTGTGGTCCTGCAGTTAGTCATATGCTGTACATAATTTGCAGTAAATGAGCTTTGCAGCCAATCACTAGCCTCAATGGGTACTTTCTATTCATGCTAGCATCGTTATTAAGGATAGAGATTGACTTGTGTGTACATGAGCTGCTGCATGGCCAAAGGTGGCAACCGGATAAATGACTTTGGAACAAATAGGGAATTGAGTTATGATTATGTTATCACCATATTGTGTCATTGTGTACTAATAGTCAAATATATAGCACCAGGTACAGTGCTGCCTACATAAACTGATGACTGCACAGATCTCATACTGTAGTCTAATGATGTGTTATAATTGAACCTGAGAGCAAAGCTAAGTTCAATAGTTGTGTGGTTAGCATAATTACCACCCATCACTTAATATCAATGTTAGGATTGTGTTTTTGCCACACATCAGTTGCTCTGTCTTTTGTTCTGTGTGATGTTCTGAAAAATGGGATTTAGGTGGAACCCCTGATGAGGCAATTGACTTAAATGAGTAGACTGAGCCACTTAGTGCTCTGTCTGGCCATCATTTCAGCATTGTCTAACTTCTTGAGATAGTCACAAAATTGCAGTTGACTATGCTTTTGTGCTTGCCTCAAGAACACAGACATTGCCAAAATGGAGGCCAGACAGACCACAAAGTGACTACATTTGCCTCATTAAATTCATACCATTTTTCAGGGCTTCTGATGGATGTCCCGATGGAGTCTTTGACTTGTGTCCCAAATGCAATGTGAACCTGGCCTATGAAGGCAACTCGTCATACATTAAATTGAAGCATACCTATGTGGTACGTTGATTTGCTCAAGGAAGGATATTGAGAATAAAACTAGATGACCTAATAACAATAACCTAGATTAATGTTCTATGCCTTTATCATTAAAATACACTTACAATAAAATGCTGTTTCATTTGTAGACACACCATTTAAAATAATAATGTTTGACTTGAATCCTTATGGTCTATAATCAGTAAGATAAAAATTATTTAAAATGTTCTTTATTGAAAGCATGAACATTTGCTTTTTAAAGCCTCCTTCTATAGTAGAGATCAACTGAAAGTCATTTTCATATTTCTTTTGCCTTATTCTCATTCACAGCAGCTAACAAGGGCCCCATAATTATTTATTTATATGCCACTTCAGCAGCCATTTTGAACTCTTACAGAAACAGTTCCAGTCTGTCTTTTGCCAGTTTTAAGATACAGTCATCAAAAATGAAACAGTTCTCCAGGTGAGACCTCATAAATAGTTTGTAAAGTGGCGTCGTTATATCGCTTTCTCATCCTTTCCCCACTTCTTTCGATATATATTTAATCTCATAAAAATTGCAATTAAATTTTATTAAATATTCACATTCTATATTTTGCAGAACAGAACAGCCGAAGCTGGAAAAAGAGACTCGTTTATTACGTGTCGTGCTACCGCAATAAATTCGTCGCTCTGTGGCTGGTTTTTGTGGCAGTAATATAACTGTTTAAATTCTAATACCATGCTGATAATAACATTATATGCTTTGCTGTTATGAGCTCACTGCTCACTTTTGTATTCCACAAATGTTATTTCTAACTTGAATTCATAAAACAAGTCTATATCTTTTGAAGAAAAAAAAAACAGAGGACGTTTTGATGGTCACACAACTATGTGGGTTCTTAAGATTAACAGATGCTTTTAATTAAAGTTCGAGATCCTTATGTATAATTCACTCTTGAAGCAATTAGCATCATGTTTTAAAGGACAATCAGTTAAATAGGAGGTCATATTACAAGGGTAGACATAATTTAAGTCCTTCCTGAGACATTTTATCTTTAGATGGCACAAGCTTTAAAAATCTAGTTCCACCAAGCCTAGCACTATAACAAGGACAAATCTGTTTAAAATTAATTCATCCTGTTAGAATTCAACATAGAAATCGCCTTCTGTCCACAGCTCATGAGTAGACTGTTCTCTAGCAAGGTCATCTTCTATCACCTGCATTAAACACACAACTAAAACCAGGTTTATTCCTTATAATAACCACATAATAGTCATACATCTAAATCTCAAGCATGGTACCATACACCATGTGTCGATTCAGATTTCATATTATTGTACTACTATTGTTTATAAACTAAAGTGCTGAAATATTTCAGAATTTTTTTAAGTTACCTTCAGATACATACAATGCCCTTTCTTCATGCAGAATGTCTTATTAGAATGATATATCCTTTTAATCATTGCCGTCAACGGTGTCAAAACATCTAAACAGTTATTGTTGCAAGACGTCTTCTTATGTCAGCTGTCATTCGGAAGCAGCCGAAGGTCGCAGCAAATAGGCAAGGGACACTTTAAGACTGTCATGTTAAATAACCTACAGATACTTGTACACAATAAATTTAAAATTGCAATTCAAGGACAGTGTCACTGGACACGGCTTTATTCACTTGTCTCTTACTTATCGAAATTATCATTTGAAATGGGCTTTTAGCAACAATTTCTCATTCAGTTGTCCGATGTGCAATGTTTCGTTCGCTAATAGTTTAGAGACCTGATGAAAGAAGTCTGCCTTGTGCTTTCACAAATAGCAGAGAATACAGGCTGTACTGAGAGTACATTTTTAAAGCCTTATTTCCATATATGAAGTCCATGTAACTGTAGGGAAGGTGACCTGACGGACGGACTGACTGGTCAGGTTTCAAAGGGATTTGCATTTGTCAGGCAGGATGTCAGTTATGACAGAAGGGAAAACAGCTAGGAAAGTGTAGGTGACGTGCAGTACCTGGAATTGACATTAGAGGGCAGGGAGGAGTGTGAGCATAGGACTTGACATCAGTTTAGGGCTAAGAAACCGTTGGTCATGGGGGCGGAGTTACAGGGAACCGGGAAAGCTATACATTTGACAGGAGGGTTGGTGCACTGTGAGGAAAACCTAACTAGGGGACTGAGGAGAAAGGAAGTCAAGGGGGGTGGTCCTGACACGAAGTACCAAGTATAGACGAGGCTCCGGGTGTAGGACAGCGTATTTGGAACGACGTATGACCAGTAAAATTACTGTTGGTGTACAGGCCTACGGCAGCCACAGTGACGGAGCTGTCAGAGCGTTACAGAGTGAAAAGGGACGGTACGTATATATACATCCCTGTTGAAAGTACGCTGTCTCAATGTGTTCTGTAACCCGAGAGCTGTGAAGAGAATCGCGGTGTGTTGTGGGACTGTCAGGCGGACAGTGAAATAAAGAATAAACTTGGACCTGTTGCACACGAAACATGCCTCCATCTTGTGTCTGTACGTCACTGCGCGGTATACAGAGGGACCACCCCCCAGCTCGGCCCACCGACCCTACACTTGGCGTAGTCAGCAGGATCAACTCTGCTAATACAATATCTTCTGCGGCAGGCCTGCCTCTGAGGAATGGAAACGGACTTGGACTGCACTGTTTGGATTATAAACACCTGTGGATTACAAATTACCAACCTGTGGATTACAAATTGGGAGCACTGTGGCGTATCTGCATTGCCAGCAGAGGATCCGGGGGGGAACCAGGTTCGGAGCAAGATGGCGGTCCTGCTTCAGCGCAGAGGAGAGGTCCGGGTGTTTGCAGCCGTTCTGGATGGACTGGGACCCCCTCCTACATACCCTTGAGGACAGCGATATGTACCAGGTGGCCGACGCTCCCACATACTGGACCCTGGCAGGTGGGTGGAAAGGCCTGCCGTCGCCCCACCCAGCCGAGGGAGTGGCACAGAGAAAAAGATTGACTGCAGCTATTTGGCGCCATTCGATTGCTGCCCACCGGACGGGATGCGACGCTGCGGTTGTCGAGGCATCGGCCGCCTGGAGTGGCGATGGTGGCGGGAGGTCGAGCTTTGCCAGAAGATCTATACCTCGGAGTCACGAGCAGCCAGTCTGATCTCAGGTGGAGGAGCGGAGCCATGGCGGATCCCACGGGAGCGGCCGCGAAAGATACCAGCAAAGAGCGTCTCCACGGAAGCTTTGAGCCTGGAGGCCAGCCCCACGGGACGGCGGAGTGAAGAGCGGAGACTGCAGGAGCAGCCACGAAAAGATGTGATGGAGTCCACGAAGCCGGGGAAGGTGAGAGTTCCCCCGGCTCTACCAGCGGCTCCGCAAGCTGTCCCCACCACTCAGCCGCAGCATTCGGCCTCCTGTAATCCCGAAAGTCTGGCCAAGGAAAACCCCACTGTCTATGCGGAGCTGAGTGGGGTCTCCACTCCCAGCCCCGAGCCACCCCGCCCTGTGACGCCACGCCCGGTGTCACCGATACGGAGCCTGTCTCCAGAAGACGCTGTTGCGTTCCCCCTGCAAGTGGCGACATCCTCCCTGAAACCGGCCGTTACTCCGGTTATGCCGGCTCCGGCTGAAGCTCTGGATGCAGTTCACCCTGCGGCCGCGGCTATGCCGGCATTGGAACTGGCTGTGGCCTATTTGTCAGGCCCTGTGGCCCAACCTTTGGAAAACCTGACTGCCCCTATCCGCCACCTGGCCCCAGCGACTGCTAGGCCGCTGACATCATCCGCCGCCTCTGCCCTGTTTTCAACCCCGGCTAAATCATGCCCACCGGACTCCCGGGCTTACACCGGAACCTCGGTTTGGGTCGCAGAAGTTGTGAAAAAGAAGAAGGCCAGGGAGCAGGAAGTATGGAACCTGCTCCATGCAAAGGGGGAGGCTGGCATGGCGGCTACACGATCCTTGGGACGGCTCGTGTACACCAATATACCAAAAGGGTACGGGTTTATTCGAGATAGTGAGAATGGCCAGAAAGTCTACATAAATGTAACTCCTATACGTCATGGCAGGGCCTTGAAGGAAGGGGACTTAGTGTCCTATTACAAGGAATATTGTCCTTGCGGTTACTATGTGGTAGCTGTACTCGCAGAGCCCGAAGAGTGTGGGCCCCCGTAAGAAAAAAAAGAACTTTTAGGACACTCTTCATGCCCCAGGAACCTCACGGCTGTGGGGTCCCTTGCTACCAGTCACCGGAAAGTGAATTGGACTGTCGGGAGTTCGTTGCACCATTGTGCATGTCATAAGGATAGTTTGTGCGAAAAGGAATTTTTTTTGTTATTTATTTGTTGTTTCTATTTTCTCTTTCTTGCTTGCTACGTTCTATTTTTTTTAGCAAAGTACACATTTAGTTGTTTGCCTGACAGAGCGGGGATATGAAAAAGCGAAGGAGTGTCCAAGTCCAAGGAAGGGAAGAAAATCTGTTATGCTTTATTGTTTCTGTGTGTGATGGTTTTAAAGCAATAGTAAAAAAAAAAATATAAGAAAATGGGGTACTTGTGATATTATAAAGTTGTTCTGATGTATAATATGCACAAGAAAATGCAACAGGTCTGGGTAAGAGATGATCTGTGTGACCAAAGGAAATGTGAGACCGAAGGGGTCTATGAGTTGAGAAGGTCTGGGAGACCGAGGCGCCGACCATGACTGGTAACTAAGAGAAAGGCAAAGAGATGGAAGAGGTGAAACAGACAGTAGTCCCAGGTCTGGTCCCTGACACCACAGACACCCCAGAAAGAAGAGGGCGGGCACTGACAATGATCTGGTAGGTGTAAGGCCTCGATCATGGCGTACCGGATTGTGAAAAGTGGCAGAAGGGGAGAGTAGGGGAAGGTACACGCTGGAGGGAGAGAATCCAGGTGTACCTAGCCCAATTTTGAAAGATGTTGTCATGTGGCGTGCGCGCTGGCGAGTGGCAGTAGGCCGCTCGGAGCATGGTGCTCCCGGTTTGTTTCGGCCCCCGCGGGTAGTGGGTTTGGCCCAACAACTGGTCCGACAACAGATGGTAGAAGAAGCTTCAGAATGACGAAGGTAGGGGCTATGATTTTCGAGGACGACAATAGACAAAGGAAGGAGGAGTGTAGGGAAGGCGACCTGACGGACGGACTGACTGGTCAGGTTTCAAAGGGATTTGCACTTGTCAGGCAGAATGTTAGTTATGACAGAAGCGAAAACAGCTAGGAAAGTGTAGGTGACGTGCAGTAGCTGGAATTGACATTAGAGGGCAGGGAGGAGTGTGAGCTTAGGACTTGACATCAGCTTAGGGCTAAGAAACCGTTGGTCATGGGGGCGGAGTTACAGGGAACCGGAATAGCTATAAATTTGACAGGAGGGTTCCAGAAGATTCCAGTACCCAGGGGGAGCTCAAGTGACAAGAAGACTGTGACAGTTGGTGCACTGTGAGGAAAACCCAACTAGGGGACTGAGGAGAAAGGAAGTCAAGGGGGGTGGTCCTGACACGAAGTACCGCAGTATAGATGAGGTTCCGGGTGTAGGACACCGTATTTGGAACGACGTATGACCAGTAAAATTACTGTTGGTGTACAGGCCTACGGCAGCCACAGTGACGGAGATGTCAGAGCATCACAGAGTGAAAAGGGACGGTACGTATATATACGTCCCTGTTGAAAGTACGCTGTCTCGATGTGTTCTGTAACCCGAGAGCTGTGAAGAGAATCGCGGTGTGTTGTGGGACCGTCAGGCGGACGATGAAAGAAAGAATAAACTTGGACCTGTTGCACCCGAAATGTGCCTCCATCTTGTGTCTGTACATCACTGCGCGGTATACAGAGGAACCACCCCCCAGCTCTGCCCACCGACCCTACATAACCAACTAAAAAACCTCTAGCTCTATGTATGGTACAACTTTTTCTTCCTGCTTATCTGCATTCCATCTCCTAGTTCAAGCATATCCTTAAAGGGTTTGTCCGCGACAAAGTACATTTTCATGAATAGATCTTGGAATAATGTTACACAATTTATTGTGCAAGCAAATTTTATTTATTTAACTTACTTATATGGTGCCATTAATTTCACAGGACTTTACAGACATTATCATCGCTGTCCCCATTGGGGCTCACAATCTGAATTCTCCATCATTATGTCTTTTAAATATGGGAGTACAGTTGTGGCCAAAAGTATTGACACCCCTGCAATTCTGTCAGATAATACTCAGTTTCTTCCTGAAAATGATTGCAAACACAAATTCTTTGGTATTATTATCTTCATTTAATTTGTCTTAAATGAAAAAACACAAAAGAGAATGAAGCAAAAAGCAAAACATTGATCATTTCACACAAAACTCCAAAAATGGGCCAGACAAAAGTATTGGCACCCTCAGCCTAATACTTGGTTGCACAACCTTTAGCCAAAATAAATGCGACCAACCGCTTCCGTTAACCATCAATGAGTTTCTTACAATGCTCTGCTGGAATTTTAGACCATTCTTCTTTGGCAAACTGCTCCAGGTCCCTGATATTTGAAGGGTGCCTTCTCCAAACTGCCATTTTTAGATCTCTCCACAGGTGTTCTATGGCAGGGGTCCCCAACCGCCGGTCCGCGGCCCAGCACCGGGCCTCTGCAGTGCCCTTGCCGGTCCGCGGACACAAGGGGAGCCAGGGGCGGTCAGTGGTGTAGCGGGGGCTGGGGCGGCGTGTGTAGTGGCGGCAGGGAGCGATCCAAGCAGC